>NC_056692.1:43944097-44244097 GCF_018350215.1 Panthera leo | reverse complement strand
TGCCAGATCATCTGTCTCCTTTCTGAGCACCCTGAACTCAATGGTGCTGAATTGCTTGCAGTTCTTTCTGTGCATCTTACTGCACCTTTGCCCCTGGGCCTTTACATAAGCAGTTGCTTCTGTTTAAAGTGACTTCTGCCCTGTTGTAGAGACTTAGTTCTCCCAGTTCTTTAATAACAGTGATGATAATAACAGTAACAGCATAGTAGCTGACACTGATAGCTTCCTGTGTCCCCAGGCATTGCCTTTGGGTGTGTGTGTGCACATAGCTGGCACTTCTGTTGTACGGTGATTGTAGGTTTACTTCTCACACCCATCTAGCTTCCAAGTCCTTTGAGAGTAGGGCTTGAGTCTTGTCTCTTACTATCACAGCTTGCTTTTTATGGCACTTGGTGAGTGAGTGTATGTTGAACGGATGGTCTAAGGACTACATTGCCCCGTTGAAGTACTTCTTTAGGAGGGTATCAATCAAAAAGCTGAGTTAGTCACATACATTCGCCAGCCCTGGCCTTACCCTTTGGAGATGTAGGACCCAGCTTGTTGAGTGTAAGCAGCTGAGTAACTTGGAATAAGAATTGCAAGGAAGTTTTTGTTTTAAATTTCCATTGAATTGGACATAGGTGTTTTTGTTTTCTTAGTTTTGCTTTTGAAAAAGAGATCAATTTGCCGACAAGCCAGTGTCACCTGGTAACTAGAATGTTTTCACATTATTAGAATAAACTATAGGAAAATGAATATTATTTAGGCTTGTGATATTCCAACCACGTAGTGTATTTGGTAGTGAACTGATTAGAATTCTTTATTAGTGATCAGGTGTCCCCTCCCTCCTTTTTCATCAGTGCTCTGTTGAGTTTAGACACAGAACTGTTTTATCACTGTATAAAAACTGTGTTTTTAGCAACAATCCAGAATATGGACAAGCTTATATGTTTGACTCTTGAACAATGCAGGACTTAGGGGCGCCAACCCTGTACAAAGATCCACATATAACTTTTGACTCCCCCACAATTTATTAATAGCCTACTGTTGACTGGAGCCTTACCAATAACATGAACAGTTCATTAACATGTATTTTCTATGTTACATGTATTCTGTACTGCATTCTTAGAGTAAGGTAAGCCAGGGAAAATACAATGTTATTAAGAAGATCATAAGAGAAAATACATTTACATTTACAGTACTTTACTGTATCAGTATTATCAGTTTACATTGTCTCTTTATAAGATGAATCATGTATCTGTCAGTATCTATGTCAATATTGTCTTATATGACAAAATACTGCAGGTGTTACATATATTATTAATAGTAGACATCAAAAATGAAAAGATAATGTACAGTCTGTCCAGTATATTTATTGAAGGCAGTCTATGTATAAATGGATTCTCGAACTTCAAACTCTTGGTCAAGGGTCAACTGTGGTTGTAGCCTGTATCTAGGTTTTGATCATGTAGTAATTTTTTGGCCAGCAGGGGGAGCCGAAGTCACTGATATGTGACTGCATCACCAGTTTTCAAAGTTTGTTATGCCAAAGGAAAGTAAGAAAAGCCTTACTGACAAAGAATTAGTCAGAGTTCACAAGGAAGAAATACAACTGCCAAGAGGCATATGAGAAACATATTTATTCTGAAGTAATCAAAGGAATGCAGATTAAAATGATACACTTTTTTTTTTTTTTTTTTTTTTGAGTAAACTCTACCCCCACTGTGGGGCTCAAACTCATGACCCCCAAGACTAGAGGCACAACTCTACTCACTGAGCCAGCCAGGTGCCCCATAGAGTTTTGTTTTTTTTTTTAACCTATCAAATTGGCAATTGAACTATGTTGTCAATAGTAGTAAAGGGGCAGTCTCCAAAACTGCTAGTGAAGTGTGCATTGGGCCCAATTTTTCTGGAAGGTATTTTGGCAACATGTATCGAAAAACCTAAAGGTGTCCTTTAACTTAGTTATTCTACTAGGAATTTACCTTAAGAGGGAGAAAAATAGAGATATACAGAAAGATTTGTGAACAAAGGTATTCATTGTAGCACTATTTATACTGGGGAGGACTGAGAATAAACTTGAATGAGCAGTGAAATTAATCGGTACATTATGGCATATTTAAGGATGGATGATTATACAACCATAAAACAGTGTTTTTGAAAACTTTTAATGTCTTAGAATGTTGAGTGTGTGATAAATGAAAAATTCAGTATATAGAGCTATGTAAGGATTCTAAATGTATAAAAGATAAAGAAAAATATAAAAACACATATAAATAAAAGAATGAAAGGAACTATAGCAACAGACCTCACTGAGTCTGTTAGACAGAGGTCATTAGCCAGTTATTCTGTCACCAAGACATGTTTTGAGGTGAGGCATTGTTACCTTATAAGCCATTAACCCCAGAGATTTAGGGCCTCACTTAAGGTACCACTTGTATCCTGTAGGACCCCAGAATGGACTTAATATACATAAGTTTATGCACTTCTTGAGTATTCTTAACCCTAAATCCCTCTTGGTGATAACACATTCCACACATTTCTTTTTATTTATTGTGGACAAAAAGACTACCTTTTGAAGTTTAAAAGCTTAGTTTATTGTACTGAGATCTGGTGAATAAATTAGTATATTTGCCATATTGATACATTTTCAGATTTTGGTCATAGTGCCCTTGGCTTTCATGTTTCTCCGTTGAAGATGATTGATTTTAAGGTGTAATCTCTGGTGAAACCTCCTTCAGCCTCTTAGTCATTCTGTTTACACTTTGGATCCTTGTTAGCATTGCTTTGCCTTTCCGGATTTATGGTAACCAGTCAGAACTACATTTTGAGATATAGCCAAATTATTATTTGCTAGAAAGATAGGAAAATATGTTCTGTTTTTAGTCTTTTCCTTAACAACCCCTCCCCATCCCTTCCTCCGCCTTTGCACAGAACATCACAGTATCTTTAGGGGAACATTCTATAATTATTCAAAAATTCATTTTTTTGACTGGAAGCCGTGAATTCTTTGGGGACAACTTAGGTTTTTTCCCTGTAGGTGCCTTACTTTCCATTTGTCCATGCTGTAATAATACCTGCTGTTCTCTGGCCTGTGGTATCTTAGCTTCCTCTATCTCACGGGGCTCTTAGAGGTAATTCAGGGTAAGAATCACCTTTTTAGTTAGGTCTGATGGTCAGAAAGCTTGACCTTATGTTGAGTTGAAATGTGCTCCTTCTGCAGTTTCCACTTTGGGCCCAATTTTGTCGACACAGGAACTGCAGCTCTAGTTTCTCTTCTGCTGGACAGATCTTTTAGATATTTGGACAACTTTCAGGCTTGCCAAAGTATTCTCTAAGCTGAAAATAAATCCCAGTTTTTTGCAAATGTTTCTCATTTGATACACTTAAAACTCCTTTCCGCCTCTCCGTTCCCTTATTTTTACAGCTCTGTATTATTTCACTATCAGGGAGCTCGTCATTCCATCTGCAAAATGGGGAATTTCCTCATGTCTTGAATATAATTCATTAAAATATCACATATAGCATTTCCAAAAATGCTACCTACGATCAGTCTTGTGCTTATACTTCTTCGTTTGGGGAGGTGCCTCAGCATCTACCCATAATATTCTGTCTAGATCACAACCTATCTATGGTAAATATTCACAATTTTGGAGTCACTCAGGCTTAAAAAAAATGACCTTTTACTTAGAATCTTGTCAAGACTTTTATAAAAGCCCACATGAATTATATTCACATGCTTACTTTCTTCTCAGAGAATTTGGGTAGACTGGTATGGTGTGATTTCCTCTTTTAGAAGCTGTGATGTCTTTTCCTCAGAAGGTTATTCATGCTGATGTGTCTTCTGGTCCCATCCCCTGTTAGCAGTTTGCCAGCTCGGTCAATTTGAAGCTCGCAGCCAGCGCCCTTCTCTTGAGTACATGGGAGTTATATTGATGGCATGTTTCTGTTCATTTTTGTTCTGCAAATATATTTTGAGTGCCTAAATATGCCAGGAGTTGAGGAAGGGGCTGGATAAATGTCGATAAAGGAAACAGGTCTGGATTCCATCTTTCTGGTGCTGATAGGAGGTCACTCCTCTCATGACTATTGGCCAGTTAAGTTCTTCCCTGCAGTTTTATAATTTTATACTTACATTGTTTTAAAATGCAGAGGATGCTTTGGGATTCCATGACTACCTAACATCTGATATATTAGTTTGGAAGCATCTGGTTTTTCTAATGATGAATTTGATAGGCTATCAGTTATTTATATGTCTTAAAGAGTAATTTAGGAATAGGGTTTTTTCCCTCAAAACTTCCTTAGTAAATAAATAGTGAAGCAAATTAAAGTTATCAGCTGTTTTGCTTTTATCACTGTCTATACCCTATTTATCAAGTGACCCATCCAGTCTTTATTTGGCATATTGTTTCTCATATATTTAAACCACCTCTTTGTGGCTTTGCATTTTCTTGCAAGATTTTAATTGTTTTGCCTCTGTATGTCTTAGTGCTCCTGCTCAGCTACAGTTTATCATCTTTTGTTGCTTTTCCTCACTTTTTGTCCTTCTATTCTGAGTAAGTTGTTTTTTCCTTCTTCCACTAGCCCCTTTCCTCCCCTTCCCCACCCCCAGACTAGTTAGCGATTCAAAATAGAAACATTTCTAAAAAATTGGGGTTGAGCTCCTAATTTTTTAATCCCTTGTGTTCAGGACAGTATTGTAAAGTCCATCTCTTTGTTTTGTATTACGCATTTGCTTCTTAATGTTAATTTTATCTAAAGTCTACATTTTTTTTTTTGCCAAAAATAGGGAACCATATAATACATTTTTTTTGATAAGCACATTTTTTTTATGAATGTGTTTAGGACAAGAAGGGGCTGGGCAGAAAGGAGAGGAGGCAGGGAGGTAAATGTATTCAATATAAACATTTAAAATTTTCCCTCACTCTACAGAATGTTGGTTTAGTGTGCTTTGTATCTCTGTTCCTAGTGGGTCATAATATGTCTGTTCCTGATTATAATTTAGAACCAAGTTTTGTTATTTGTATATGTTGTAGGTTCTAATTATTTTTGGGAAAGCATTATTGTGTTACTTAAAATTTTCTATCAGTTCCCTCCCAAAGAAGTTTTGTGTTGTTAAACACATAGATTGTTGAACCCCACATTATTGTTATTTTTGTAGTTTTCGGGTTTCTGAATCATTGAGTGTTAGAGTTAAAAAGAAATCTTGGGGCGCCTGGGTGGGTCGGTTGGTTGAGCGTCCAACTTTGGCTAAGGTCATGATCTCGCAGTTTGTGAGTTCAAGCCCAGCGTCAGGCTCTGTGCTGACAGCTTGCTCAGAGCCTGGAGGCTGCTCCGAATTCTGTCTCCTTTTCCACCTGCCCCTCCCCCACTCACACTCTGTCTCTATCCCTCTCAAAAAATAAATAAACATTAAAAAAAATTTTTTAAAAGAAACCTTGATTTAACTAGTCTAGCTCTGTTGTTTTCTACATCAAGACAGAGAGCGGTGCTGCCATTTCCCCAAAGTCACATAGGTACCTAGTGGCAGAGCTAGAACTTGAATGCCAGTTCAGCATTCATTTAATCAGTCTGACGATTGCTGGGGATAGACTTATATGCTAAACACATGTATACTGGAGCATATACAAACAAAAAAGAATTGTTGATTTATGGGGGGCGGGAGGGGGACAGATGATTAACCTGGCTTGGAAATGAGTTGACTGATCAGCATACTTTCCTGCTCAACATATACTCTTCCTCTCAGATCCTGGATCTGTGGATCAGGGTATCTTATTTATATTCCAAATAGTGCTGGGGATGACAATGCCAAATTTTTTCTTCTTGAACTACCCATGTAGAAGCCTTGCCAACCATCTGTTATAAAATTTTTAGGGCAGAGTATAATATTGTTGCTTTTGTTTTGAGCTTTTAAAATATCAATACGTTCCAATCCTATCTCATTGAAGATGACTTTTCCAGTAATAGGATTTTGTGTTCCTTAAACTCTTCACTCATTGAGGTTCTAGTTTGTGTTTTCCTATAGATGACTGATTGTATTGCTGACATGTTGGGTCTTCCTCTTTTCACTCTCGTATTATTTAGAGTAAGTCAGGTTTGATGGGAACCTCATTTTTTTCTTATGTATATTGCTGGTAATGAGTTTGCAACTGTAACATGAAGGCAAATTGGTGCTCTGAGGTAATCTCTTAAGAGGGAAAAATAAGTATGGCTTGCCTTCTCTTGACATTTTTGCAAGCGGTTCAGCATTTTTTTTTTTTTGAAAGTGAAATTGTTTAGAAATTAAGTATTACTTGGCTCCATCCATTTTTGTTTTTACAGCTTTATTGAAAGACGCTTCACATATAAAATTTACCCATTTAAAATGTACAGTTGTTTTCTTTTAGTGTATTCACATGCTTGTGCATCTGTCACAGATGCACCGTTCTAATTTTAGAACATTTTCAACTCCCCAGAAAGAAACCCTATATCTATTAGCAGTCACTCCCTATTCCCTTTTGTCCCTCAGCCCCTGACAATCACTAAGCTACTTTCTGTGTCTGTAATTTGCCTATATTGGACATTCATATAAATAAAATCCTACAGTTTGTGTTCTTTTGTGGCTGGCTTCTTTCACTTAGCATGTTTTCAAGGTTCATCTATGTGGTAGCATAGATCAATACTTTACTCATTTATTTTTATGGCTAAATAATATTCCATTGTATGGATATGCCTCATTTTGCTTATTGTTAATCGATTGGTGGGCTTTTGGGTTGTTTCTGTCTCTTGGCTATTATGAATAATGCCGCTATAAACATTCTTGTATAAGTTTTTGTTTGGACACCTCTTTTGAGTCTATACCTAGGAGTAGAATTGCTAGGTTATATGGTAACTCTGTTTAACTTTTGAGGAACCACCAAACTTTTCCAAGGTAGATACACCCTTCTACATTCACACCTACAAATTTCTTCACATCCTTGTCAACGTTTTTTTTTTTTTTAGGTTTATTTATTTTTGAGAGAGAGAGAGAGAGAATGTGAGCGCAACTGGGGGAGGGGCAGAGAGAGAGACAAAGGGAGACACAGAGTCTGAAGCAGGCTCTAGGCTCTGAGCTGTCAGCACCGAGCCCGACACGGGCCTTGAACTCATGGACTGTGAGATCATGACCTGAGCTAAAGTCAGATGCTTAACTGACTGAGCCACCCAGGCACTCCCCTTGTCAACATTATTAACTGTCTGTCATTTTGATTATAGCCATACTAGTAGATGTAAAGTAGTAGCTCATGGCTTTGAACTTATTTTCCTGATGACTAATGATGATGAGATGTTTTCATGTGTTTATTGGCTATTTGTAGATCTCTGGAGAAATGTCTATTTCTGTCAAAACTCCCCCCCCCTTTTTTTAAAGTTTATTTATTTATTTGGAGGGGGGAGAGGATTGGCAGAGAGAGAAGGAGAGAGAGAATCCTAGGCAGGCTCTGCGCTATTAGAGCAAAGTCTGACATGGGGCTCAGACTCATGAACGGTGAGACTACAACCTGAGCCGAAATCAGGAGTCAGTCAGATGCTTAACTGACTGAGCCACCTAGGCATCCCTGCCCTTTTTAAAAACTGGATTGTCTTTTTTATTGTTGAGTTATAAGATTTCTTCATATATTCTGGAAATAAGTCCTTTGTCACATATGATTTTCAGATATTGTTTCCTATTCTGTGGGTTATGTTTTCACTTTCTTGATGGGGTCCTTTATTTTTTTTTTTATTTAAAAAAAATTTTTTTTTTTTAACGTTTATTTATTTTTGAGACAGAGAGAGACAGAGCATGAACAGGGGAGGGGCAGAGAGAGAGGGAGACACAGAATCCGAAACAGGCTCCAGGCTCTGAGCTGTCAGCACAGAGCCCGACGCGGGGCTTGAACTCACGGACTGTGAGATCATGACCTGAGCTGAAGTCGGACGCTTAACTGACCAAGCCACCCAGGCGCCCCTTGATGGGGTCCTTTAATGCACAAAATGTATAATTCTCATGAAGTCCAAACTACATGTTTTTTCTTGTTACTGTACTTTAGTGCTGAATCTAAAAATGAAGATTTTACCCTTGTTTTCTCCTAGGAATTTTATGATTTTAGCTTTTAAATTTAGGTCTATGATCCATTTTGAGTTAATTTTTGTGTAAGGTGTGAGCTAGGGGTCCAGCTTCATTCCACTGCATGTGAATATCCAGTTATCCCTGCACTGTTTGCTGAAAAGACTACCCCCCATTCCCTTTTGAATTATTGTGGCGCTCTTGTCAAAAACCAATTGACTATGAATGTGAGGTCTTTTTTCTGGACTGTCAACAATACTTCATTGATCTATATGTCTGTCCTTATGCTGGTACCACACTGTCTTGATTTCTATGGCATTGAGTTAGATTTTGGAATCAGGAAGTGTGAGTCCTCCAACTTCATTCTTCCTTTTCAAGATTATTTTGGGTATTCTGGGATTGATTTGAATCTATAGATCAATTTAGGGGGTAACTGCCAGCTTAATAATGTTATATCTTCCAATCCATGAACATGGGATGTCTTTCCACTTAATTAGGACTTCTTTCACTTCTTTTGACAATTTTTGTCATTTTCAGAGTGCAAATTTTATACATTTATTTCTAAGTATTTTATTCTTTTTGATGCTATTGTAGATAATTGTTTTTTATTTCATTTTCAAATTGTTCATTATTAGTGTATTGAAATACAACTGATATTTGTATAGTGGTCTTACATCTTATACTATTGATGGAGTTGTTTTCTAGCTCTAATAGTTTACCTGTGGGTTCCTTAAGGATTTTTTATATACAGTATTATGTTATGTACAAATAGATTAATTTTACTTTTTCCTTTGTAACTTGAATGCTTTTTATTTATTTTTCTTGCCTAATTGCCCTGGCTAAAATCTGCAGTACAGTGTTGAATGAAAGTGGTGAGAGCTGACATCCTTGTTTTGTCCTTGATCTTAGAAAGTATTCAGTCTTTCTCCATTAACTGTGATGTTAGATGTGGTTTTTTCATAGGTACCTTTTGTCAGGTTGAGGAAGTTTTCAGTTCTTGGTTTCTTGTGTGTTTTTATCATGCAAGGGTATTGGATTTTGTCAAATGCTTTTTCTGCATCAACTGAGTGATCGTGTGGTTTTAATCCTTTATTAGTATAATGTATTACATAATTGACTTTCAGGTTATAGACCAACCTTGAATTCCTAGGATTAGTCACACTTAGCAAAGGTGTACTGTCCTGTTTAGATGTTGCTGGATTCATTTGCTAGTGTTTTGTTGAGGATTTTTACATCTATATCCACAAGGGATATCGGTCTGAAGTGTGGTTTTTGTTTTTTTTGATTTTGTTTGTTTTTCTTTTTATGTCTTTTTCTGCTTTAGGCATCAGGGTAATAACAGCCTTATCATGTGAGTTGAGATGTGTTCTTGACTTCATCTTGAAATAATTCTGGCTTAACTTTGGACATTCATTTAGCGGTAGCAAATTCTAATTGCCTAATTAGTAGAATGGAGATAATAGTTAACATAACTAATGTTTAAGAAATGATGTGTTTTGAATCCATGGCAGTCAGAACTAAAAGCATCCCCCCAGGGCAGCCACAAATATTCGAGAATGAAAAGGGGGATGCGGAATTAAGCACAATTGGATTAGGTCACAAATTTTCCTCTTCTAGACCTTTGCCTATCTTGAGACATGCAGGGTAGAGGTTCTGAGTCCACTACTTTAGATCCTTGCCTCCTACTTGGTTCCCTTAACTTCTCTTGGTTTTATTTTGGGGTACTCTGTTACCTCATTCTGGTTATGCCTTAAACAATACCTAATTTTAGCATCCTTGGGGTGGTTTAGGCAAGCTTCACAAAAGGGATCAGAAGAGAATGGAGTTGGAAGCATAAAGCACTAAAATTTTGCTAATTGTTCGCTTATGACTTCTTAGCTTTGGATTTTTAACCATTTAAAATGTCAATAAATAGAAGGAGTTTTTCTTGGCTACCACATAACTTATGATGGTGACTTAGTATTTTTTTTCCAGAGGTACGACAGTGATTGGCATTTGGTAGACAGTCAATAAATGTTTATGAATGAATGGAAATGAATGTTAGGGCTTTAAGGGGATATCCAGTTTTACTGAAAAAGAAAGTCCTCCAAGGCAGGAATGCTAGTATTACTGTTGTCATGTTATAAAAATTTAATGACTTAGGCTAAATATTACCAGCAAGACCACATTTTGATGTTGCCAGTATAGTTATAATAGGAAATGTGAGTTTAATCCCTTCCCCTACACAGAACATTTTTTTCTTCTTGATACCACAGAAGATACACTTTTTACACTTGATCTTAGCCAAAAGGCTGAGAAGCAACGAAGATACACTTTTTACAGAAAATGTTTATTTTAGGGGCACCCAAGTGGCTCAGTTGGTTAAGCATCCGACTTAGGCTCAGGTCATGATCTTGTGATTTGTGGGTTTGAGCCCTGTGTCGGGCTCTGTGCTGACAGCTCATGAGCCTGGAGCCTGCTTCGGATTCTGTGTCTCTCTCCCCTTCCTCTGCTTATGCTCTTCTCGGTCTCTCTCTCAAAAATAAACAAACATTAACCCCCCCCCCCCTTTTTTTTTAATGTTTATTTTAGGAGTACCTGGGTGGCTCAGTTGCTTGAGCATCCAACTCTTGATTTTGGCTCAGGCCATGATCTTGTGATTTGTGGGTTTGAGCCCTGCATCAAGCTCTGCACTGACAGCATGCGGAGCCTGGAGTTCTCTCTCTCCTCTCTCTCTCTCTCTCTCTCTCCTCTCTCTCTCTCTCTCTCTCTCTCTCTCTCTCTCTCTCTCTCTCCCTCTCTCTCTCTCTCTCTCTCTCTCCCTCTGCTCATCCTCCTGCTTATGCTAGCACATGCACTTTCTCTCTCTTTCAAAATAAATAAAAATAAATACCTTTATTTTGTGCTGACAGCAGGGAGCCTGATGTGGGACTTGAACTCATGAACCAATCATGACCTGAGCTGAAGTTGGATGCTTAACTGACTGAGCCACCCAAGGTCTCCCAGAAGTTATACTTTCATTTAGCTGTTTTATTTTTTAAATTAAATTTGTTTGTTCTGCTAGTTGAAGTTAGTTCATTTGGGACAAGTTTTGTTAGATAAATTTGTGTCTAAATTTGATGGTGGGAATTAATTTGGAATATGGCTGAAAATACCAAATACTGTATTTTATTATTTTTGTCTAATTCAGAAATGAGAAAAGATTATTGTTAAGGAGATTATATTTGATTTCTTAGTAAATGAGTGACAGAGATAAGACAAGGACTTTAGCATTTCCTGAATTCTAGTCATGTTCTCAGCAGCTTATGGACTCATTTATAATATTGTATCCATAACAATTTTTATATAAGATCTCTCCAAGTTATATTATCTTTATGGAGGGATTATGTTCAGGATTTTTTGGGATACATCTTTATCCATAAATGATCTAAAGCATTGTTTCTCCTACTTTCCTTTAAAGTACCCTCAGTCTAGGGTTGTCCAGAGCAACTTCTCACGAAAAGGACATTTCTCTGAAGACTCCTTTATCTTGAAAAAAATGAGAATTTTGTATTTTGCTACATAATATATTTGTGTTTATTTTAATAAAAGTATATGCAATTTTACTACAATCTTTGATGAAATTGACACTCCAGCAAGGTGTCTCTCTTGATTATTCATTGGCTTCAGTTACCCCCTATTTTATATCACTGTGCTCATAGTGTACATGAAAACCTGGTTCAAGAATCCAGAAATTAGTGGTTTAAAAAGGTATGTTCCTTTTCAAGAATGGTGTGCCTTTCCAATGGAGGGAACACGTGTGCTGTCTCCAAAATCCCTAGGTTTGTTCTGCCATCAGAGCGAGATTTTGGAAGTTGCATCTTAACTTTGGACTTAGCAACTGATTTAAAGTTTTGTTTTTGTTTTTGTTTTTGAGAGAGATTGAGAGAGCCTACCCACGAGTGGGGGAGGGGCAAAGAGAGGGAGAGGGGAGGGGAGAGAAAGAGAAATAGAGAGAGAGAGAGAGAGAGAGAGAGAGAGAGAGAGAGAGAGAGAGAGAATGAATCGCAAGCAGGCTCTGTGTCCAGTGCAGAGCCTGACCTGGGGCTCAATCCCACAACCATGAGATCATGACCTGAACTGAAATCAAGAGTCTGTCATTCAACTGATGGAGCCACTCAAGCACCCTGGACTTAAAAATTTTTTAAGTGACATTTGCCTTGTGCACCTGTTGTCTCCTTTTCTCTTTGAACATTTTTCCCCCTCTGAGTCTCTTTATCAGGCCCTCCATGAGTTGGCTGTTCATGGCTGCCTTGAAGTTCTTCTGCATGTTTACTTCTATGTTTCATTTAGAAAAGAAGCCAGGCAGTTTCTTGGAAAATTTTGGGCAAATTCTGACATTTAAGTTTATCATCGGAAACAGTGTTTAGGTCCTAGACAGATTGCTTCATTTGACATTGCCTTGTCGGCTAAGTCAGAATATTGGAGTACTCCTTTTGTTATGTTTGGTCAATGAACTTTTTGTGGTTAATTCTAATTATTTGAGAATTTTTTAATGTTCTATATTAAAATTTAAAGCAGCAGAATTAATTAAAATCCACCTAAATAATCAGTGTAGTTTTTGACAACTTGAGAAACTTTATTAAAATATTTCATATAAAGTCTTCATTAAACTGCATGCATTAGAAGGAAGTAAGTGCCTGTGTTGCTACTTTCAAATCTGGTACCATGGAGGAGAAAACCTAGATCTTAATGTAGCTGGTGTGAAAGAACCTGACTTGTTTAAGTGGTACAGTTATATTCAGTTGCTATCTTCTGAGTTATCCCTAAATAAAGTATTTATAGATTTAGAAGTGTTTTCAGAGTTAACCTGTGACTTTAGTTATTATTATTACTAACAATTATTATTACTTACTGCCTAAGATTAGTTTTTCTTCTCAGTGAGTTATTGGACCACTTCTGTGGTGAAATGGTAAGGTAATTTCTTTATGTAAATTTGACAGTCTGTATCTCTAGTATGGAGAAGAGATTTATCTTGTTTTTAGGTGGGATTGAAACTAAGGAATGCCATGCATTCTTACACTACTTTGCCATTTACAAAAGTTTTTCACATGCCTTAAGCTGTTTAATCTTACTGTAAGTTTGTTGCTACTGGACTGAATACATAAGAATATATATTTTGAATGAGTTGAGGCCTCCATTTAATGAAAAAAAAATCTTGATTTCTGAGCCTTACAATTCTTGTAATCAGTGTGAGGATTTTCTTTTACTGACATCTGGCTAAATCTTGATACTTGTGAAACTATGAAATAGGTACTATTGTTTGAGCTTAATATCTTTGTCACATTTGTAGTTCTTATTAGTCAAGTAAGTAGCATGTTTCTGTTGGGAGACTGTAACTCTGGAAGGCAGGTGATATAGTGGGAAAGTGAGAATTGGAGACTGACCTCTGATCCCATTGTGTCCTTCTGCTGTGGGGCTTAGGGTAGAACCTTAACTGTTCTCTCTTGGCCTTACCTTGTTTTCCCACTAATAAAAGTTGGAGGTTTAGCTAGATGACCTTCCATATTCCTTCTACATCCAAAATTCTTTGATTTAAATTTCTTACTATTGGCTCAGTTCATTCAATTCTAGCTTTCTACTGAATATTTAGCTGATAACATATTAACATGAGAGCATGCACCAATTTCAGTTTAAAGTTGTTTCTTTCATGATATAATTTTAATGTTGTCTTAAATAGATTGACGTGTTCATTTTTGTGACATCTGGAACAGGGTCTTGAGCTTAATAGATACTCACTAAATTTTTGTTGAATAAATGAATTTTACTTTTTTATGTGGTTTTGGATTTATGAATGTAAATCTTTTTCAGAATTAGAATATGCTCTCGGGGAGCTCAAAGTATTTTTATGGATAGTGTTATTTGAGTTTATGAATGAAAACATTGTTTGCTGGAGTGTGTAGATAGGGATTTGAAGTTTGAATTAGGGAAGAGGTGCTGACCTTATCTCGTATTTTAACCTCTTCAATTACTGAACTTGGGAAAATAGCTTCATTAGTTAACTAATAACGATAATAGTTAAATTTATGAGGTAGGCATTACTATCTCCTTTTTACAGAGCAGAAACTGGGGCTTATAAGTTTAGTACTTTGCCCAAAGTAACACAGCTGATAAGTCAAGGAGGCAGGTAAAATCTAGGGCTACCCCTGGATCCTATATTCTTAGTTACCACACTATAGCTTTCTTCATTTATTCAGCAAATTCTTACAAAGTGCCCCCTTTTGCAAGGCTCTGGACTAGGTCCCCAGGATATAATGATGCAACAATAAATAACAGAAACTGGGCCCCTGTTCTTTTGAAACTAAATGGTTTAGGCTTTAGGACTTTCTCCTTAGTTTTAATAAATATTTTTAAAGTGCAAAACAAAACAATCCCTTGTCTTTTTGAGATTAGTTTGGACATATGAAGTACTGAATTTGTGATAGAATGTTCTGTTTAGGACTATCTGGCTTGTATGTATATATATATACATATATATACACGTGTATATATACATATATATATATATATATATATATATATATATATATATGGTGAAGTTATTAGAGAGTGCCTTCTTGGGATATGTTTATTGTACAGGTGAGAGTTATAAATCTGAAGTTGGAATAGCCATAGTTCCTGCCTTTTAGGGCTTTCAGACCAGCTTCAGAGGTAAGACTGATAGATGGAAACAACCTCAAAGGAATTATAGAGAGCCTTTAACTATTATAGGGCCAATTATCTACCTTGTTAAATATGGTATGTAAATGAAATGGCGGAACATGTCTTGAAGGAAAAATAAGTCGCAGTGGGTTGGGGGAGAAGAATGAACAAGGAATGGTTGTGAGAAGGGATGGTCCTCTTTTTCTAGGCAGAAAGAACATATAAAGACATGGATGGGTACAGAGTTGTATATAGAAGGAAAGGACTTTTCTGAGGAATAAATAACATTTTATATAATATGACAATATGAATAATCCAAGTAATATAATATAGGTGCTCTAAAATATGAGAAATTAATTAGGATTTTTTTGACTTCAGGTATAGAAAACCTAACTTAAATTGGCTGAAACAATAAAGAAATGTTGTTACATTGTTCTTGTGTAGCTGGAAGTCCAGTAGACTTGCAGAGGTCAGGATTATTTGATATAATGGCTTCATGCTGAAAAGTTCTTGCCAGCTCTCCATTCTGCCCCCTTTGATGAAGATCGTGGCATCTTCAGGCTTGTTGTAGGGTGACTGTAGCAGTTTGAGGTGTCATTTTTCGCACAGTCTAAAGAAGAGGTAACTGTTTCTCATTTCATTTTTAGGAATGAAGAAGCTTTTCTCACACTTCTCTCTAGCAGGCCTTCCAGTGGGCTTCTACTCACGTCTCAGTGGCCAGGATTGGGTTTCATGCCCATTCCCAACCAATCATTGGCAGAGGGGATGGGTTAAACTAATACAAATGTCAACTTTGAGAGTCAACCATAATGACTACTCCAAGAGTGATATGAATAGTAGGGTGTATGTGTGTGTTTAATCAGCCTTGACATCCACTGTGTTTCTGGGGTCAATTTTAAGAAAATGTATCTCTCTTCTTAAGATTTTTGCATTTTAGTGGCTTACCTTTGAATCTTTTTATTTGTAAAAATTGGTGCCTTAGGAAAAAGACATCTGGTTTGAGATAAGAATGTAAAACATGTTTGACTGATTTAAATGCCATAAACACTGTGAACTCCTGGCTCTTGGGCTAAGCATTGAGAGAATGGGAAAGTTGGAATTTATTTTTCCCCAAAAAGCATGTTTTAAAATGAGCATTCCCACCTTTTTCCTAATCCACTGAATAAAAAAGTATTTCACAATCTTCGTTATTTGGGGGCCTAATTAAATCTCATAGTTGAGTTTTAGGACTAGGCCCAGTCCACTTACTAATCAGTAGTAAGATTAATTATTTTGTGGTGGGTGTCTTTGAACATAATATTTTTAAGTATATGCTGGAAGGGGCTTTGCCTTATTCGGTGTTTTTCATTTGGCTCATTTAGATTTCAGAATCCTTAGATTAGGACTTGAGCTTGCCATCTGTTGGTCTGTGTTTAACACCTTTCTGCTATATTTTATGGAATTCCTATTTATATGGAGATATGTGTATACTTTTTTAATCAACTAAATTTTCTTTCGCGGGATTATAAAAAGCCAAGACCAGCATCTCTTTTGGATGGTACACTTATATTAGTTTATTCTTTGTGTAATTTGACCGTGACTTCATTGTAGTGTGATTTTAAGAGTACAAATGGGAGCTCACTGACATACAGGTGTAGATGCTGTAGTTGCTGGTAACTTTGTGGGAGGACTACAACCGAGAGGGTGTTTGTTTGGCTAGCAGAAGTGAGCATACCACCGGATATTGGTTCTGGTAAGCCACAAAACAGTATTGAGCATTTCTTATCGTCCTTTTCATAGTAGAGCATACCCTTCCTGTCTTGCTGAATTTGATGATTTAATTGTTGGAATCATTTTTTCCTTCAGTCATTTAAAGCACATTCTGACGAATCCTAGAGTTCTGTTTTAAAATCTCAAACCACTGAAATAATCTTTTGGCAACTTTTTTTTTTTTTTTTTTTTTTTTTTTTTGGTTTTAAAGGATGGTGGAATTATACTTTGTGTAAATGTGACACTTTGCGTTATATTGCTTAACTTTTTTAATCTAGAAAAGGTTCCATTATTGTAAGGCCCTGTTTTGGGAAACAAATAAAATACTGTACCGACAAACTGGTCATGAGAAAGATAAAGTGCCACCACTTTAAACCAACTCTGGTAGGAAAAGTGGGAAGTTTGCTTTTTGTTGGGAGATTTGGTTTCTCTGTGGAGTTCTTTGTTAAACTTTTAGCATAGCAGTGAACTTCCTTTTGGTGGCGACAGGAAGCATAAATACTCATTGTGTAATGCCATTTGCCTGCTTTGGCGGATCTGCCAAACCATGACACCCAAAACAAGACGCGTGCTTCTTAACGAAAACTACAGTTCCCAGCGGGCCCGGCGCGGGTGGGCCATCACTTCCCCTCTAGCTCCCGGTCGTCCCTTCCCGGGCTGGCCCGGCGCGGGCCCTGGCCTGCGCCTGCGCAATGACGACGTGCGCCTTTTTTTTTTTTTTTTTCCACCCTGGCGGCTGCGGAGCGCTGCGCTGGGGCTAGTGCCCAGGCGTGCTGCAGTGTATCGAGACAGTCGCCTAGGACAAAGGGCGGCAGAAAGCGCTTCGCTGGTCAGGGAGCTTCCTACCCGATTCAGCGCGCGTTTAACTCTGGAATAGTGTGGCACCGACTGCATTAGCCTGTTTACTACACAGTGCAAACAGTTCCTCGCTCACGTCCTCTTGCTCCGCCGCGCCTGCCCGCCTTGCCCCCTCATAGCCTGCGCGCGGCCCCGCCAGCCCCGGCGCGGAGGGAATGTGACGGCGTCAGCGCCTCAGGTTAGCCTCACCTCGGCCGGAGCGAGGGCCCTCTCCCGCCTGCCGCAGTGCCCCGTGCCGTGGCCGCACGTCTCGGAGCAGCTGGGTCCCGGCGCCGCGGCCTCCGCAGATGGAGGTGCAGAAACGGCGGCCGCGGCAAGGAGCCATGACTGAGGCGGCGGCGGCGGCCGCGCCTCCTGGCGGCCCGCGGGGGTGGCGCGGCGGGCGCCCCCTGGCGGCGCGCCGGGGCGGAGCGGCCCTTCGCCGCCGCAGCCGCAGCCGGCGGAGGCGCTGCTGTCCCTCCTCCCCGTGTCCCCGGCGCTCGCCCGCTCGCTCGCTCGCTCCATTCTCCCTCCGCTTCAGATTAAAGGGGGGGAGGGAAAAGGAGCTCGGCCGCCATTTTCCCAGTGCCGCCGCCACCGCCGCCACCGCTCGCCGAGCCGGCGGGAGAACCGAGCACCGTAGCGAAGCCGACTCGTCTCACCGCGGCGGCGCGGGGGGCGGCCGGAGCGCGCTCCCCGGCCGGGAAGAGGCGTGCGGGGGTGGCGGCCGGGGTGCGGGCTCGGGCTGCAGACGGCGGTGCTTGTTTGTGCGGGGCGGGGGGGCGGCTTCACCCTCTGCCCCCGCCCGCCAGTCCTCCCCGCCGGGCTGCGGTCCTCGACGGTGCCCAGGCCCCGCCGGAGCCGAGGAAGGCCGGAGAAGGGGCCCGAAAGAGAAGAAAAAGCGGCCGCTCTCCGCCGCCGCCGCCTTCCCCTCCCCCTCCGCCTCGCCCCCCCCCGCCCGGAAAGTCAGGGCGGCTCCGGGCGCCGGGGGGGAGGAGAGCGGCGGGCCCGGGCCGGAGCCGCCGCCGCGCGCCCCCGCCTGCCGCCGCCAGCCCTCGGCGCCCAGGCCGGGGGCTGTTTGCAAACTGCGCCCATTTTGTGGGGCTGAATCCGCCCGGGCAACGCTCCTCCATCACGTGGTAGGTGCTGCTGCTGCTGCTGCTCCTCTCCTCCTCCTCCTCCCGCTGCCCTTTCTCCTTCTCCTCGCTCTCCCTGTGGCTCCCATTTCTCTCTCTCTTTGTTAGTTGTAACTAGAAAGGCAGGGCAGGGCAGGAAAAATCCCCGGAACTTTAAATGGCCTCACCGGGCTTCCCCGCTGCGGGTCCGGGGCTGGGAGTCGCCCCAAGGGCGGGGGTGTGCGGGGGCCCTTCTCTACCAGCTGCCGCCTCGTTCGCCAGCTTTTCCTTTGGCGTTCTATTTAAAAATGCGGCCTTAAGAACACGATTTATTCCCGTAAAAAAAACCCCAAACAAACTCTGGCTCTTGGCTTGAACTTCTCTTGACTGCAGAAGGCCTTTTTCTGCTCGTAACACACATCTTGCGCGGTGCACGGTGTGTATCACAACTCTGATTGTTGTGAGATGGTTATTTGTTTCATTTATTTATTATTTTTGTTGTCTATATATTGAGGTCACTTATGTTTTCAGATCTAGTCTCCCTTAGGCGGACGTGTTTGTTTGTTTTAAAAAAAAAAAAACCAAAGAGGAAGAGGCATTTATTTGCTTTTAAGTGAGTTTGGGGGGCCTGTTTTCCGGCTGTCTTTTGATTCTTCAGCAAATAGTTTGATTGTTTTCCATACGATAAACAACCTTAAGCTCATGTCTTACTTAAAAACCCTTTTGTTTTCCATTGTCGGGCCCCCAGTGTGGTGGGTTTTGTTTTTTTGTTTTTTTGTTTTTTTTTTTTTTGGAGAAACGCGTTACTTAACTATTGCTTATTGATTGCCTTAGGGGAAAGGGGGTGACATGATGGCGCCACTTTAAATTGCTCTCTTTCCTCCTCTGATTTACGCCTCTTTATCCTGGAGGTCACTAGAGCATTTTTCGTGATCTGTTAATAAGACTGTATTTGAGAATGTTAACGTACAACTTGTAGAGCTAGAGTTTGGTACCTTAAAGGTCGAGAGACCCGAATCTAGAGGTCCCCAAAGTTCCGAGAAATCTCCCTAGTCGTCCTGCCTCGCCTCCCTCCCCTCCATTCACAATCCTGGTGTTGCCATCTCCTTTGTCACGTGGCTAGCAGTCATTGTGTTTTTTTGTTTGTTTTGGGGTGTGTGTTTATATTTTTAAACTGTAGCCCAGAAGAAACTATCCCCTCCCCATCGGAGAGATCAAAACGTTTTAGTTGTTTTAGTTTGAGAGTAGGAGAACATTTATAATAAATGATAAAATTACATAATCTCCGCCTTGCATAATCATGATATAGTTATAGATTGTTACTGAACTTTGTCTCTAAAGCACTTTCAAGTATGGACAGTAGTACACTGGAATATCTTTTACACTTTTTAGAATAGTCTGTAGTTTTGATTTTTCCCAGCTTCTTGGGTCTTTTAAGTACCACTGTTTACAAAGGCTTAAGTGGGTGTGTTTTCCCCTCCCCCCCTCCTATACCATATACTTGGTTCCTTTTCTAATAAACTGTCTCACCAATTTAGAAATTTTCAGTTGTCTGCAGGCATTGTCAGTTAAAACTATTATTTTCTCCTAACAACAGGGAATACTTTTGAGTAATAATTGTTCTCCAACTGGAGTATTACATTATGTTTCTGTTGCATTTTTGATCCAGACAATTTTTGCTTTTAATTCTTGAGGTTTGGAAGAATGTTCTGTTATCTGTTTCTTCATATCAGTTTTCCCAGTAATTGGGTAAATTCCTATTTTGTAAAATATCAAGTACATTTTTCTGTTGTTCCTACATAGGTTACTAGCTACTTTTCCAGTTAATAAAAAAGTGTACTGTAATAGAGTTAGGAAACATCTTCAAAAATAAAAAAGGTAAATGTGAAATGTAGTGATTCTTAAGTATGCATTGATTCATTTCCTCTTAATGTATATTTTCAATGGTTTGGGCCATTTTCTTTGCTAACAGTTACATCATGTCATGTGATATGTACAGTGTGATGTGTAGTTCTAAAAATAAGGCAAGGTAAAAATGCTCATCCCTTGGGAATTTAAAAAATGTATTATATGTGGGGTAACTGTCCTCAGTCATGGAATTTCAATTTCCGCTATGTTTATCCAACAAAGTATGCAGTTTCTTTGACCTTTCTTGTATTTGATGTATTTGTTAGTGATCTTGTGATTTGAGGTGGTTAACTTTTTATTTCTCAAGTATGCACTACTCAGAGGGAAACCTTAGATATGACAAAGATTGTTAACCTCTGTATTTTGGTGAAGATGGTTGGTTTCTGATGACTACTACATTTAACTGTATGTAAGTATTTTTGATTTGTGTCTGTAGATAGTTGAGTGATCAACTAAGTATTGATAGAGCTTTGTGGTACGATTGGGTTTTTGGTCCTTTCACTTATATGAATCTGTTGAATGAAGTTTTTTGAAGTGTCCCTGCATCTTTACGGAAAGCCTTATTCAGAACATTAGTATTTGACTGTGCTTTACCAAAGTGAGATGTTAAATCTTTGTCTGATTTTCTTTATTCCTGCCTACACACGTTATTTCTATGGTTAAACCTGCAGAGCGTTCTTTGATTGTTAGACTTATCATTATCGTGTTGAGGAAAATTCTGGAAGCTGGAAAATGAGTAAGCCTTACAAGTTCACTTTTGAGCTTTTATCAAGGTGAGAAGAAAGGAAAATATTCCCATTTTTTTTTTCCCTTCTTCAAACACTGCCAAAATACTCTTCCTTTTCTAGTAATGCTACACTATAACCAGAGGCTGTACATCCTCTCCATTTTATTGGGTTGACCACAGATTTTAATTGTATTTTAAAGTGAAAAACAAGTTTTAGATTTGTTCTGTTTGATATAACCTGAATTATGTAATCTGTAAACACAGGGCCATTATGGGTGGTGATGCTGGTTTGAGAAGGCATTTAGCTTTGAGTGCAGTAAAGCTTAGTTGCCTTGTTTTACTGGAAAAGCAATTTTAAAATGTAAAAAGATGCTAGTCTGTATTGGATTTTCTAAAGAGTTTAAAAGAGTAATGCTTACTCCTCTTATATTTAGCTTCCTTGGGGGGTTTTGTAAAGGTTATTTTTTCTTCTTGGTGAGGCCATTAAGATACAGAAACTAAGTGATTTCCTTCCTGGAGAGAGAGAGAGAGAGGGAGAGAGAGAGGGATTTTAAAAAATTAATTTTTTTTTTCCAAAGGATCTCTCCCTTGAGTTTGGAAAGGAGGGAGTAGTGCAGAATAAGTATGTGGTCTGTGGCAGATTGCCCCAGAACAAAACCAAATCTCATCATTAAGTGGTTTATTTAGAGTTTTAAGGCACCTTTTCTCTACCCTCTTTCTCTATTTTAAGTAAATTTCTTCTTTGATTGGTTAGACTGTTCTGGGTCTCAGGAAGCATATTTTACTTTAGTGCCCTATTTGATCACTTTATGAAGGAGTACAGTGCAGGTGTGTCAAATAAAATGGCCTTATACACCTGGCCTGCGTACTCTGTCGGTGCAAAGAGTACTTGGACCATGTCCTTTTCTTAAAATAGGACTTTACTCTTTGGAAATCTAAATTCGGATTGGTTTTTGAGTCTTCATGTTGCTTGTGAAGATACATGTTTGAATTATAGTTTCTATCTTAAGTGCTTATTAGTCTTTCTTTGCGTATACTAAAAGTTGTGCAAAAAATACTCCTGCCTGAGTGTAATAATTCGTAACACAAAATAAGACTCTTTCATCAATACTTCCTATTCCTTGGAATGTGACATCAACTCAGTGAACCACGATAATAGTTAGAAAAGACAAATATTCCACTGTACTAGAGGTCCCCAACTTTTGAAGGCCACAAGAAGGTCCTTGGGTGTTGCTTGCAGATTGTGTGTCATAGGAAAAAGACATGTTGTGGAAGGGTCACTGTTAGTTACTCAGTTATCATTTGTTCCTAAGATACGCCATGTAGCCTGTTTATTATAATGTAGGGTGAAGTGTATAGAGGAAAATTAGCCAGTTGGTGTGATTTTCCAAAAAGAACTGAAGTAGATACTTTTTATGTGTTAAGCTTTTTCACCTCTTTGATAAAGGTAGAGCTGAAATGCAGAGTATGAGGAAACCAACTTCAGTGTAGAGAACACAGCTCACGTTCGTGAATGAAAAACAAACAAGCTTGGGTAGTTTGAAAGAAAAAGTTAAATATTGTGTATGAAGGTTTTAAGTTTTTATGCAAAGAGGCCTTTCAAGGTTGGAGTTGTTTTAAATTCTTGATTTATTGTTGGGTAGCAGTGTCTGGCAAATAATAGTTGTTTAATAAATGTTACCTTCTGCAAGCCTTGCTTTTCCAAGATTATAAGATAGCTCCATAAACTTTAACATTTGAATGCCTAATGCTTCTAGAGAGTTAATTTAGCTGGGAATTATTTAGCTTTATATTTTATGTTGTTGATTGTAAACTTGCCCATTTTTCTCTAGTCCTAATTTTTTAAAGAATTACGGTTGCCCCTCAAGCTTTTGAGAGTCAGGAAATGTAAGGTGGAGGTGAATTCAGTGCAGTTTTATCTAAATGTTATCAAAAACTCGGTTCTTGTTACTTGAATAGGAATCCCAAATGAGATCTCATTCTGAATTTTAAGTACAGCATATTCTGCCCTTGTTTGGAAAAAGTTGTTTCTGAGTGGCATCAAACTTAATGGAGTCCCTTACTTTTTAATTTCTTTTTAAAAAGGGAGCAGCTTAAGGTCAGACCTGGTTAAATTCAGTTGGAGAAGTGTTGAGGAATAAAACAGATGAATAATGATTTTGTTAGGATGTTACACCAAAAATTGCTAAAAACTGATGTCCCAGGCTTTTTTTTGCTACTCCTGTTTGGCCTTTGTGACTGCATATTAGCACTTCCATGGGAGGTTGTGAAGGGATAGAGGTAAAGCTAATTAGTTTCTGATGTTTGCTAGTAGAGAGGCTTTGTAAAAATGCTAGTTGATTAAATTGAACTGTTAGGGAAGTTACATTAAACTGTTCATATATTACTGTGGAGAACTGAGGATGTTTGAAGACCTCAAGCATATATAAAAGAAATTGGACTGCTGTTTTTTGCAGTTACTGATTTACTGCTTACCTCTTAGTTTTTCCTTTGACCTCCCAAGGGAATGAAAGAAGGATGGTAGTATTTCTTTCTTGCTTTTTTTTTTTCAATGTTTATTTACTTTTGAGAGACAGAGACAGAGTGTGAGCAGGGGATGGGCAGAGAGAGGGAGATACAGAATCTGAAGCAGGCTCCAGGGCTCCGAGCTGTCAGCACAGAGCCCGATGCGGGGCTCGAACTCACAGACCATGAGATGATGACCTGAGCTGAAGTCAGATGCTTAACCGACTGAGCCACCTCAGGCACCCCTAAACTCCATTATTTTGATACATAGTCATTTTTCAAAAAGATTTTCTGTTTCTGTAGTTAAAAAAAAAATTTTTTTTTAATGTTTGTTTATTTTTGAGAGGGGGCAGCGAGAGAGGGAGACACAGAATCTGAAGCAGGCTCCAGGCTCTGAAATGTCAGCACAGAGCCTGATGTGGGGCTCTAACTTAAGAACCACGAGGTCATGACCTGAGCCAAAGTTGGACCCCTAACCAACTGAGCCACCCAGGTGCCCTATCTGTTTGTATAGTTTTTAACATAAATGGGATTATACTTAAGTGGCTTTTTTTTTTCATGTTGCTGTATATCGTAGAGATTTTTTTCAAATCAACACATACAGTTCTCTTTTTTTATTTAAAAAAATTTTTTTTAATGTTTATTTATTTTTGAGAGACAGAGACCGTGTGAGCAGGGGAGGGGCAGAGAAAGACATGGAATCTGAAGAGGCTCCAGGCTCTGAGCCATCAGCTCAGAGCCCGACACGGGGCTCGAACTCACAAGCCGTGAGATCATGACCTGAGCCGAAGTCGGACGCTCGACCGACTGAGCCACCCAGGCGCCCCCAGTTCTCTTTTTTTAAATAGCTGCATAGTATTCTAGTGTTCCTTTTTAAGTGTTGTGGGTTTGTTTTTTGTTTTTTTTTGTATTACAATTCTTCATTGAAAGAATTATGATATTTCTATATCTATGAGAATATTTCTGTTGGATAGGTTCCTAGACTGCAGTTACTAGGTAAATGTTTGGGTAATGGCATGAAAATTTTTGATAGTGCTTTCAAAAGGCTTATGTAACCAAACTTAATAGTTTTAAAAGTACAGCTAAAAAGTTTGCTAGTCTGAGTGCAGGTGCTTGGCATTGTAAGTGACTGGAACTTGAGGTAGATGAAGTCTGTCCTAGTTTCAGTTGATGCCTGCTCCTTGTTAGGTTGTTATCACCTTATGATCAGACATATCCATTAACTTCATGGTGGATCTCCATCTGATGCATTCAACATACAGTGTTCGGGTTAACTAACATGTGTTGGTCTACTTTCTGCCAGGCATGGGACCACCTGTAGAGAATAAAGATAAAACAAGCCATAACCCTCCCTCTACACCCCCCCCCCCATTTTTTTTTTAAGAAGTATATAATCTAGGGAAGGAGGGGACAGACAGGATGACAAGATGGGGAGTTTATATCATGAACTGTTGCCCAGGGTATCATGGGAGTGCAGATAAGACCCTAGAGAGGGAAGGACTCCTAACTCAACCTGAAATAAATGGTGAATACTTGAGAGGACATGTGATCTCTTGGAGCTGAACCTTGAAAAGAAAGTGTGAGCAAAGGTGCAAGAGCATGGAAAGAGCCTGAAACTCTAAATAAGATTCAGGTGTTTGGAGTGGGGACAGGTTGGAGATGAGGCTGAGTATAAAAAGGGGCCCAGATATATCCTGTGTGGAGAGTTTGGATTCATCCTTACCCTAGAGTCAGTGAAGGATTTTTAAGAGGAGCACAGCATAGTCAGATTTATGTTCTGTTTCTCCTTCCTTTCTAATAATCATTTTGGTAGTAGATGCTAGATTGAAGGCTTGCTGAGACAGGAAGAAAGAACAGTTGGGAGATTATTACTGCTTGAATTACTGTAGTACATAACGAGGCTTTGAACAAGGCACTGGCATTAAGGATGAAATGAATGTGCCTGTCATTCTGTCTATTGAACCCTCCCTATTTAACCTTCAAAATTCGGTCAGAATGTCCTCCTTTTCTGGAAGCCTTCCTTGATCTTTGTAGGCAAAACACAGTGCTTTATCATCTGGGCTTACCTGTGCACGTACTTTCTATCCTCTTATCTTTGGCATTAATGAAACTACTCCAGTAGTCTTTCTGTTGTTTGTATCTGGCATTAGTATATTTTTAAATGAGGTATTTATGATAGATGGTAAATCAGTAGTTGAGATCAGGATTCACTCACATGGGGCATGTTGAGGGGCAGGAATTGGTTTTGGATTTGGTATTGGGGGAGGGAGTGGATTTGCATGTGGAACGCTTGCAGTAACTGTATGAGTGATGCTGGACCCTAGTTATTCTTTAGGTATCAATGTAGATGTTGTCTCCCGTGGGAAGCCTTTTATGACCTTACTGACTCCGTTTGTGTGAGGGTCCCTTAAGGTCCCCTGGGATTCTCTGATCACGTAGTGTCTGTCTTAAGTGGCCCTTATCAACCTTGTAGGCACTTAGTGCAATAATTTGAATGTTGTAGGCATTTTTGTAAAATGTTTATTAGAGAGATTCAGTTAGTATTCCCTCTCTGGCTTTCTTCTAAAGACTAAACAAAATTCGAAGTCTAGTGTCCAGCAATTAAGGTCCTTCCAGTATATATATGTAAAATAATTACATATATATATTTTTTAATGTTTATTTCTGAGAGAGAGACAGAGGGAGACACAGAATCCGAAGCAGGCTCCAGGCCCCGAGCTGTCAGCACAGAGCCTGATGGCAGGGCTTGAACCCATGAACTGCCTGACCTGAGCCGAAGTCAGCTACTTAACCGACTGAGCCACCCAGGTGCCCCAAGCCCTTCCAGTTTAAACCTAGCCTTACACTACTTAGTATAGTAGTTAAAAGCATGGGGTTTAGAACTGGAGATTTGAATTGGAATCCTGCCTCTGCCACTTAGTAGTTGTGTGATCTTGGACACATTACTTAACTTTTGGAGCTTCAAACTTCATCTATAAAATGCGAGTAAGAGTACTTTATAACGTTGTGAGGATTAAATGAGAACATATGTATAAGGCAGTACAATGACATGGTAAAAGGTCAGTTAAGGTTTGTGAACAGCAGTCGTAGTAATAATCTGTCCTCCAGTCAGATAACTGTTTCCCTTAGTAGTTACAAACTGTATTCAGTTATGAGAAGCCCTGTTGGCATGGGCACATGTTAGGGACTGGGGTGGTGTACTGTCCACAATAGTGGGTTTTATCATAAAAATTTTGCCTCCTATTCTCTATTGTATTCTATAACAAAACATTTGTTTCCATGTAAAAGAAGTACTTTGCAGTGTGTCCTGTTCTGTAGCTTTCAATACCTCATTACAGATCACTACTTGCTGCATTCTTCCTCTTCTTGAGAAGGTGTACATGTACCTCTTGGTTCATCCAGCAAGTTCTGTAGATCATCTCTCAGATCCTTTCCCATTATTTTGATTGTGTTGGTTTCTTGATTAGAATTTCCTCATCTTTCTCTGCATAGCAAAATCTTATTTATACTTGAAGGCCTACCTAGCCAAGTCTTTTGAATGCTCTAGCCCAGTCAGTAAGTGCTTACAAGTGCTTATTACTATGTTCCAATTTTTAGATCAAGTTAGTGAGCATGCAGAAGGATGTTAAGGAACTTTGTCACCGTGGAAATAGAATTTGTAAATTGACAATTGGGAAATATTCAGATAATTTGAATTGCGTGATGGTGACTTTAAATGAGTTTTACAATTTAAGCAGGAAGAAAGTGATGGCAGTCTAAACAGCCTGCAAAAGTTTTTGTGGAAATGCCATGTATTGAAGGATTAATTAAATTTTGAGCCTAAAGGTTAGAAGGGTCTCCCAGGTAGAAGCACCAGCATAGGCAAAGATTATGGCTTTGGGAATCTGGGGGAGTTCTAGGTCTACCCAACCTGATGCATTTGCTGTGATACTGTGTTAAGTTTCATCTTGGAGAATTTGGACTCCTGAGAAAGGTACAAGGAGCTATTCCAGAGTAGAGAAGTGATGTGATAAAACGGTATGGACCAGATTGAAGGATCAAGGCTGTCAGGAAGCTGTCAGGCTAATTTAGGTGTGAGTTAATAAGGCCCCAGGCTGGGTTGGGGTTGATAATGTTAGGAATAGAGAATGTATGAAACCTGAATAGCGTCATTAGAAATAAATGGAAAGATTTTATCATGAAGGAGATAAGATCCTTTACGTTTTTCTTTTTCTGTCATTTGTCCCTTCTGCAGACTTTAGCCCCTTCCAGTTTCTGGATTTAAGCTTGAAGGAAACTGCTGTTCCTACTGTGGTGAACACCTTAGTTGAGGTCCTTGTTGCACCCTGTCTGGATTATTGCAGTAGCTTCATCGATGGTTTTTGCTTTTTTACTTTCTTTTAATCCATCCTACCCAGCTGGTCTCTAAAGCACAGTTCTGATGTTACTCCCTATTTGAAAAATCTTTAATGACATTCTGCTGCCTTAAGTCTGAGTAAGGGCTGGCTATTCAAGGTTGTCCATTAATGATCTGGCTTCAGACTGCCTTTCCACTTTTTTCTATACTGTTTTCCTCTGTTAAAATATACTTTATATTTCAAGCAAATTGATCATTTCTTTTAACCTCCAGATATCCTATGTTTTCCCACAGCCTTGCCTTTTCCCATGCCGTTTCCTTTCACTAGAATGCCACATTTACCATTCTCTTGCCTTCGCCTTTTACATGATGACATTTTAGCTAATTTTCAAGTTTCAGTTGAAATTTTGACAACTTCACAGACACTTCCCTAACCATTTTTCCTCCTCCTATTTCTCACCTTTGTGCAGAGTAATGAGGTAATGGTGGGGAGGAGGTTAGTAGAAGCCACATTATGGGCATACTTTTCTTCCCCATCTGATTTGTGCTTCTGTTTCCAGTGAAAGTGTGGTTTGCTGGCCAGTCAAATGACCAAAGCCCTCCCCTTGGGTTTCTGCATTTTTGCAGGGTGGATGCTGCTGGGTTGTTCTTGTATACCTGGAGTCCTGTCTTGGGAACTTACAAGGAATAAAGGCAAGGTTTTCATTTGTAGGTGTAGAGTTCTGACTTGAAATAGTTGAAGTACCTGGATATGTTTTGCTTTCTGGGAAGAATACATCTACATGTATGTATAAAGTCTGTATCTAGGCAATGGTTTTCTTTTTTTTTTTTTTTTTAAACGTTTTTTATTTATTTTTGGGACAGAGAGAGACAGAGCATGAACGGGGGAGGGGCAGAGAGAGAGGGAGACACAGAATCGGAAACAGGCTCCAGGCTCCGAGCCATCAGCCCAGAGCCTGACGCAGGGCTCGAACTCACAGACCGTGAGATCGTGACCTGGCTGAAGTCGGACGCTTAACCGACTGCGCCACCCAGGCGCCCCTCTAGGCAATGGTTTTCTAATGAAAGGTGTGATTTTTTTCCCCCCTAGGGGACATTTGACAGCTCTGGAGGCATTTTTAGGTGTCATAATTGGTAGAAGGTGCTACTGGCATCTAGTAGGTGGAGCCAGGGATGCTACTAAATGTCCTACAACACACAGGAGAGTCCCCTTTCCCCACTCATAAGATTTGGCACAAGATATTAATAGTGCTGGGCTTGGGAAACTGCCTGAGGGGTATACTTTTTGCTTTCCCAGTGTACTTGTGTTACATGGAAGTTTTCCCTTGAACCTATGTTGCAATTTAGACTTAAGAGTCATAAGCATAGGAAGAGACCCTGAAAGTCACATGTTTGAATTTTATCCCAACTTGTATCCCTCAGAACAATGTTCTGCAAGATACTAATAGGTATAATAGGGGGAAAAAGTGGTTTGGTAAAGGCAGGCATTTGAGCATTCAGTCTGATGAAGTGCATTGTGAATTTCCATCAGGAACGTTTTTCCTAAATGTGTTTGCCTGCTGAACCCATCTGACATCTTCCAGTCCCTAGAATGCTTCCTTGGAACTAGGAGAGAAACCATTAATATCTAGCTCAATCTTTTATAGCTCATTGTTTTTTTTTTGTTGGTTTTTTTTTTGTTGGTTTTTTTTTTTGGTCTCTTTAGGTTTACTGCAGAATCTTAATGTCAGTGACAGCAGGTACATTGACTCCATCTGTATTTATTTGTCAAATTGTGATTTATAGATGAACTAAAAATTGGGATACTTTAGGTTTCTTTATTAAGAATGTGCAGTACAACTTTATTATCTATTCCCACTAGTAAATTGGAAGTTGTAATCCCAGCCCAAAACCTACTGCCCAGGTTGTTATGAGAATTGATAAGTTAATTGTAGCTTTTAATACTTTGTATTCTTTGGAGAAAGGTTATTTATCATAAGCTGTTCTGTTCTTGTAAAATTGCTTAAGTTTGACAATCTTTCTCTGCTATAAATTATTGGAGTGAAGCTTTTGGGATTCAAGTGGGATGGGAATCATTGCTTTTAATCAACATTTTGCTCAGTATGTTAAATGTAAGAACGCTGCCATGACATTGGCCTTACTCAGATTCTTTGGCTCTTTAAGAAGTTGCATTATTTTCTTTTTGCTTCTTTTCCTTTTATTATACAAGTAATACATGTTTATGCTGGAGACATTATATACACTAGAAAACAAAAGACAAAAGAATCTTACCACCTACTCTTTTAAAACAAAAATGAGGCCATAGTATACGTTTTGGTTTTTTGTAACACCTTTTTATTTTTTCATTTAACAGTGAAGCAAGCACTTTTTCAAGTCAGGAAATACTGTTTTACATTGGTTATTATTCATGGTTGCATAATATTCCATTGTATGGCTATTCCAGAATTTAAGTGAATTATTGGGCATTTGATTTGTTTTGTTTTTATGTAAGCATCATCATGAAGTACTAAAAGCAAATCTAAATAAAAAAAAGGAAATCTAAACTTATAGCAAAAATTAAAATTCTAAGCTTTGGTAGTTTGAGGCAGGTACAGCTAATATTGAGTGCTAACTAGATGTGCCAAGTCCATTTTTACATGCACGGGTCTTCAGGTACAGCAGTGTTTTAAGAGATTACTTACTTTCTATTTTTCCTGTGCATTAAAAAGTCTTGCTGAAATTCCTTTTATGTTTGCTTTTTGTCTATAGGCTATAATAATAGTGCAAATAATGGGTGTTGTTGTCAGGCACTAGGCTAAGTAAGTAATGGAGAGTATTTTATTTAATCATCAAGCAGTCTTGTGAGGTAGGCTCTGTCATTTGCAGATGGGGAAATTGAGGAACAGCATAAATAATTTAAATGAGGGTAGAGCCAGAATGTGAACCCAGACCTGTTCCCCTTACTTAACAAAATGAGTGCCTTTGGGGGTAATATTGAATCTCAGCATACTTACAAAGTGAGTGCCTTTGCGGTAAGATTGAATCACAGTATAGTATTTCAAAGTTTATAAAAAGGGGGAGGGATGAAGACTTCAATGTTTTTTTGTTTTTTGTTTTTTGTTTTTTTAACAGTATTGTTTGGCTATAGAAAGATAATGATTTAGGAGTTAGGAATGGAATTCCTTCTGAAGAGGTCGCTTTTTCCCCTTCTGTCCTTTTCCTCCTCCCTACTTATGTAGATGATTGTTTTAGTAACTACTTTTTGCAGTGCATCCTGTGGGGATATTGAGACCAAGGAGAGCGGGTGTAAACAAAATAAACTCTTGCCTTTGAGATGTACGTGATTAATGTCAAGTTCACAGATGTACTTCGAGGGTCAGAGAAATCTTGAAAGAGATGGGATTCGAGCCAGCAGATTTTTAAGTTGTGCACTTTAAGGAATTGTATAACTCTAAAATAACTTGGAATGTTTGCCGCTTAAGTACCTTCTGTGGTGTGATGTTAATTATGACCTTTTTTATGTGTGCTGGGTGAACCTGGGTTTTCCTGAGCAAGTTTTGTGTAAGCTATGTAACATCTGTGTCCTTGCCTGGATCCCCACGGGGAAGCGGTTTCCTGCCATGGCTGAGACTTAACTGCAGAGCTCTGGGTTAGTAGGCTACAGCTCCTCACAACTACTCTTCTCACACGTTGTACCGATCATCTTATACTGATAATGTGCTTTCCTTCATTGCTAGTATCAACTGTGTATTGGTATGAATTCAGAAGAGGAGGAGATGGAATTGATGGGAAAGACCTGAGAGTGATTTTTGTTTATGGGAGAAAATTCTTTGCATGTTATAAAACTAACTCAGTGTATTTTGAACGAATAACTTAAACATTGGTTTGTTTACCAGTTGGTCTATAGCATGCCATATTAGGAATTACTGCTAAATTTAAAATTTGAAATAGGAAAAGTAGACATAGAACAGTTTGTGTCACGTAGAATGCCGTATGCCCGAAAGGTCCATAAGGCTCTGTAAGCCCTAGAAGATCTAGTTACCCATAGGATGTTCATTAAAATACAATCTTAGAACAAGAAACTTTTTGGCAAGTATAAGGAGCAGTAGATATATTTGGTCTTTAAGTGTATTGGTATTTCTCAGTCATTTACTTAAATATTTCAATATTTGTAATTTGAATTGTCATCCTGTAAAGAATCTTAGTGTATTCCTATAGGGCCTAATTTCCTATGTTGGTATTGATCTAGAGATAAAAATGTTTGACCAAATTGGAAGTTGCCCTTCTTTATTTTTGACTGGGGAGAAGGTTGCTTTAGTTCAGTGATCTACAAATTTTTTGGTCTCAAGACCCCTTTTCACTCTTAGAAAATGTTGAGAACCACGAAGAGCTTTCTTGCGTTATCAATAGTTGCTGTATTAGAAAGTTTGAGAAGTTTGAAAAGTAATTATTTACCAATTCATTTAAAAATGAGAAACTTACTACATATTATGAAAAATAGCTTTTTACCAGAACAGAAGAATTTAGTGAATGGGATTGTTGTTTGTTTTTACAATTCTTCTAATATCCAGTTTAAGAGAAGACCGTTCTTGTATCTGCTTCTGCATACATTCTATTGTGATAGGATGTTTTGGTTGAAGCAAATCTGAAGCAAATGAAGAAAATCCAGCCTCCTACAGATAGGTAGTTAGAAAATAGAGAAGTATTTTAATAGCTTTTTCAGGTAAGTGTGGGTATTCTTTGACATTACACCCATACTTGACAAGTAGTTTCATAAAGGTGAGTTGCAATGTAGAACCTAAAACCACGTCTGTGAATTTTACATGTTCTGTTATGTTAAAGTCCATTTGTCTGTCTCGCATTTGCTTTTACGTGCATGGGTTTCTAACATACATTGGTCATTTGGTCATTCACTGAGTTACACAGATCTTCCTGATGTTGATACATTTCATTATGTGGTATTGGAAACTGAACATTCATTGATATCAGCAGTAATCTGTTTAATCAGAAACAAGCTTTTTAAGTATAGGGGAAGTGTTCAAGCTCATGGTGGTGGATATAAGTTTTCAAAATACTTATTTTTGCTTGAAAACTCAGATTTTATCATTGGCAGCAAACATCAGTGGTTTTTCTTGAAGTGACAGGTTCGCTTTGTTCATTTTTGAGAAAATATCTACTAACTGCTCAAGTCTCAATAAACCATAGTTTGTCAGTTCTGCCAAGTAAAAATAGTGTTCTGTGAAAAAAGCTTCTGGTTCAGCTTGCAACTCTGTTGTATTAGGTGCCTTTTCTCATACTTAAAGCAGCAGAAGTTGTTTTCTGCGTATTTTTCCTTTTATCACACAGTATTTAAAAAAATACACTCAAGATTGGAGATTTAATCAGATTCATAATTTCATCAAAGATATTAAGTGGAATGGACTTTTTAAACTGTAAATGAATTGAGAACATAATGACCAATAATTCCTCTGCATTGATTTATGTGAAGGTACCAGCAGTTTTGCTCAGCCTTGTTTTTCTACCCTCTTTGCAAACTTCAATGCAGTGAAAAAAGGCAAATAATGTTTTAGTATTCATATGAAAATAGCTTTGATCTTGTGGCCCCTTGAAATGGTCTTGGAGCTCCTAAGAAGTCTGTAGACCATGCTTTAAGAATAGCTGGCTTAGCCCTTATGTTTATGGTAGCATTATTTGCAATAGCCAAGATATGGAAGCAGCCTGAATGTCCATCAAGTGATGAGTGGATAAAGAAGATGTGGCATGTATATGTACAATGGAGTATTATTCAGCCACAAAAAAAGAATGGAATCTTGTCATTTGCAACAACATGGATGGAGCTAGAGAGTATAAATGTTAAGTGAAGGAAGTCTGTCCGAGAAAGACAAATAGCATGCGATTTCACTTAACTGTGGAATTGAAGAAACAAGACAAACAGGCAAAGGGAAAAAGGAAAAGAGACAAATCAAGAAACACTCTTAACTGTAAAGAACAAACCGAGGTTACCAGAGGGGAGGTGGGTAAATAGTAAATGGGTGATGGGGATTAAGGAGTTAACCATCATAGTGAGCAGAGTGATGTATGGAATTGTTGAATCACTATATTGTACACCAGAAACTAACACTGTATGGAATTAAAACAACCCCCCCCCCAAAAAAAAAAACTTTAAAAAATAGTTGGCTTAGTTCTTTACATAAATTTCCTTTTGCTCTTAAACCAGTTAAGTCAAAGGGGATATAGAAGAAGCAGATGACTGAGGTTTTTAGTTTGGGCTACTAAATGAAAGCAACACCATTATCGGAGATAATAAAACAGGGTGAGGAGTGTGTTGGAGGAAGAGAGTGAATTTTGATTTCTGGGAGCTTGAGGATCCTAGAGGTAGGAATGTTGATCAGTGAAGCTCAGCAAGCGGAGCATTAGGAGGCCGCACTATACTAGTGGTTGTTGCTAAGGAAGCAAGTTGAGAGAGAAGGGCAGAAGGGACCTTGGTGTCAAGGACATCAGGAAAAGAGCATTTCGAGAAGAATGGGGGTGGTTAGCACTGCCTAATGCTTCAGAGAAGTTATATAGATTGGGGACAGAGATTTGACCATTGGATTTGATAATGAGATCACTAGTGCCCTTTGCCAGAGCAGTAGGATTAGAAGCCAGATTATGAGAGAGAGAGTGCAGAGGCAGCTATTTATACTATTCTTTTAAGAAATTTTGGGGTAAAGAAAAAAACGAATTGGGCAATTAATTTGAGAGGTGGGCTGTACTGAGGACAGTGAAAGAAAAACTTGATGAAACAAACTGGTAATACAGATGCGATACAGTTAAGCCTTTAGCACGAACTATCTTTCAGAGAAGCGAGAAGCTGATAAGCACTGGATTCTCTGGCTAGAGAGATGTGCAGATCTATGACATTTTGCATAGCAACTTTTTGGGGAGTTCCTCTTCTCTGTTTAATTGCTAAGCATTTGATACATTTGCTTTAAATCCACCAATTTCAAGAAGTTGTAAAGTATTATTTTTTTTTAATGCAGATGATTTAACTTTAACAATCTGATTCTTTCAGAATGGAACTTCTATTTTGGCTGCTTTCAATCTGTGGTAACAAGGAACAAAAAAAGAAGGGTGGAATTCTTTCTCTGTGCAGGAATTGTCCTGTCCCTGTCCTTCTTCTGCCCCTATCCCCATATTCGAGTATCCAGAATAGTCTGAGTGTTTTTCTTTCTGGAGGCAGAGTGAATTATAGCCTCAAGTGGTGTTTGTATTAAAAACGTGTGTTGTTTTCTAGTGTGCGTATATTTCTAACTTCCTTTTTTTCTTTCTCTTTTAGTCTGTTCTCTGGGGAGGCGGTAAGGGGCCGTGGAACTGGCCTCGGCACCGGGAGAGGCTGGACTTCCTGTCTCTCTGTGCTGAATGGCTGCGATGGCGCCCGCTCTCACTGACGCAGCAGCTGAAGCACACCATATCCGGTTCAAACTGGCTCCCCCATCCTCCACTTTGTCCCCTGGCAGTGCCGAAAATAACGGCAACGCCAACATCCTTATTGCTGCCAACGGAACCAAAAGAAAAGCCATTGCTGCAGAGGATCCCAGTTTAGACTTCCGAAATAATCCTACCAAGGAAGACTTGGGAAAGCTGCAACCATTGGTGGCATCTTATCTCTGCTCCGATGTAACATCTGTACCCTCCAAGGAGTCGTTGAAATTGCAAGGTGTCTTCAGCAAGCAGACAGTCCTTAAATCTCATCCTCTCTTATCTCAGTCCTATGAACTCCGAGCTGAGCTGTTGGGGAGACAGCCAGTTTTGGAGTTTTCCTTAGAAAATCTCAGAACCATGAATACGAGTGGTCAGACAGCTCTGCCACAAGCACCTGTAAATGGGTTGGCTAAGAAATTGACTAAAAGTTCAACACATTCTGATCATGACAATTCCAGTCCCCTCAATGGGGGAAAACGAGCTCTCACTTCATCTTCTCTTCAGGGGGGTGAAGTGGTGGCATCTGAATCTGGGGACTTGAAGGGGGGTATGACCAATTGCACTCTTCCACATAGAAGCCTTGATGTAGAACACACAACTATATTTAGCAATAATAGCACTGCAAACAAATCTTCTGTAAATTCCATGGAACATCCGGCACTTCAAGGAAGCAGTAGGTTATCACCTGGCACAGACTCCAGTTCTAACTTGGGGGGTGTCAAGTTAGAGGATAAAAAGTCTCCCCTGTCTTCCATTCTTTTCAGTGCTTTAGATTCTGACACAAGGATAACAGCTTTACTGCGGAGGCAGGCCGATATTGAGAGCCGTGCCCGCAGGTTACAGAAGCGCTTACAGGTTGTGCAAGCCAAGCAGGTGGAGAGGCATATACAGCATCAGCTGGGTGGATTTTTAGAGAAGACTTGGAGCAAACTGCCAAACTTGGAATCCTTGAGGCCCCGGAGCCAGTTGATGCTGACTCGAAAGGCTGAAGCTGCATTGAGAAAAGCTGCCAGTGAGACCACCACTTCAGAAGGACTTAGCAATTTCCTGAAAAGCGATTCGATTTCAGAAGAATTGGAGAGATTTACAGCTAGTGGTATAGCTAACTTGAGGTGCAGCGAGCGAGCATTTGATTCAGACGTCACCGACAGTAGTTCAGGAGGAGAGTCTGATATTGAAGAGGAAGAACTGACCAGAGCTGATCCTGAGCAACGCCATGTACCCCTGTGAGTAAAACCTGTGCATAATGTCATTCTTGAGAAATGTTGGGACAAGGGAGAAAGAATTAGTGAATTCCCACCGTGGGGAGAATAGGATTCTTTGTAGGTAGGTGCCTATGTTCCATTTGTCTTTTTTCTGATTTTAGGTCGGTGGATGCATATACCTGCTAGTGGAGAAACGAAAGATATTTCTGGCAGAGTGTTATGTTGCTGTAGATCTTGTTGGTTAAGAAAAAAGCTAGAAGACCTCCTATTTGTGAAACTACATACCTCTTTCAGAGTGACTGGTTAGATTTCTTTTGAAATTGTATGTAGGGTATTTTTGTAGGCTTCTATAACTTGACTTCAGATCCTCTTGTTTCTGGTTAAGTGGGGACAGAAGTTCAGCTGATGTAGTTAACTAAGCTGGAGTTTGCTTTTATTTTTTATTTTTTTTTAACATAAACTCCACCCCCCAGCATAGGGCTTGAACTCAGGACTCAGAGATCAGGAGTCACATGCTGTACTGACTGAACCGTCCAGGCACCCCGTAGTTGCTTTTAATTGAACTTTCAGCAGAGAATGTACCCAGTCTTCACTTTTCATACTTGAGATTTCCTTACCTGTTAAAGACTAATAATCAGAAAATGCTGCAGAGTATTTTATTTATGGGTTGCTTCCAAATACAATCTGCTTTCACAACTTGATTTACTTCCTAAAAGAGCCCATCTTGATCACATTTGAATTTTAGTTTTCTCTCAGCTAAGTTTAAATACATTGACATATTTGGGATAGGTTCTTACTGTTTTTTTTTTAAATCTCTTGTTTTGAGAAAAATTCTACACAGGCTTTGGGTGGCGCTCCAAATTGGCACGGTGAATCCAGAGGTACCTTACTCATGTCCTTCCGTCCTGCATTTGGCTCCTTCCAGATAAGCAAGGGGGTATAGCATATCTCCTTAAAGATAAATCAGCCTGCCTTATATCTACTTAAAATAAGTGTTAGACTTACGAGAGAGGGAAGCACGAGATGTTGGAAAAGAGGGGCAGGAGAGTTGACTCCTTCCATTTTCTCTTTGGGCCAGGGATGTTACTAAGGTTGGATTACTAAAGTAGGCTGAAATAGATGGATATGTTGGAATAATTGGGTTTTCCTTGCCTGTAGTATAAAGGTGACCAAGATTTTCGCTGGAGACTGTTGAGATAGCCATGCTTTAAGCATAAGTAAATTTCCTTTTTTCTCGATTTTGTTTATATTATTCATATGGATAACTGTGCTGTATCTGAATATGCAATTTTGGTTTCTGTTTCAGGGGGAAAAGTCTGGATTATTTTGCTGGAATTTCTTCTTTGTAGACCTAGTTCATTACCTTTTGTTAGCTTATTGTACTCAAGTGCCCACTTCTGTATTCAGATCTAAAGTAGATCTATTTCAGTGGCTTGCTACTGCTGTAGCATAGTTATCTTTCCTTAAATGGATTAGTAATTTAAATCAGCTTGCAGATATTTGTGGCATTATCCCACTGACTTTGTTGCATAAGCCACTGCTTTAAAAAATCTTGGTTAACGTTGAATATTTTATGTTTTAAAAGTAATTTCATGAAATAAATACTTTAGTTGAAGCATTTTAAGTTTCATGTACTTTGTGTATTTGAGGGGAAAAAAATCTAGAATCTGTAAGCTTATCGTTTTCAGGATACTTTGTATTGAAAACATTTTTAAGTTTTGGTAATGTTGTAGGAAACCGTTCAGTTCAGTGAGATCAGAATACCTAAGAGAGAACTTTTCTTCCAGGGAATAATCTACTGATTTGAAAAGACTAAGTTTAGGCTTAGTCCATTCACCTACTAAGTTCTGAGCATTCTTATCACGTAATGCTTTGTTGATTGGAAGGTTGTGAAGTGTAAGGATAGCTAAGGGATCATTTTAGGAAACTTTGGAATCATTTGAATCCTTTTCAAATTAAGTCAACTAAACAATGCTTTAAAAAGTTGAATTTCCATGTACCAGATCATATTAAAGTAAGGAAAATTGGAGCACTAAAAGTACTATGGAGTAAATAAACTTTTTGCTCTTTATGATATAATTGAATTTAAATTAAAACGACCAATAAAGCATAAGTACTTTAAAGTTCTTGTTGAGCCAGGTCACCAGATTGACTCCTAAGGCTGCTATTTAGCCAGGTGTTGACCTTCTGAGTACTTTACAGCTTTTCAGCAATTGGCCACTGAGAATGGAGGCATTACTTTGATTAAAAAAGAAAAACAGGGATGGGGAAATAGTTGTTTGGACACCAAGAATCCTTTTGTACGAGTGTGTGATTTAATAGTTCTTCCCAAATCTCTTCACCACATTTATAATTTGTAATTCTTGAGTCCTACAGTAAGAAGTTAGTTAACTCTGCAGGAGACTGACCCATCTGGTGAATTTCAACTGTTTTTCCCCTTCTAGTAGCTTAATATTTCACTCCTTTGCTGAAATACTCCTGCCAGAGACAGCTAGATTTAGTCTAGGCAGCCATGATGAAAATATTTAGCACATGAGGTTGTTGAAATGAATTGTTTTTAAATGCTGGTGCTTAAGTTGCAAGTGGATGGTTCTGTGAAAATGACCAGCCTTCACCAAGAATTTGTGTTTTTTCTTCTTTCCTACCTCCAAGAGGAAAAACAGTGATCCATTGTAAGTCATAGGCACATGCTAGCAGTAGTAGAATGATTGATTTTTATGTTGAATTTTTGGCAAATTGTGTGTTTATCATTGTATTATACTTTATAGTTAGTAAACTATATTGCCAGATGAGGTATTTTAGAGAAGTTTTTTCCTCTTTATTGATTAACTTTTTGGTTAACTGATTTTATTTAGTTTAAAACTGGTATTATACCTTTTTAAGTTCTTTCATCCTGAAATGTTTCCTATGTCTTCCTGTCTTGGTATATGTAACTACTTTGAAATTCTGCACTACACTGGGTTTGACCTTTATCGTTGTTTAGTAACATCACTGTGGAAGGAGGAGGAATTTAAATATTATCTTCTTGATGGAGGAACTAGCAAGGAAGGCACATGTTTCAGTAAACACCTTAATTTTTAATTCTTAACTTTAGAAGTAGAAATAAAAGCATCTAGTTATCTCCTGTGGATGTAATACAGTTACTGAGTGGGCATGTGTGTTTGTGTGCACATCTTTTCCACTTTAGTTTTTCTTTATGTTCCACCTTCTCTTTAAGAGTTTTGTTCTGCTGTTTTGTTATGAACTCCTGGACCAGTAAATTTTGCTAAATTTGGTTTTTATTTTCTTGGCCCTTGTACTTAGAAACTTCTATAGTAAATGCTTGCTGTTAGGGAAGCACCTTTTTTTTTCCCCCAGATATTCTCTTAAATGCTTTCTTAGGTGAGTAGTGTTCTGGGTACCTGGACATTAATTATGTAAACCTTTCTTTCCAAAAAAAATATTTTTTTTCTTTCTGAACTGTTACTATAGGCTTATCTTGAGGATCGTTATAAAAATAATCCCATAAAACATTTAATTAGGACTACTGAAATATTTGTTGTTTTACATATATCGCATATATCTTTATATTACACAGTGCCTTCTTTATAAGAACCTCAGGGAGAAAGATAACACAACCAAGACTTAAGTGTATTTTTTCCTAAGCTTTTACGTCTGTTTCTGTTACTTGGATGCTATAATTTGTGTTGTTCACTTGGTTTCTGTTTTCCTATTGGCTTTTGGAAGTTTAGAGCCAGGCTCATGGGTCTTGTACCTTTTTTCAAGCCTCATTCTTGGCTTCATTTTGTTCTTCTTGTTTTATTTTCATGCTTTTATTTCTGGTTTAATTTACGCTAACCTATGTTTTATTTGATAGCCTCCTGAAGTCTGTTTCCGATCAAGGTTGGGTAAAAAATAAACTAGATGCTCAGTTTAGTGATATTAAAGAAGTTGTTTGAATTTTAGGTTATCTTGATTGCAGTGACTTTTCTTTACTTCTGGGGAATTTCATTCTCTTGGAATTGTTAACAAACCATGAGATAATGACCTGAGCTGAAGTTGGAGGCTCAACTACTGAGCCACCAGGTGTCCCTAGCTTCGATTCTTTTAATGCCTCCCTCTGTGTGTGTGTGTGTGTGTGTGTGTGTGTGTGTGTGTGTGTTAAATAGTCCATTGAAGTGATTACTGAATTTGTTACTGTGTGGGATGCATATGTGGGAATAATTCCATTGTGTATAATGAATTACTAGTGTGTTTGTAGGTTTTGCTTTTTAGATACTCTAGCCAGGATGCTTTGTGTTGTAGGTTCCTATTTGAATTTATTAAGCACACACGAGTGATGTTGCTAACAGTGGTAGTCAACATAAATTGTCCTTATTTTCCTATTCTTTATGCTTTCACAGAATGATGGGGCGAGAGTAGTATTAGCCAGAACTAAGTCTTATCTAACCCTTTTCTGCTACAAACTAGCCATAGTGCTAATCATCTAGCTCCTTTTATAATAAAAATGAAGGAATTGACTAGATAATTTCTGAGACTCAAACTATTTTGAATTCTGACCACTCCATCTTTAAATAATAACATGGGTGGATGGAGCTGTTCTCAGCACTGTTTCTGTTTTTGCATTTGGGGAAACTGAAGCAAAAGTCCTCCCTATAAGTCACTGGTGTAACGTGAAACAAAACAACCTTCTTGATTTGTGACTTAGAGCTTTGATTCTTTGTTTTTAAATGTTTGAGAGAGAGTACAAGTGGGAGAAGGGCAGAGGGGAAGAGGGGAACAGAGGATCCTAAGGGGGCTCTATGCTGACAGCAGTGAGCCTGATGCGGGGCTCAGACTCATGAACCGTGAAATAATGACCTGAGCTTCAACCTCCTGAGCTGCCTAGGTGCTCCTAGCTTTGATTCTTTTAATGCCTTAGTGTGTGTGTGTGTGTGTGTGTGTGTGTGTGTGTGTGTGTGTTTAAATAGCTTATTAAAGTGATTGCTGAGATCGTTATTCTGTGGTATACATGTGTGGGAATAATTCCATTTTGTTTTTATAGAAGTTACTTCAGAGAGGAGTAAACTTTAATTTGTGGAACATCTTTGATGGTTGATTTAATGCCCCTTGTTTTTCTGCTAGGTTTCATATGACATCCAGTGACAGAAATAGGAGCTTCTGTGTTTTCCCCCTATCCTCCCCCCCCCCCCTTAGGTATGTAGATAGAATTTATTCTTGGTGTTTCTTGTGTGGTTCTGAAGGAGAGAAGTTAGGCAACGAGGAATTTAGGGATTACCCATTTGCTGCAGGTCTGGTTGCTGCAAATGTTTTCTGTTGCCTTGTGACTGGTGTTTTCATTCTCTAAAATTGAGTGAAAGTACTCTTTACCATCATGCTAAAGTGGTCATGTAATAAGTACTAACTGAGTAAATGTTTAAGATGCAAGAGATGAGGGGCGCCTGGGTGGCGCAGTCGGTTAAGCGTCCGACTTCAGCCAGGTCACGATCTCGCGGTCTGTGAGTTCGAGCCCCGCGTCAGGCTCTGGGCTGATGGCTCGGAGCCTGGAGCCTGTTTCCGATTCTGTGTCTCCCTCTCTCTCTGCCCCTCCCCCGTTCATGCTCTGTCTCTCTCTGTCCCAAAAATGAATAAAAAACGTTGAAAAAAAAAAATTAAAAAAAAAAATGCAAGAGATGAGGTAGGTGAATAAACTTCCTCAAGAAGTTTACAGTTTAGATTTGGAGACATGGTGTACAGCAAAGGTGAGTACTTAGAACAATGCCTGGCACCCAGTAATACAAGGCAAATGTTTGATGACATAGTGAAATAGGAAGAGGTCACAGCTGGTTGATGGAACTGGAAAGAAAGGATATTAGAATGAGCCTTGAAAGGTGGCTAGGATTTTGGTAGGAAGTTTTGTTTTGGTTGTGGTCTACCGAAGTAGGTCAGTACAGGTAGAAGGCATAACATATAGAGGACAAAGGCTAAAAGGCATTGGGCTTTGTTGGCTAGACTGAGGATATTTTAGAGACCTAGCAATATAGGTAAGAGTGATAAATGTATAAAAAGGAAGGAGAAAATTGCGGAGATGATGCAGAAGTAGAGGTAGTGGGACTTAACAGTGAATGTTTGGGGGCAATGAAAGAGGGATCATCATAGATGGAGTTTCAAGCTGTGGGTGACTGGAAGAATACATTTTGCAAAATAACCCTAATAGCTCATGAAGGTCCAGGTTCTTCACTAGTGTCTTAAAAATGAACATTTCTGTATTCCTTTGCATGTTCCAGCAAGTGTTAAAAATCAGGAAATGAGCTTCCAAGTAATCCTGGGTATACAGAGAGTGAAGAGTTGACTTGTACCTCAGAGCCTTACATTGGAGACTTTGGAATTGATGAACTCATTTATCAGATGTATTGAATGCCTACTATGTGCTGAGGGTGCTAGGTGGTAGGGATATATAGTAGTAAGACACAGTCCCTGCTCTGCCCTGCCCTCATGGACAGTATAGGTTAGAAAGAGAAAATAATTGTTTAAGTAAATCACATAGTTAATGATACATTTGCAGTGGTTATGTGTGCTACAGAAACCAAGTTCAGAGTGCTATGGGGGTGCATATCAGGAACATCTAATGAAGATGGGTGGGGATATTATAGCAAGTATACTGATGAAGTAATACGTAAGCCGAGACCTGAATGATGAAAATTGACTGGTGGTAAAGAAGGGGAGTGCTACAGACTGAAGAGTCAGCATACGCTAAGGCCTTGGGAATGGGAGATGCTTGATACTTTCAAAAACAGAGCACTGTGTAAGAAGAGTGATGAGAAATGAGGCCAGAGAGGTAAGCTAGAGGCCAGGTCATACAGGTGGTTTTGTTGGTTATCTCACTTTTATTTATTTATTGAAAAAAAAAAATTTGTTTTTTACATTTATTTATTTTTGAGAGACAGAGACAGAGCACAAGTTGAGGAGGGGCAGAGAGAGAATGAGACACAGAATCCGAAGCATGCTTCAGGCTCTGAGCTGTCAGCACCGAGCTCAACATGGGGCTCGAACTCTCAAACTGTGAGACCATGACCTGAGCTGAAGTCAGACGCTTAACTGACTGAGCCACCCAGGCACCCCGGTCATCTCACTTTTAAAATCACTTTTTTAAGTTTATTTTTTTATTTTGAGATAGAGAGAGAGTGTGCGCACGCAAGCAGGGGAGGGGCAGACAGAGAGGGAGAGAATCCCAAGCAGGCTCTGCTCTGTCAGCACAGAGCCCAGCGCATGGCTTGAACTCATAAACCATGAGATCATGACCTGAACTGAAACCAAGAGTCAAAACGCTTAACCGAAAATGTTATTGTGATGTCTAAACATCATTGGATTTTTTTAAAGACCCCTCTTAATTGTGTGAAGAGTGAAGTGTGTGTAGACTTTGGGGGACCAGTTAGGTGTTTGTGGTACACCAGGTAAAAGAATGGTAGACTCAGCCTTTGTCAGGAAGGAGTGAATTGGGTACTGGAGGTAGGGTGACTAGGATTTGTGATTGGTTGGATGTGATGAGTGGATGTTGAGAGAGAAGGAAGAGGTATTATGAATGATTACTAGATTTTTGGCAGGAGTAACTGGATTGGATGATTGGATGGCTGTGTTGAGATGGAGAAGGAACCGTTGGAGGGCCTTATTGAATGCGGTGGGCACTAGCTAATTTTCATTTCAACACTTTTTGGCTGTTGGGTATGTCCAGAGGTTTCATGGTCATTTGCAGAGCACCCTGTTAGGTTCCATGTTCATGTTAAATTATTTTACTAGAAAAGGGAAAGCTTGGGGCCACATTTTATATCAAATGAATAGTAACCCAATTAGTTTCTCTACTGTCTGTCTAAGCAAAGACCAAAATGGACCAGATTATTTTGCAAATTAGAAATTTATACCTCAGGTCATGTCCTTTTATGTCTGTCAGTTCATTCTCCTTTTCCTGTTTCCCGTATGTATCTGGGAAAATTATGGTCATATATTCAATGTAAAGAGAACATTGAGTTTCTCAAAATTTTAACTAAAGGGTGCAGTATATAACATATATCAAGTGACTGTGCTTCTGATTCCCATTAATCCTTTGTGGTCACTTTAGCCTGTTTGATTTTATATTTGTTTAATTATAAAGAAGGGTTTGCATCACAATAGTAAACAAAGTCGCTTTGAAAACAATTTCAGTCTGATAAAAGTGTCTGGAGAGTCTCTTCCTCAAACAGAATACACTGAAAAGTTGTTGATAAAATATGAATGTTGTGGGTTGCTCTGGTAGCCTATTTAGTAGTATTGTAACAACTGTATAGATTATATTCAGAACTCTCAGGTAAGAGGATTTGTGGAGAAAAGGTTGGGGGGGGGTGAGGATTTGAGGAGTGACAACTAGGAAGGAGGAGTTTATTCAATTTTAAATCATTCTCTTTTAAGTTGTCTTACCGTTGTCTAATAGAATAGAGGACATGAGCCAGGGGATTGAATGATAGTGTATACGTGTAGTGACTATTTTTTTGCTCACCCTTTAATCCTTTTTTTCCCGTTTGTTCTTCTGGCACTTGAGAGATGCATCCTGCGAATATAGAAACTGGGGGAGACAGAGTTTAAGACTATTGGGACTAAATTAATCTGAAACCTGGGAGATCACAGAGCCCCAGGAGAAAGTGATTTGGTTGAATTAGAGAACAGCATTTTTAACCTACCTTGCTAATCGTACAACAGAGTTGAAACATGTTAAGAAAAAAAATAATAGCCTACCTTGGTTGAATATTTTGAGGTGTAGACAGTGTTAAAAGTGCTTTATACTCATTAACTTATTTAGTCCTCACGGTACAATGAGGTACAGGTATTGTCTTAGTTTTACAGACTCAGAGTGAGGAATGAAAAGTTTAGTAACTTGCTTAATATCTTAAAGCTAAGAAGAAATCAAGGTATTAATCTAGGCTGTTTACCCACAGCATGGACATAAACACTAAGCCGTATTAGTGGAAACAATCAAATTGCCCTTTAGACTTGGTCAATGAAAAGAAATTTACCAAATGTAAAATATGGCATTTAACTTTACATTTAAGAGACTTTCTAGTAATATTAAGTAATTTGGTAATAAGTTTGGAGGAAAGGTAAATGGTCTGTCTGTATCTTAACCAGATACACCCTTTAGCCTGCAATAACCTGTTCTTTATTTCTTTTATTGGAATAGAAGTTGTATGGGTTGGGGAGGGGCGTTGTTCTAGGGCAGAGATAACATCTGGGAATTGGCTGGAGTGACTTTTTAATTTATTTTAGCATTTGTTTTTGAGAGACAGAGACAGAGTATGAGTTGGGGAGGGGCAGAGAGAGAGGGAGAGACAATCCGAAGCAGGCTCCAGGCCCTGAGCTGTCAGCACAGAGCCCGACGTGGGGCTCGAACTCACTGACCGACTGTGAGATCATGACCTAAGCTGAAGTCAGACGCTTAACCAACTGAGCCACCAAGGCGCCCTTGGAGTGACTTTAAAAAAAAGAAATGGAAATGAGAATTGGTGCGTATTGATCACACTTTCTATATGTTAGGTGGTTTACATTTGGTATCCTGTTTAGTATTTAAGACCTCCAGATGATGAAGGTGATCTTCCCATTTTACAGTTGAGGCCTAAGATAATAGACATGATAAATAATTTACTTGAGTGAAGATAAAAGCTAGTTCCTTGTACCTGCTCTTTCTACTAGTATTTTTCTTCTAAACTGATTGGGAAGGAGCAGAAAGAAGATTTTGTTTTGAGAAATGGAGCAAGCTGAAGTCATATAGCTCTTTAGATGCCTCTCCTGGCTGTCCAGTACAGTGATGGGCATGGCACTGACCATGAGGGATGATGGGAAGGGTAAGTTGTTTTCCCCTACTGTAATAAATAATCCAGAGAAGTGACCTAGTTCATAATTTTTCCCATCAAATGGATAACATAAATATCTTTGACATTCTAAGGGGATGATTTGTATTTCAACTTAATTTATATTTCAACTTATATGGAAAAACCTTATTTCCCCAGTTGCTGGAAAAAGAAATCTTTTAAAATATGAAAAGTATTTTATGTTCTTTTTCCTTTAGTCTTGCATTGTGCTTAAGGCTGTTAAATGAATTTTAAGCATGTACTTAGTGTTTATTGAAGTATTTTCCTCAAAAGTTCTTTTTCTGGTAAGTCTGGTTATTATAGGAAGTTGAAAGGCATAAAATAGCAGTTAAATAGCCTGATTGGTTTTCCACGCGCTTCTATGAGTTTTTGTTGTTTCCACGTCTGAGTATGGAGTTTATGATTAACATTCAATGTCTTATGTTTATTGATTTGATAATCACCAGAAAACCTGAAGGGTGAACTGGAGGTTATTATTTTTCTTGGCATTTGTGAGATTAATACCAGAGAGGGAGCAATATAATAAAAAGAATTCTAGACTACCGTTGAGAATTGTTAATTTTAATTTTGTCTTTTAATCTTCCTAGGTGCCTCACTTATAAAGTCTAAAATATACTTTTTTGAAAAATGTCACTTGTGGTTTTGTAATGATGAGACCCAGACTGGGATGGGAAAGACTTTTGTCACTGTTAGGCACACTGTACGACTTGTTGAGGTATGCCGAATGGCCAGGTGATCTCCACGGAGCTCATACTGCCTGTATTTCCGTAGGGAGTCTGCGCACTGGGTCCCATCAGGGAGTTGGTGGCAGGGCTGCAGCAGTCCCCTCACTTGTTTCTCTCATGAGGCAACCTGGTGCCAGTGTGTTTGCCTGTAGTAACTGTCATGTTTTTGGTTTTTTTTTTTTCCTTTTTTCTTAAGTGTTCCACTTAAGGCATTGAAGAAACCTGAAAATAAAGTATGGACCCTGAGGATGGGGTATAGTGAGAGAGTGAAGACAGAGGTCTTTAACGGAAGGGTATCCTTTTTGCTGAATAAAGCTATTAGAGTGTTATGCTTTGGAAATAAATATCCCTAATGAAAAACAATCCTCTGTCTCTCCCCTCCCCCAAAGTAAGCAAAACAATATAACTTTTTCATTTTTGGTTCTTTTTCGAGCAAAACAAAAGTTTTCTTTTATTCCCGTTTCTTTCCCAGAAATAATTGATTGGAGACCATTACAGATTGTAGAGTTCATCTATATAGAATAAGAGACCAGTTGCCCTTTGACCCTGTCAAATAACAAAGGCAGAATTTTACTTACTGCTTTTTAGGTGCATAAAGTTAACATTAATTCACTTTTCCATTGATTCATTTAGTTGCTTTTCATAGAATTTCACTCTGAGGATGAAAAGATCTGGATTTTTTCTAAAAAAATTTTTCTTCACATCTTAAGAGTTTTCAGCTGAGTGGCTGTAACCACTGTTTCTAGATTTCCAACTGGGTGAAAATGTTTTTCTTTTTAAATTGGCACTCCCCCAGCAGATTTTTTCAACCAAGTATTCTTTGGGCGCACCCTTTGCATAGTGAATTTTGTAAGATCTTTATTCACAAGGCTGGAAGACAGGCCAGTCTTCTCTTTGTAAGATGAAAACAGAGTGAGAGTTGCTTAAGACTCATTTTGCTTCTACCCAGCTGTATTTGAAATTGATCTCTTATGTGAATACATTCAAGCATTCACAGAAGAACGTTGACTTGGAAGGTTAAGTGGAAAGGCTAATTTTATATTTGCAGGAAGTTTTCTTGGTGCGATCATTTTCCTCCCAGTTGAGAATTCTCTTAATTTGTTCTTAGTGATAACTTGATAGTAACTGGGTCTCAGACTTGAAAAGTATGAGGTGACTTTGATAGTTGCAAGTGTACATTCAAGGCATTGATGTGATCTATATCTATATTTATGTATATGTACGCGCGCGCGCACACACACACACAGTTGATCCTTGAACAGCATGGGGGTTAGGGATGCCAACCACCTATGTAGTCAAAAACCCACATATAGCTTTTGACTCCCCCAAGGCTTAACTACTAATAGCCTACTGTTGACTGGAAACCTTACCAGTAGTATAGTCAGTTAACACATGTTTTGCATGTAATATGTATTAGATAAATAAGCTGATATAGTAATAGTAATAATTATTAGTTTAATAAGCTAATAAAGTAAGCTAGAGAAAGAAAATGTTATGGGAAATAAGAGAAAGTATGTTTATACTGATGTACTGTATTTATTGAAAAAAAATCTGTGTATAAGTGGATCTGCAGACTTCAAACCCATGTTGTTTAAGGCTCAACTGTTCTTGGTTTTACATTTTATTAGGTGCAAGAGGTTATTATTTCCATTAATGTTCAAAGCAGTGTTAGATTATTTACATTTCCATGGTTTATTCTAAATAGTGTAATGGTATTACTAGATGAGACAAATTAATTTCATCCATAAACATTAAGATTGGCTGACAAACTTATGGAAGGGTAAGATATACAGTACTGCTCTTCAGTGTTTCCCAGCAGGCTAGCCTTCAGAGAGCTACATCTTCTATTCCTTTAACACATAATCCTTCATCAGTTATAGGAGTAGCTATAGTTGATAATATCAATAGAAACCAAGATGTGTCATCATTGAGGATAGTCAAAAGTGTCCCTGTGGCAATTCCAGAAAAGGAGATCTGGAATTCTCTGAGCAAAGAATAATAAATATAAAAATTTTCAAGGTAACTCAGTTATTTGGAGACTAGCCTTTCCAGATCATCTATCATCAAGATTAACCTGGCCCCTAAAGGGCAAGAGAAACACTTCTCTGATAGTAAAATAAGGAATGATGAAAACACTTAAGAATTGAGAACTTGGTTCCTGCCTTCAAGGAATAATTTATGTGACTTGATTTTTTTTTTTTTTTCTCCCACATTCAAGTAGAAAAGGAAGCATTAGAATTAGGCAGTGAATGCCTTAATTGTAATTAGATAACATGGTACAGCACCAAATGCTGAGATGAGACTTGGAGGAAGGAGTGATTACTGTGGGCTAAGGGGATCAGAAAACCTGAGAAGAGTGCAACTTTAGTTTGAATAGGGATGACACTTAGGTTTCCAAGATAAAATGGGATGTTCCAGGTCCAAGGATGAGGGACCTCAGATGAAGAGGTTGTGTTGGATAACAGGGAAGAGAGCTATCCGCTAGACATAAAAGTTTCAAGAAAGTAGAAGATGAAATTGGAGTATTAAGCTTTGGTCAAAGGCTGGTGCATTTGAATTTTATCCTAAGAATAGTGCAGAATTATTAACATGGAATGGCATGGTTGGAGTGCACATAAAAGAATCTTTGCTAGTGATGTGGGGTGGATGGATTGGATATGTAGGATAGTTTGGAGCCAGGGTAAGAAAGGCAAGTAGCCCAGCTGTGAATAAAAAGTCTTTTGGGGGAAAAAAAAAGTCTTTTGAACCAGAGCGATGGACACAGAATGGAAAGATAGGTACAGATGCAAGACTGATAAAATATAGAGCTTACTGTGGGAATAGGCACAAATTTGTCATTTACAGATGAGAAACCTAAGGACAGAGAGATCAAACGATGGTGCTAAAGATTATTAGGTTAAGAGTCAAGGTTGTACTATAGTTCTTGACTCCAAATCTAACATATTTCATTAATTGCACACTTGAGTAAACTTGGTGACATAACTGGATTTTCATGCTAGAAAATTGGCAAAATACTGATGGAACTGGGAGAGGCAAGAAAAGATGTATGTCAGTGTTTGGGAAGGGAAAGAAATGTAATGAAATTATCTGGAGTGTAAGGCGTTTTGTTGGAGAAAAGGAGCGACTATATGTAACTTTTATGTTTAGCTTTTAAAATTGGTTTTCTTTTTAATTGAGATGGAAGTGACATATAATGATTCACTATATATATATATATATATTTTTTTTTTTTTAAAGGCTGCCCTTTCAAATTTTCTTTCTTTGCTTATTTTTAAAGTTTATTTATTTTGAGAAACAGACTCAGAGAGCATGAGAGGAGAGAGGGAATCCCAAGCAGGCTCCATACTGTCAGTGCAGAGCCCCATGTGTGGCTCGAACTCCTGAACTGTGAGATCATAACCTGAGCCAAAATCAAGAGTCTGATGCTTAACCAGCTGAGCCACGCAGGCACCCCACTATTTGCATATTTTGCAAAATGATCACCACAGTAAGTCTAGTTAACATCAATTACCATAAATTGTTACAGAATTTTTTTTTTTTACTTGTGATGAGAACTTTTAAGATTTAGTCTCTTAGCAACTTTTAAATGTGCAATACAGTGTTATTATCTATACTTGCCATGCCGTACATTGCATCCCCATGATTTATTTTTATAACTGGAGGTTTTTTACCTTTGACTCTCTTCACCCATTTTGCCCACCCCCAACCCTCTGCCCCTGGCAACCACCAGTCTGTTCTCTGTAACTATGTTTTGTGTATGGTTTGAAGTAACATTTTAATCCCCCTACCCCCTCCATGGCTGACCAGTTGTCCCTAAATATACTATTTGCCATAGCTTTAAATACTGATAGAGTAACTGCACTCTTCTATTTAAAATTATATATATATTTTTGTGAGGGTACTATTGCTCATTATCTTCTTCCACATTATAATCAATTTATCGGCTTCCTTAAATCCATTTGGATTAGGACTGTTTTGTGACTGTGCATTAATTTGAATGGAGATAGGACATCTTGACAACATTAGGTCTTCCCAGAGTTGTGATATTTTCCTCTACTGAGGTCCTTTATATCTAGAGTAAAATTTATACTTTTTTATAGGCCTTGCACATTTCCCGTTAAATTTATTTGTAGATATTTTGCAGATTTTAATGCTACTAAGAATGAGATAATTTCTTGTTGATAATATGGGAAAACTATTGATTTTTATATGCTGATTTGTTCTTTGACTGCCTTACTGAATTTTCCTACTCTTAGCAATTCTTTGACTTATTTCTGTTTGATATTACTAGATGGATAGTCACCTGCATGATAGATGGTCATGTTTTGTTTTCTCCTTTTCAGTTGTTAGATTTTGTGTTTATTGAATGCATTATTATTTGCCAGGAACTCTTCAAGACACTGGAGAAAGAGCAATGAGCAAAAATGGGAAAAAAAAAAAAAAAAAAAATCTCTGCTCTCTCTGGAGTTTGCATTCCAGGGGGGAATTCTTAGGCTAAACATGATCAGATACTGACTATCTGGATGATTTGGATTATTATTTTAATATATGTCAAATGGGATTTAGGTGATTTTTGTGGGGATGGAGTACTGATTTTCCTCCCCAATCTTCATAACTTGACTGATCTATAGGGTATTTTTAGGCTGGCTGTGGTTATATGGCAAGCTTGTGAACTGATTTGGTAAATTTTCCCATCTTTTTCTTCACTTGGAAGTAGTTGACAAGGATTAATCTGTTTGCTAACATTTTGCTAGAAATGTCTGAACAGCATAGAGGCCATTTTATAATTATGAATGGGTCTTTGCTGACATTTAAATTACTTCTATGGTTATTGGTTTAAGGTTTTTAAATCTCTTCCTTCATGACCCAATTTTGGCAACATTTTAATTAAAAAAAATTTTTTTTTTAGGTTTTACTTGTTTTGAGAGAGAGCACGAGCCAGGAGAGGGGCAGAGATAGAATCCCAAGCAGACTCCACACTGTCATCGTAGAGCCAAATTCAGGGATCAAACTCCTGTTCTGTGAGATCATGACCTGAGCTGATCAAGGTCAAGAGTTGGACGCTTAGCTGACTGAACCATCCAGGAGCCCCAGCAACATTCCCCCCCCCCCCCCCCCCAGCAACATTTTTAAAGAAAATCACTCATTTTGCCTAGATTTTAAAATTTATTGCCACAAAATTCTACCTGGAAATCTCTTAGGATCTTCTCGTAGATCTGTTGTGTGTATTACTTTACTCTGTTGTTATATCTGCTCTTTCACTTCTGTTTTCTTTTCTTGGATGCAGAGTCTTCTGCTTTATAAATGAGGTTCTTACAGAAACTTTTGATTATATTGATTGAATTTATCTTTTGTTAATATTTATTTCATTGGTTTTGTATTTATCTTTATTCATTTCTCTGCTTTCTTTGGATTTTTTTTTTTTTAAGCTGCTTTAAGTTACACATTTAAGTCATTTATTTTCATTCTGTCTTATTTTCTTCCATAAGCATGTAAGTTTACAGCATTTCCTCTGAGTTAGCTCTTTGGCCAAATTCTAAGAGTTTGGTCTGTCATATATTCATTGTTGTTCATTTCTAAATGGAACAATTTTGGTTTTTCTTTATCAGAATTACTTAGAAAGATGGGTTGCTAAATTTTTCCATCTATTTTTTTCTTTTTTGCTACCCTTTTAAAAATTGTTGGTTTCTAGGGTTTTTTTGCATTGTGTTCAAAGAATGTGGCCTGAATGCTTTCTGATTTTTGGAATTTGAACTATGTCTTTGTGACCCATTACATGATCAGTTGTTAAACTTTTTATGAGTGTTTGAAAAGTCTTTGTTCTCCTTTTAGGTGTAAAATTCCATATATATCTAAGAAGTGGTCCTGATTATTTTTGCTAAATTCATAATACTCCCACCAAATTTTTACTTCAGTTACTTATTGCATTCAGTGTAGCACAGTGTGCGAAACTTTAGAGCCTGCTCCACTTGGCTTTGAATCTAGGCTCTCTGATTTGCTAGTTCTGTGATCTTTGCACCTTAGTTTCTTCTGTAAAATGGGATTTATAACACTTAGCATATGGGTTTTTTGTTAGGATAGAGGGAATAATATATGTAAAATGCCTGTGTCCATTCCTGGGTCTGGCACATTAAAAATAGTAATGATATCTAGATTTTAAGTGTGTAGATTTTAAGCATTATAATATGCATTGAGTACTTTTGCACCTTGTGTTCTTTCTTTTAAATTGGGTTCTGATGGCAAAGGATGGCATCATTTTTGTGGCTGTTTTTACCCCAGATTGCTTTCTGAAAGAGTTGTCTCACTTTATTCTGCTGTCACGGATAGATGAGTGTGCCAGTTTAGCTTCAACCCTGAGTGTTATTACTATTATTTATAAAAATGAATTTAATAGGTTCTCATTGACACTTTACCTGCATTTTAAAATAATGCTTGGGAGGACAATCTATTTTTCTGACATTTACAAGTTTTTTTCCTGACATTTGTGACATTTTAATTTGTCATTTGAGTAACAGCTGCCATAAGATAGTATTGTTGTTTTTAGACTACCTTCGAAAATAGGTTTCTTATAGACTGTAGGGACTAAATATACTCCATTACCCTTCTTTTCCATGTTTGTGTGGTTTTCCAGAAATGAATTTGTTTGGGTAGGGTTTCCCAACATAGGTGCTCCTGACATTTTTGGTCAGATACTCTTTTGTGGGGGAGGGGTCTGTCTTGTGCATTGTAGGATGTTTAACAGAATCTCTGGTTTCTCCCCACTGAATATCAGCACCCTCCCTCCCTCCCTTTAGTTGTGACTATAAAACGTGTCTCCAGACATTGCCACATGTCTCCTGACAAAAATAATGTGTCCTGGGGGGTGGAAATCACCCTCAGTTGAGATCCACTGGATTAGTCTTTATCTCTCTTTGGAAGGGAAAGGCACTTATTATCCTGGATGCCTGGAATGCTCTTCTATATAGCTATTCCATTTTTGATAATATTCTCTAGTTATGTTAAGTTTTGTATCTGTTTCATAGATGAAGAAACCAAAGTTGAGATCAAATCTTGAGAAGGCATCTTGTAAACCGTATAATAGTATTTTTGCTCTGATTGTTTACTCCCCCCCACCTCTTCCCAACCACACATTTGTCACCAGCCTTAAGAAAATATACCAGAACTGTGTTCTGGTAGTGTTTAGGGGTTTGGAGTGAATGAAGATGGACAGTGATGAGTCAGACTGCAATTTTATTTTTTATTAAAACATTTTTTTATCTTTTTTGAAAAAATTTTTTTAATCTTTATTTTTGAGAGAGAGAGAGAGATAGAACGTGAGCAGGGGAGGGGCAGAGAGAGAGGGAGACACAGAATCCGAAGCAGGCTCCAGGCTCTAGGCTCTGAGCTGTCAGCACAGAGCCTGATGCGGGGCTCGAACTCAGAACAGTGAGATCATGACCTAAGCCGAAGTCAGACGCTTAACCAGCTGAGCCACCCAGGTGCCCAGGAGTTGTCTCTTTAAAGCCCTTGCATACTGAGGCATATGAAGTTGTTCTTGAAATAGGCTGTTCAACTCTTTTTGCTCTCTTACCTGTCCTGATTTAGGCAACAAACTCCTGGGGCTGAATTTTTCCCCCACCTTGCAGTTCCTTTTGGATCAGATTTTCTTAGCTACTCTCTTCTTACTGATATTTTCTTTTTTTGTTTATTCTTGTCTCACCAAATTAAAAGGAGTGAGTGGATTGCAGGCTTTCAGAGTTTGTAACTTGCTCCTGAATAAGTGACCCTCATCACTTGATGGTCACAATGGTCTTCAATGCCTATATCTCCAGATGGCCCTTCCACGTTTTCATCTCCTCTTTCTCTATGCTGGCAGTTCTGTTCCTATTATAGGAGACTCCTGTACGTGGAAACATTTTGTAAACAGCCAGTGGAGTTCATAACCTGTGCTGCTTTGTGTTTGTTTCCAGCCCACATTTTGGGAATGTGTATCTATGGCTTCATTTATTCACTAGTTAATCCCAGAACATTGTTTTCCATAGGCTCTTGATAAAAAGAGAAAGTTACTAATAAGAGGACAGTACTTTTTGTTGCGTAAAATGACATAGCAAGCTAAAGCTGCCCCTGTGCCCGTTGTTATAGAAGGGAAATTAACATTTTTTCCAACTCTGATCGTTTTGCATTTACTCATGTTTTCTTTGCATTTCAAGCCCAGTCTCTTCAACTAAAATGGGCTGTGGAATTATGTACCTGCAATTGTCTCTGCATTTTCTCACTAAATTTACTTGGCTTACTGGATAGGGGAACTGAATAAGACAATATGACCAAGAAGTCAAACCCTGGAGACTTCATAGCTAGGTGTAGTCTGTCTTTCTTCCCCCAATGCCTTTTAGATTTAAAAACTGTTGTTCAAGTTTGTGATGTTCTGTATCAGGTGGGCTCATGATCTGGTGCTTCTGTCTCAGCAAATCTCTCTATATGATCAAGAGTCCAGACAAGAAGGGTAGGTGAAACAAGTTCCTTGGTGATTCTAACTATCCCAACGTTTAAAATTATTTGCCATTATGGACTTTAGCATTGCTGGATTTATTTTTCTACAACTATGTAGCATTTTGGTGTTTTGCTCTCTTACCCTGTTAAACACTTTTTTTAAAAGGGGCTACTCGGGTGAGGATATAAAAACCAATAACCTGTAATAATCTGGATTGGTAACAATGATGAATTGGCTCATTACTTGATGTTTGCTTATTGGACTTAAAAAAAAAGTACCACCTGTGTCTTGTCTGACACTTGCTCTTTTCAAGTCCTTGTTGGCATGATCTAAACAAATCTCTGAAATTACCCATCTCCTTCCTTCCTTTTGTTTGTGTTGTCAATATTAATTTCACCTAAATCCACTGTGTGTCATACTGTATAGCAGTGGAGGCTAAATGGTACAAGTACATTGCTTCAAAGAAGTTTTTAGCAATAAAACTACAAAGGACTTCTTCATAGTTGTAATATGCTCCTTGATTAGTCATCAGAAAGTATTTTGTCATTCTTTTGATGTATTTAGGTTTTAGCTAGTATATTATTAACAAATGAGCTTTTGTATGAAATCAGTGTGTTTTAAATGAAAAACCCGATTTATGTTCTGGGGGTAAAAGTCTGAAATCTCAGTGTCAGATTAATATTTAAGTTAGAGAGTTAGATTACTCTTTATGTAAAATGATTCTATGACATAGAACTAGTCATGCACTTGTATATTAATATGTTTGCCAGAGGTGCTAATTCTTTCAGAAATCTTATTTTTTAAATTTTGTTTTCTTCCACATATAAGTGGCTTTGAGAAATCAGATCCATTTAATATCTGTTGCTTCCAAGTTGCAGCTTTCAGTTTTTGCTGTTTACTGGAATCACCTGGGTAACTTAAAAAAAAAAAAAAAAGGCAACAAAACCTGATGTTAATGCTGTACCCAGAACAGATAACACACGTCATGTCTGGGGTGGGACCCAGGCATCTGTATTTTTAAAATTCTCCAAGGAGATTCCATGGTGTAGCCAAAGTTGTGAATCATTGCTCCTACGATGTTTTTGTGATTAGGGACTCTTTAAAGAAATGCTGGAGACTTCTCCCTCCCAGAAAAATGAGTATAATGATTCCCTGAAGCTACAAATTAAGTACCTCTGTCCTAGGGGTAGCCTTGACATTGCTAGATTTAATTGGAAGCAGTTGATTATAAGAAGCTATGTAATTTGTGATGATGAAGGACTATGCCTCATCTCTCATACACGTGTAATTCATTTAACCAATAACAATTGTGTATCCGAGTATGCTGTATGTTCCAGACATTATTTTAGTTGCTAGGGATACAGCTGCTAATAAGAAATTGCTTTTTTCATGAAGTTTTACCCTAATGTGAGAGACAGATGATGAATAAATGACCAAAGGCTAGTTAACAATAGCTATAATGAGAAATAAAACCAAGTAAGGAAATTGAAAGTGATGGTTGCTTCGTGGGGGTGATTGTTTTAAATAGGGTGGTCAGGGAAAGCCTCTGAGGAGGTGAGGTGTGTGCTGAGATCTAAATGAAGGAAGAGGGGAAGTCTGTAAAGACTTTGAGGAAGAGCATTGCTGGTGAAAAGAATAAGTGCAGCAGCCCTAAGGTGGGACTGAGCTTGGCTTGTTGAATTTTCAGCAAGAAAGCCCGGGTGGCACGAGCACATAAGACAATCAGGTGTAGAATGCGCACATATGACAATCAGGTGTAGAATGAGCAGTAGAAAAGGAAATCAGAAAACCTTGTAGGCCATTGTAAGAAGCTTGACATTTTAATTTGATAGGAACTTGATTTGATTATAACTCATTGTTAAATGTTTAGAGTTATGCCTAAAATAATTTCAAAATAATCTTCATTCTTTTCAGAATTAGCTGGAAGGTTAACACTCAATATGTTGTGTTACTTACCTGTGAAAGGATCACCACCAGACTGAATTTCTCTATAACAAGGGACCATCTATGTCTTTATTCTTCATAGGGCTGAGTAGAGAGGATGTTCACCATTGTTTGCTGGACAGAATAGGAACCATGCAATCAACTTAGGTGTCTTTCAATTTATATGAAAATCATAATGCATAATAATTTACTCTATTCCTGTTTTGTGCTAATAGTTCCTAGTCTGGTCTCCTCTTTCCCCCAGGTGTAGGTAGCGTTAATGTCTATTTAACCAGGGAGGAAGTAGAGACTCAACAATGGCAGAACTAGGATTTGAATCCAGTCCTTTTATGCTCTTCCCACTTTACTATTTTGCTTTCTGAGTAATGAGATTGAGACTGATTTTTGAAGGCATAATTTGTAAAGCTAGTGTCATTAGTTTTTATGCAATATACTTTATTAATACAGAACAAGAAGGCCTCAGGCTTATTCCCTTAAAAGTGCTGTGTGTTATGTCAAGAATTTTAATTGTAGGAATATTTTCTTTGAAAACAGTAATAATTTGTTATCTAAAATACTTGTTGAGTATAAAGTACTATGGGAAATACACAGATGAGTCATAAATCCTGTCCACAATCTTAAGACAGCTAAGATACTTACATAATTTACCATGGTATAAGAGATAAAACAGTCATTGTCACAGAGGACAAATAAGGTGCCATGGGAGTTCTGCTAAGAAAGAGTTTCTTGATAAAGAGGAGGGGACTTTTTTGGAGGATGGGTAAGATATAATAGATTTGGATTGGAGTGAGGAGAGCAAGGAAGGTGTAGGTGTTCCAGAGGAAGGGAAAGAAAGGTCATCAGTTCTGTATACAGATTGAGTAAAAGCATGGAATTGGGGAACTGTAAGGAACCACACCAGGAAAATCAATTTGTCTGTAATGTAGGTGGAGGGAAGGGAAAAAGCCATTGATAACGAAAATAAGACCCATATGGAGGAAGTCTTTGTGTATTAGGCTAAGAAGTGTTCTTTGAAGAAAGGGGACTTTTGACCAGAAATAACATGATCTACGGTAGAGTTTGAGAAAGCTGTTGTCAGTTGGGTTGGTAGGGATCAGCAATTTGGCCTGTAAGCAAAATTTGGCCTGAAGTTAGTTTTTGTAAATAAAGTTTTATTGGAACACAGCCATGCTAATTTACTTGCATATTGTCTATGGCTGTTTTAGTTATACAGTGGCAGAGTTGAGTACTTGAGACAGAGACTTTATGACCTTCAAAGCTGAAAATATTTACCATCTGGCCCTATACAGAAAAAGTTTGCCAGCCCTTGGATTACAGGGGTGGAGACAGAAATCCTGTTGAGCACTGTTGTTCTGGCCAGGGTCTAAACCTGTGCCTTCATGTCGGATGAAATGAGAGCCAGAATTGCAATAGCCCTAGTAGTAGAAAAAGGAGAGAATGGATCAGAGAAGGATTATTGAGTTTGACAGTTGATTAGATTATCAAGATTCTAGGGAGAGGAAGGTATCATGTTTTGTCTTTTTTTTAATTTTGTTATTTTTTTTTTTTTTTTGAAAGTGTGATTGAAGATGATGGTTTTTTTGTTTTTTCAATGTTTATATATCTTTGAGAGACAGAGAGAGCGTGAGTAGGGAAGGGGCAGAGAGGGAGGGAGACACAGAATTCAAAGCAGGCTCTCGGCTCCGAGCTGTCAGCACAGAGCTCGACGGGGGCTTGAACCCACGAACTGTAAGATCATGACCTGGGCCAAAGTCGGACGCCCAACCGACTGAGCCACCCAAGAGCTCCTGAAGATGGTGTTTTGGGATAGAGTAGGCTTTAAATTGTAAGCCATTCTGTGTGCTGTTCTCTTAAAAAACAAAACAAAACAAAATGAAACACACCTTTTGTGAAATACTGGTTCAGAGCTCTGATCTTTGGGAGTATGAATTTTCCCTTCTTTTGATAATCAGTATATAATTCCTTCCTATTATGATTAGGAGTGGGTTTTTCTCACTCCTATAGGTGATGATTATATATGTAAACATAACAAATTGTATATAATGCTTAACTTCTAGTCCTTGAAATGTGACCAAACTCTCCAGTTGTCCTAATCTTGAAGGAGAGGATGCTGACTTGTGCCCTCCTTCCCATCCCCTTCAAATCCCGTGACTCTCATTTTTAAAATGGTGCTTTCTTTTGGGAGTTGTAGCGGAAGGAGTGAAATGACAAAATAATGTATAAAGCTTGGTATGCTATTTGCTAATGTTAAAAGTGTTAAGTCTTTATAAATAGAGGAAATTTGCCACCATAGTTGCTGCTGTTTATTACTTACTGTGTGTTTAAACTGTATGTTAAATACTTTCTATAAACCATCTCCTCTAATGCCTTAGGACTTTTCTATGAAGTAGGAAAATTGTCCCTACCACCCTTGTTTAACATTGCGAAAACCAGGGCTTAGGATAAGTAATTGCCCAAGTTGTGCAGCTACCAAGGCCAAGGTTATTTTTACCCTAAACTTGTCCTCAGTTTGTACCCTGGTGGTTCTTAATGTTCATTAGAATCACCCCAGCACTTAAAAAATACAGATATCTAGGCCTTTTTCTGCCACAGATTTTACCTCATGGGTAAAAGTAATATTTGTGATCCTTGTACCAAACTTGGAGAAAACACTGCCATGTGGACTTCTATTACCAGATACTGCTTCATGTGGAAAACCACTAAATTTTGTCCCAGACCTATTTCCATACGGACCAAAGTTTTTGGTTTTTATAAACGTTTTGATACATTTGTTAAGTTGGTCAAGCAGAAGATAATGTGTTACGTAGTATCTTACCAGTTGAGATTTTTCCACTGTTTAAAACGTGTTTAGAATTTTAAACCAGTAATACAAAAAAAAAAACACATACTGTTGTTTTTTTTTTTTTCTCTATTACATTTGAGTACATTTACTTTTTTTTAATTGGATTGTAATTTTGCGTCCAGGTACTGTGACTTTTCCAGGCCGTTCTAATTTGAAGCAACACATTTCTTAGTCAATTGAAAGAAGAAACAATCTAGATATGAAGAATCTTAGGCCTTTCAAATTCCTGTGATAGATATGTTTCAGTTTTACACTTAGGATCTGTATAGAGGAAAGTGGAAGAGCGTTGGACTGTCAAAGGAGCATGTACCAGCTGAGTCAGTTAGTTACTTTGTGATCTTGGTTATTCCATATAACCCTTCTTAATCAGTCTATCTGTAAGTTAGAGGTGATGCATGGCTTGATGGCTTGCCCTCTTTCCTATTGTTTTGATCAAATGAGTATGTGAATGTTTCTGTAAAAACTAAAAGCCTATTCATATATGAGGTGGTAGTATTTTCAGAAGCTTGTGGATGAATGATGCATTTAAAGTGCTTTTCACAGTGTCCTAATAATGAGTGCTTCCTGGGGTGTTGCTTATATGAAGGTACACTGATTTGTCTCTTTAGGAGATGTTTTTAGCTGTCCAGAATGGAGAACAAAAGGCTTTTGAAAAGCTAATGTGGATGGAGCACCTCCATGCTCATCATTGCATTTAGAGCTTAAAGTTATTTTAGACACACTTTAGGTAAGTTTTATAGTTTGGTTTCCTACTTCATAACAGATGGGGATTCTATAAGCTATACCAGCTTGACAATTCATGGTTTTTTGATTAAAAAAAAATCTTACGAGCTATTTATTTCATGAAAATTCAGACCTAAGTATTGGTTAGCCCTGAAAATAAGGCTGTGTTTTGGCAGAGCACAGCTCTGTTCCTCAGGAAGATAATTTTCTGGATAGCTATTTTTTTTTCACAATTCCTGATGATGGAGTTCTGGGGAATTTAGAACTGTTTCCAGAAACTACATTATCAAATTGGTTAAGTAGGAATAGAAAATTTGTTGCATAAATCAGTGGAGTTGTCTTCGGAAGGATCTTAAAAAATAGGAAAGGCCAGATGGTGGTGTCTATATTTAAAATAGAGATGGGGCCCATTGAGGGTGAGTTGGCACATGACAGTACGTGAACGTGGACTCTCAACTGAGTTTACCAGTGCTCTTAAGTCATATTAGAAAACACCTTTACTTTGATACATGATCACTCCCCATCGCTTTTCTTTGTGTAGAGTGGGTTTAAAGCAGACTCTAAGCAGATTTTTGGATGGGAAGGTGGAATTTGTATAGTACCTGTCAGTCCTAAAAGATCTATTTTTAGCCAGATTCTCTCTTTTCACCATCTAATAGAGTTTGACCGTGTTTCCACTGTTAAGAATTGGAAACTGAATTTAGAATATCTAACTCCTAGTGAACTTTAAAACAGATTAGTATTTATCTTGATACTTTATTCTTTATCTGCTGTGTGCCTTCCAAATAACTTTAAATAAGGGAGTTAGAAGCACGATTTGTCCTGTGTAGAAAAAAGCATACGTTAGCAATAAATTTGGCCTAGAAGGTTTAATATTCTCTCTTCTCACATAGAAAGTTCAATGCAGTGTCATTATCATTCCTTTCTGAAGGAGGGGACTGCAAAAGTAAAATTATAACCAGCTGTTCTAAAGGGTCTTAATTTCATTTTGGGGATTATCTTGTGCTGTGTAGTGTCCCTAGCTACATTTTTTGAGGGGGTGGGGGGGGGCAGCCTCTTTGTAACTGGTGCTCTTCATAAACTGTCATATACAGGCAACCTACTTTCTGGCTGTTTATAAAGTTTCAACAGAACCTTCTCTTAAGTACTTTCGTTTTCATAATTGGTTAGAAAACACCTTTGATACGTGATCGCTCCCCATGGTTCCCCATGGTATTTTTGTATTGAGTTCATTTAGAGAGCCATAGACATTGGCAGAGTTGGTTCAATTTTGGTTTAAGTTTGAATATGGAATTAGTAGTCTGGTATTTCAGAAGTTTGCTTTTGTAGGTCTTTGTACTTATGGGGGAGACCTGGGATTTCTTGTTCTATTTTAAATTAGTATTTGTTCATTCATTCATTCATTCAACAAACATTTCTCGATTATCCCTTAGAGTTTTGGCACACCATGGGAAATCTAGAATTGTATATAATCTGCATCTGCTGTTGGGAATAATAGAGATCTTGAAAGGACTGGGAAAGTAAACCTTTGAAAATGATAGTTCTATATTTTATCCTTCCTTGGGTTAATTTAAAAAAGTTATTGTCTTTTCCTGATGACAGAGTAATAAATACCTTGTGTAAAAAAACAACCTCTGTTGTGAAACAAGTGATGAAACCTATGATACATGAAACAGAAGTGTTTTACCTCTAAAGTTACGTGTTACGTGATGCCAGTGTAGAAAACATTCCCTTCATTTAGAGTACTGTGGAGAGCATGTGATTTGGAATCAGACTTCAGTTCCAGCTCTATCATTTGACTAGTTCTGTGGTCCTCGGCACGTCACTCAACCGCTCTGGACCTCAAGTATTCCCATCTCTCCTTCTGGGAAAGACCATAAGTCACGGAATTGTGGTAATTTTAATGTATGAGCATATAATATGGTATTTGACTCTTAATAGGTATTCTTAACCTACTTTTTTTTGCTTTTCCTTCCATTTTATCTGAAGGTCCCATAATTTTAGTTTGTCTCGTGGCCTTTGAGGACTTTTTAGTTTGAGTGTACTGTTGCTATATGAATGTGTTTGTCTTTGCAGTGTCCTTGTGGTGTTGGATTTTTAAAAATTTGCGATATTTTGGTATCCATTTGATTGGACATAGTATGAAAAAGGAAGGCATAAAAGGTTTTCTTTACTACATATTTATGCTTTACTATTACTCTGTTGATGAACTTTTCTAATATTTGTTGTTTGTGCTTAAAGTTCTTGTTTTTTGTACTAGGTTGTCAGAATCTACAGAAGAGGGTTTGAATGGTTAAAAAGACTGCATGTATATCTTAGGTTAATTCATTCATTGTCAGTTGTATTCATTTATACCAGCAATGTATGGGATTGTTTGTTTAACCAGACTTCAGTTAACATGGAGAATGATCCTTTAATGTGTGCTAATAAACCAATGGGTGAAAAATAACATCTTTACTTAAATTTGCATTTAAAATTATTAGTGAGGTTGAACATTCTGATCTGTTTTAAAAGGAGTCTTGTCCATTTTTATAATACTTTGATACAGTGGAGATATTGAAAATAGTGGAAACAAGCTTGGATAAGATACAAATTATAAATATTTAAAATTTTTGTCTTGGGGCACCTGGGTAGTTCAGTTGGTTAAGCATCTGACTTTGACTCAGGTCATGGTCTCACTGTTTGTGGGTTCGAGCCCCGTGTTGGGCTCTGTGCTGACAGCTCAGAGCCTGGAGACTGCTTCAGTTTCTGTATCTCTCTCTCTGCCCCTCCCCCACTTGTGCAGGCACACGCGCGTGTTCTCTCTCTCTCAAAAATAAATAAACATTTAAAAAATGTTTAAAGCCTCTTTTAAAAAAATAAAATAAAATTTTTGTCTTTTGATCTTTTCTCTTGAGTTTTCTTGCTCAACCTAAAATAGTGGAAATCCTTCATCTCTTCCAGACATTAACAGGAGAACTTCTTCCTGTTTTCTTCTAGATGGTTTTAGTGGTTTTATTTTTAGAAATTAGCCCCTTAATTCATCAAAACATTTATTGTTGCACGCTATGATCTAAATAAGTCCTCTCCACCTCATTTCCCAAATAGCCAGCTAATGTCTGAGAACCATTTATATTTATATTACTTCCCTTTTGGGACTTTTGAAGTTGCATTAAACCTACATGTTAATTTGAAAAGAGTATATTACCATCCAGAATTTGGATTGTCCAGTTTCCTTTATACTCATATAGTCTATTTTATAAGGGCATTTTTGAACATTCTGTATTTTTTTAATGCTTTTATGAATAGCATTACTTTCATTAGAAGTTTTTATTGCTGGCAAATAACAAAAATACTAAATACTAAAAAAATAATTTTTTGTTTTTTAGTTGGTATTTTATCTACTGAAAAAATCTAGAATAAGCAGCAAGTAATAGGAAGTAATTCATTTGATAAGCAATTTATAATTGTATACATGCATGTCTCCTGTTCCTCTCTCTAATAGGTTGAAAGGGTAAATGACAGGATAAATATTTTAAAGAAAAAATATCTTGGTGATTTAAATTCTCATGCGATGTGTGAAAGGCTGGATAGTAATATTGCACATCTTTACAATGTTAAACAAGATAATGTAAATGAAAATCACTGCCTGTCATTTAGTAGGCACTAATGGTGGTCTGTTTACATTTCCCCTTTTCTAAGACTTGTGTGAACTATTGCTTTTGGTAAAATTTATCCATAACTATGGGAATGCAAACTGGTGCAGCTGTCTGGAAAACAGTGTGGAGGTTCCTCAAAAAATTAAAAATAGATCTACCCTATGACCCAGCAGTAGCACTGCTAGGAATTTACCCAAGGGGTATAAGAGTGCTGATGCATAGGGGCACATGTACCCCAGTGTTTCTAGCAGTGCTTTCAACAATAGCCAAGTTATGGAAAGAGCCTAAATGTCCATCAGCTGATGAATGGGTAAAGAAGATGTGGTTTATATACACAATGGAATACTATTTGGCAATGAGACAGAATAAAATCATGCCATTTGCAGCACATGGAGGGAACTGGAGGGTATTATGCTAAGTGAAATAAGTCAGAGAAAGGTATGTTTTCACTCATATGTGGATCTTGAGAAACTTAACAGAAGACCATGGGCGAAGGGAAGAAAGAAATAGTTACAGAGGGAAGGAGGCAAACCATAAGAGACTCTTAAATACAGAGAACAAACTGAGGGTTGATGGGGGTGGGGGAGAGGGGAAAGTGGGTGATGGGCATTGAGGAGGGCATTTGTTGGGATGAGCACTGGGTGTTGTATGTAAGCCAATTTGACAGTAAATTATATCATAAAAATTTACGCGTCCTTATTTAAAATACTGCCAGTGTTTTCTTTTGAAGTGATAGTTCTGTGGCATGAAAACTAAATCTGGCCAGTCCATGTGCTCTGATGAAAATGGTTTCATTTTTCCTCTTTTACATAAGTAATGATCTTAGAATCATGGGATTTGGTAGGAATTTTAAGGAGCCTTGGGTGGTACCTGCACTACTCTCTTCCTCTTATAGATGGAGGAACTGAATTCTAGTTAAATTGTCAGTGGCAAACTAGCAACTGAAATCATATATGTAGCACGGACTCACTCATAACCCTTTATAGTAACTCTCCTAAAAGGATTGCACATAGTTTGAATAGAGACCACTGCTTCCTTGGACAACAAGGAAAGCCTTTACATACCTATGGGAAAATTTTTTCCCCCTGTAATTTCAGTGATGGTGCTAACTTTGTTTCTTCTCCTCCCTCACTGTATGTCTTCTCATGATACCTGCTCAAATATATAAAAGGCATTATTTACCTAGGGACTGACACTTGACTAGCTTGTGATACTAAACACTTCTAACCTGGATTATTTCATTTAATGAATCCATGTGCTTTTGTTTTCTGTCTAAATATAGCTGGTTTCTTTTAAGCATTCTTAGGTCTGATAGACCATACTTGTTACTTCCTTTTGTGTTTCTCCCTGGATCTATCTGTGAGAACAGTCTTGTGGCGTAAGTGGTATTACAGAGTCCAATGTAATCACCAGCCCATATTCTGATAACAATACTTTTATTATTGCATTTTCAGCTGCTTTGGCAGTCTTATCCCGCCTGGTGTCAACTCAAACCTTTGTCTTTCTCATATATAGTCTTCCTCATTTTGTCTTTGCAGCTGGCTTTTTGATGCCAACTGTGGAAATACGGATTGCCCATAAAGTCTAAAGTAGAGGCTGCTTTAATATGATGTATCTGTAGTTGAGTAGTTTAATTTTTCTTCAACTGGTTATTATCTTTCCAGAAGAGATAGGACTGTGAGAACCTTCTGCTTGATGATCTAAAGAGCTTACTTCTCTTCAAATTTTAATTTAGTTGGGAGAGATGGTCAATTCATAAAGGTCTGGGAAGGATTGGAGGGTGATGTTTGATTATTAAAGCTTGCTCTTTGTGCCACTCATGCACAGTAATTTAAAACAACAAGAAAGAGTAACAGTGTAATTATATTCCACTGTTTGGAATCTAAGGTGAACATTGCCTTCTTTTTCTTATTTTTCACCCAGTGTTTTTAGTAGCCCAGTGGAATATTTTGAGCTTAGTATGAGAGACCTTTTGTGAACTCAGGATACTGCTTGGAAGTATTTATTTACCTTATACATCCCCTCTTTCCTCCCTTCAGTGAACTTGACTTAGATGCGCAGACAGCTTTGAAGGAAGAGAATACTTTGGCTGTTTTCTTGTCTACATCTAAATCTAGAGTTCTGTGAAATGTTTCCTAGTGGCAGAACTTGTGTGTGGACCCTGTTCCATGAGATAGCCTCTGAGTTTAAATGTGTATGTTCCTTGTGTAGTAAGACCTATTCATCTTTGAAAAGTAGCTTTATAATTTGAAAATTGAGCTGGCTTAGGTTCCCACTGTTGAGGGGGAGGGGTGGATAGATTTTAGTCAAGGTTGGGTGTCTAAACCATATGTTGGGAAGTGGAATGTGACCAGAAACTGCACGACTTCGCTCTTTCACATCTAGTAACCCACCTACTTGACCTAGCTGACTTTTAGCCAGTAAATAAAAAATTCTTACGACATACAACTATATCTTCCTTTTTCCTAGCTCAAATATGTGTTGTTAGTGATCAGTGGCATTGATCCTTGGAACGGCACACTAATGTCAGTGGCTGGATTGGATCACAGAACTGCAGTGGCCGTTACTGAATTGTGCCAGGGCAGTAGGGAGGTGACTCGAAACCCCTGGGTAGGAGTGATGGTGGAGGGTCTGAAAAGGCCTGAGAGGAGGTTTGCTTTCATTTTAGCAATAGAAACATTTTTGTTCAGGGTTCTGACATAATGGAATAGATGTTTTAAGATGAAGAATCTCACAAATATATGCACTTAGTAGGACAGAGGAAGGGGCAGAAGACGTGAAGCTAAAAAACAGTTTTTCAAGTATTTAGTTCACTGTGGTAGCCCTCAAAATAACAGGTAATTTTACCTCATTACTGTGTAAAATTACCAGTGTCCCTTGATATGTAGGCCTCTGCATTCCTCCTGATTTTCTCTGAAATATTTTTCTCCTGAGAACTGTTTATATCAGTTGTTACTGTGGATAAGCCCTTTTTTTTTTTTTTTTTTTTTAAGGACAAATACCAATGAAAGCAACTTATTTTGTATCCATTATAAATTTTGAGAGGCCCAGCTTCTTTCAGTTATATTGGCCTACATGGTTTAACTCTACTCTATGAACAATTTTTTTTAAAATACCAAAGAAGGGACACCTGGGTGGCTCAGTCGGTTAAGCGTCTAATTCTTACTTTGGCTCAGGTCATGATCTCACAGTTCTTGAGATCAAGCCCCACCTTGGGCTCTGCACTGACAACTTGGAGACTGCTTGGAATTCTCTCTCTCCCTCTCTATCTGCCCTTTCTCCCATTTGCGTGCACTCACTCGCTCTCAAAATAAATAAGTAAACTTTAAAAAAAAAACAAAAAAGAACACACGAGCAAAACCCTTCTACCTTCAGCCTTTTACTTTCCATCCCAAATATACACTAAAGTGTCATAAAACGATACTAATATTATCAATTATATCTAGACCTTTAAATTTGCCTCTAGACTTAACTTTAACAGTGGTTCTCAAGGTGTGGTCCCCATACCAGCAGAACGCACATGACCCAGGAACTTAAGTTCTGGTTAGGAATTTCTGTCTTAGGTTACCAATACAAATTCTCAGACAGTACCCCAGGTCTACTTAACTAGAAACACTGGGGATGAGGTTTAACAGTGTTTTAACAAGAAAGCCCCACCAGGTGATTCTGGTGCAAGGCCAGGTTTTGAGAACCATTGATTTGAGAAGCAAAGAAAGGGTATTACTTGTTTCATCTTGAATTATTTCAGAATCTGAAATTCAGAAGGAAAGGGATGGGATAGAATATATAATTCATGACTTTTGTGGGTTAGTTTCACTGCTACAGTGGAGGCTGTGATTGCTCTTCATTTCTCCTAAACTACAAAAGTAATTTGTCAAAACAATTTACTATTAGTATTAATGGAGAAAGGTGAAGTTTTGGGTAATTTTTGTTCACCTGAGTGGCCCTTCTGTAATGAAATCTCTTGCTAGATCACTTTGTTTAAAGATTTTTATTCCTAATCCAGTTCAGAATACTGGCAAGAAGAAGCATTATAAAATGATAGCAGGTATTTCCAGGGTCAGCAGTGGAAATATTTCACACTGATTATTTGGGCACTAGGCTGTGTTTCATCTTCATTTAATATGAATGAATAAGAGAGAGTGTGTGTGTGTGTGTGTGTGTGTGTGTGTGTATGTATTTTAATAGTCTTATCGAGATATAATTCATATACCATATAATTCGCTTGTTTAAAGTATACTTCATTGGCTTTTAGTGTATTCACAGAGTTGTGCAAATATCCGCATAATCTGGTTTTTTCCTCATAAATTCATTTACTCCAGATATTTACTGATCACATAAAAATTAAAGTCAGTGGAAGCAACTGAAATCGCCTTCAACAGATGAATAAACAAAATATGGCATAAACATAAAATGGAATGTTATCCTTAAAAAGGAAGCAAGTTCTGACACCTGCTACAACATGGATGAACCTTGAGGACGTTATGTCCTCATTATGCTAAGTGAAATAAGCCTGTCACAAAAAGACAGATAGGTATGATTCCACTTACATGAGGTACCTAAAGCAGTCAAACTCACAGAAAGAAGATACAGAAAGTTTGCCATGGTCTGGAGAGAGAGGAGAATCAAAAGTTGCTATTTAATGGGTGTAGAGTCTGAGTTTTGCAAGACGAGTAAAGTTCTGGAGATGGATGGTGCTGATGGTTGCACAGCAGATTGAAAAAAGAAAAAACTAAATCAACAAGACATGATACATTTCCAGTTATATGAAATATCTTTGTAGAATCTTTTTTATAAGCTGGCAGATTTTAGTGTTACAGCATTTTCATGAGTTGCCAGGTACCAATTCATATTTAGTGTGATGTGATACAGAGATTTGAAAGAATTTTATTATTTTTAAATTGAGGTATAATTCATATTATCGTAACATCCATTTTTTAAAAGTGTACAGTTCAGTGTGTTTCAGTGTAGTTTACAGGATTGTGCAGCTGTCATCACTAATTCTGAATCATTTTCATCATCTCTAAAAGAAACCCTCTACCCATTAGCAATCATTCCCCCCATCTTTTCCTTTCCACAACCCCTTGCATCCACTAACTAACCTTTCTGTCTTTGGATTTGCCTATGCTAGTAGACATTGAACGTAAATGGAATCACACATTATGTGGCCTTTAGTTTTGTGCTTTTTTTTCATTTGGCATAATGAAAACATTTTTCAAGGTTTACACATGATACAGCATGTATCAGTACTTCCTTTTTATGGCCAAATGATATCCCAGTGTATGATTATACCACATTTTGTTTGTTCATCCATTGCTGGACTTTCTACCTTTTGGCTATTGTGAAAAATGTCGCTAGGAACATTCATGTACTAGTTTTTTGTAGACCTGTTTTCAGTTCTCAGGTGTGTACTTTGGAAGTAGAATTGCTAGGTCATATGGTAATTAATTCCATGTTTAATTTTTGAGGAAATGACAAACTTTCCCATGCTGTATGTTTACATTCCCACCAGCAATGGATAAGGGTTCTAGTTGTTCTACATCTTTGCCAACACTTTTTATTGTTTGCCTTTTTGGCCATGTTGGTGGATGTGAGGTGGCCTTTCATTGTGGTTTCATTGACATTTCTCTAGTGATTAATGATGTTGATCCATTTGTATATTATTGGAGAAATACCTATTTATATCTTTTGCCCATTTTTTAAAGTGGCTTGTTACTTGTTTTTAATTGTTGAATTGTGCTTTTTATATATTCCAAATACAAATCTCTTGTCAGATTTGCAGATATTTTCTTCTGTTCTGTGGACTGTTTTCACTTTCCTGATATGTCCATTACACAGAAGTTTTAAATTTTCAGAGTCCGTTTTGCCTTTTTTTTCTTTTATTCCTTTTGCTTTTTGTGTCATAGCATGAGACACTATTGCCTAACCCAAGGACCTGCAGAATTTGCTCTTATGCTTCCTTCCACTTTTATAGTTTTTGCTCTTAATTTAATCCTGTGATCCACTTTGTGTTTAATTTTGTATATGGTGTGAGGTAGGGGTCCACATTCCCCCCCCTTTTTTTTTTAATTTTTTTTTTTTTTTACATTTATTTATTTTTGAGAGAGTGAGACAAAGTGAGAGTAGGGGTGGGGAAGAGAGAGAGGGAGACACAGAATCCGAAGCAGGCCTCAGGCTCTGAGCAGTCAGCACAGAGACCGATGTGGGGCTCAAACCCACAAACCGTGAGATCATGACCTGAGCCGAAGTCAGGCACTTAACCGACTGAGCCACCCAGGCGCCCCCCCCCCCCCCCCCGCCTTTTTTTGGCCTGTTGTCTCACCATCATTAATTGTAAAAACTATTCTTTGCCCATCATGTGTTTTGAGATGAAAATGCATATAATTTTAAAATGGAAACGTATTCTTTAAATTTTGGTGGTTGTACCGGTGATATTTTCTTTGCTATTTTCTATCTTTCAATATCTGTAACAGAACTTTGGTAACAAAAATACACATACACCAGAGTATTAACAGTGACTATTTCTGAAAGTAGGGATGGGTATAGAAGAAGAAGAGATGCTGACTTTTGTTTATTTAATACTTTAAAATTTTATTATGAGGTTTTTTTAATGTAAAAAAGTAGAAAATCATTCTTACCACTCTTCATTATACTGATTTACTTAAATAATTATGGCAGCTCTTAGACCAGGACCAAAAGTGCTTTAAGTTTTGTGTGTGTGTGTGTGTGTGTGTGTGTGTGTGTGTGTGTGTGTGTGTGTTTTAAGGACAGTGTCTTCTAAGAATGCTTTCTGTTGTTAGAGTGAGTTTCCAAAGTCATTGGGTGCTATTATAGGATAGGGAAGTAGGAAGGAAACTTAACACTCACTTAGTGCCTGTTACTGACACTATGCCAGATAGGAAAAATGAGTACTAGACATCATGAGTAACTTACCACTGTCCCGTAGCTTAGTAGTTGTGGGTTAAAAGCAATAGCTAGAATAAGGGTTGTATCACTCCAGAGCTTAGGTTTTCTCTGTACTGACTAATACATAGTAAGGAATTCACTGAATGCTTTGAAACCCATGTGGACATATAGATGGAAGAATAATGGGTAGAAGAATCCTGGTGGAGAAATAAATGTTAAAGATAAAAAAAAGAAGAAGAATGGAAATTGTAAAGCGTCTTGAGGAATCTGTGACTTGATGAGAGCAAGCATTTAATTGTATTTGTCATAATATCTAAAGCATGTTAGGGACTATACATTTCTTTGGCTATGAAAGAGTTTTTTCTTTAAGTTTATTTATGGACTTTGAGAGAGAAAGAGAGTGAGCACGAGCAGGGGAGGAACAGGGAGAGAGAGAGAGAGAGAGAGAGAGAGAGAGAGAATCCCAAGCAGGCTCTGCATGGTCAGTGTGGAGCCTGATGCAGGGCTCAAACCCACAGACCATGAGATCATGACCTGAGCTGAAAAGAGTCGGACACTTAACTGACTAAGCCACTCAGGTACCCCAGCTGTGAAAGATTTTTAAACTTGGTTCCAAAGATTTGGTAAGTGCCATAAGGGGACAGAAAATAATGAGAATACTGTGAGTTAATTTTAATGAAGATGAAGAAAATTTTCCTTCACTTAGTAAATAGACATCATGTTCCAGTGATGTCCCATGTATCACTCTAAGTTTGGGGGTGAGTAGCAAACAAAGACCGAGTTTTTCTTTTACTTGCTTTCCCTTTTACTGAATTGACACTAGTTTCTTCTCAAAAACTTAAGATTTCATAGCAAATTACAGAGTTAATGGTAATACTTGGGTGCCTTTAGGATTGATTCTTAAGCAGCTGGAGGCGGTGGAGTGTGAATAGGTTTAATGAATTCTGTGACCGGATTCCTGGTTAGAGGTAAAATTTGTGTGAGTCCTGTATTTCTGTTACTCATGAGTTCTGCTCACCTTGTGAGTACGTTGGTGGGTTACTATGATGATCCCTGGACTCCAGTTCTTGCTGTCTGGTGAGGGAGGCCTCTGATCAGGTGAAAAGTACTACCTCATCTTTGTATTGGGTTTAGTGTTTTTAAAGGTCTTGGAACCTCTGGATGACTATATATCCAGATAACCAGGTTTGCTCTTGATTTAGGGAACTGAAGGCTGGTATTTACTTTAAGTGAGAGGGAGCAGTGTTCTCCTGAAGTTAAGTCAGGAGTCAGGAAATGTGAATTCTGTTCCTGGATAGCTTGTGGTACCTGGGGCAGATCACTTAACGAGTCTTAGCTGCAGTGAGCCACTGTTTACTTCTGAGAGCAGCTAGAAAGGCTGGGAAACGATTATAACACTCTTCAACCACCATTTCATCTGGATTTTTCCACTGAAGGATGAATCATTCTTGTGAAATCAGTTTTCATAACAGGAAGATGAAAGGCACATTGTCAAATTGTTTAAGTGCACATTGAAAACTTTTATGACAATTGTTTATATCTAGAGGGGCGAATTCACCTTTTCCTCCAATAAATATTGTGTCTGCTAAAAAATTACAAAGATTTTTTGCTGGGCTCTGAGGATATATATGCTATAGTCCAATTTTGAGGATGCAAAATTGGATATATGTATATAACACTGTGATGAATGAAGGGCAGAGATAGCTATGCACTCTAAACAATGTAATAAGCTTCTAAGGTTTAGAGAAATGGGCAGATGATATCTGGTTAGAATATCTGGAAATAGTTCAGAGAATGCTTTGCATGAAATACTATTTCAACTATTAGGGATTAGAGAGAATAGGACTGGGTAGAGAATAAATCAGAGTAAAAAAAGGAAGAAGGAAGGCCAGGGGACAGAAGTAAGCTAAGGGAATAAATGTGAACAGAAGCCCAGAAGAAGAGATAAGCATGTTTTGGAAGAAGGGTTTGACACACTTCCTGTGGGGTGTCTGCTTTCTATTTCTGTGTCACTGTACTCTACCTCTGTCATAACCCCACCCCAAATAACAAGTGTTCAGGAGAGGTATTTTAATCTGGAAATAATTGAAGAATGTGATTTTTTGGTAGTTTAAGTTTTGTTTGTGGGACTCAACTCCCAGCCCAGAAAATAAAAGTAACCATGAAAAGTGCTTTTTTTTTTTTTTTTAATTTACAGATTCTAGGAAATACTGTGTGTTGGCTGACATAATTTGATCCATATTGGCAGTTAAATTGCACTTGTGTTTTGCCTTCAAAGTCATTAGTGTTTTGACCTTCTAGTTTTCTTCCCTTGGTTTTAATTTTGAGCCTAAGGAGGAATGATACAGTGTAAATTTAATGAAAGAGTCCCCTTCCCCTTTTTGGTTCCTTCTGAATCTTCACAAAACTTTTTGGGAACAGAGGGCCTGAGTGGGGTGGGCAAAGAGAATGGCCTACAAGTTTGGTTGATATGACATCAGGAAGAAATGAGGGGCGATTGGGCTTTGGGCAACCAGTCTACTTAGTGCATTTATGTCGTGCATTTTATTTACCATTGAGGATTCCGATTTAAATGGGAGTCCTGATATTTCCAAATTTCTTCTACCTGTGGATTATTTTAGGTCATTTCTGGGGGAAATTTTTTATTTTTGTGAAAGAGAGTATGGATTTGTTTCATCTCTGTTTACTACTAAGAGGGATGACTGTGGGTATGTGAGCATGTGTGTGTATGTAAAATAAAAGTTAAACTTTGTAGTGAATTCAAAATAACCCAGGTTGCAGAAAAAGGTTTTGATCAAGATAAGGGTCTCTAGCTTATATAGCGTTCAGAGCATTCAGAAGAAAGTAATACTGTATTTAAAGAATGTATAGATTAGGAATTTTTATCTTGAAATTTGGGTCTTTTATGTGAAGATTACTATGGATTATTTTTTTAAATACAATATTCTAATTGGTTAGTGTATAGGGTTGTGACTCAGAACATGCAGTGCCCAGTTCCTTACCGCTTAACTACTGGGCCTAGTGCATCTCACAGAATGTGTGATGACTGATTTTTTTTTTTTTTTAAACTAGTATAGGAACATTTGATGCCTGCTCTGTTATGTGTGAGTGTTTCATAGCTCCACAAGGTAAGAGAGTCTCAAAATGAAGAAATTTTATTAAATCCAAGTAGATGTCTTGAATGAAAGTGTTGTGTAGAGCCTAGTTTGCTATAGCCCTTTGGAGAATTGTTGAGTCACTCTTTTGGTAGATATGTGCCTGATTTAAGCACCTATGACACATTTTAAGACAATAATACATGGTTTAGGAAGAAATCTTTCACCTTTAAAGTTCATTGGTGTCATGCCTTTTATCTTTTAGAATGTCTGGGTCAACCCTGTGCATCCTTGATCGTATCTTTACCTGGATAACATCAAGAGGTTTCTTTTAGGCTGGTGTTTGCCGCTCCTTAGCCCCCTTATGTTTATTATTGAAAATGTCATCTTCCATACAAGTGGAGAGGAACCCCATTGTGTGTATCACCCAGCTTCAACAAGCATCAATTCATAGCTATTCTAGTTTTACCTAGACTGTTCCACCATACCCACAAATACATACTTTGATTATTCTGAAGCCAATTCTCTACAACATTATTTCGTCTAAATATTTCAGAATCTGTCTCTAAAAGATAATAGTTCTTTTACTGTCCCCTCTGGTCTTATTCTTTTTTTTTTTAATCTTATATTTTTTAAAATGTACATCCAAATTAGCATATAGTGCAACAGTGATTTCAGGAGTAGATTCCTTAGTGCCCCTTACCCATTTAGCCCATCCCCCCTCCCATAACCCTTCCAGTAACCCTGTTTGTTCTCCATATTTATGAGTCTCTTCTGTTTTTTCCCCCTCCCTGTTTCTATATTCTTTTTGTTTCCCTTCCCTTATGTTCATCTGTTTTGTCTCTTAAAGTCCTCATATGAGTGAAGTCATAAGATATTTGTCTTTCTCTAATTTCACTTAGCATAATACCCTCCAGTTCCATCCACATAGTTGCAAATGGCAAGATTTCATTCTTTTTGATTGCCGAGTAATACTCCATTTTGTGTGTGTGTGTGTGTGTGTGTGTGTGTGTGTGTGTGTGTGTGTGTCTTCTTTACCCACATACTACATCTTCTTTATCCACATACCACATCTTTATCCATTCATCCATCGATGGACATTTGGGCTCTTTCCATACTTTGGCTATTGTTGATAGTGCTGCTATAAACGTGGGGTGCATGTGTCCCTGCGAAACAGCACACCTGTATCCTTTGGATAAATGCTGAGTAGTGCAATTGCTGGGTCGTAAGGTAGTTCTATTTTTAGTTTTTTGAGGAACTTCCATACTGTTTTCCAGAGTGGCTACACCAGCTTGCATTCCCACCAACAATGCAAAAGAGATCCTCTTTCTCCACATCCTTGCCAACATCTGTTGTTGCCTGAGTTGTTAATGTTAGCAATTCTGACAGGTGTAAGGTGGTATCTCATGGTGATTTTGACTTGTTTTTCCTGATGATGAGTGAAGTTGAGCATTTTTTCATGTGTCAGTTGGCCAGCTGGATGTCTTCTTTGGAGAAGTGTCTATTCATGTCTTTTGCCTATTTCTTCACTGGATTATTTGTTTTTTGGGCATTGAGTTTGATAAGTTCTTTATAGATTTTGGATACTAACTGGTTTTGTTCTTTTTATTTTTTTTAATGTTTATTTATTTTTAATTTTTTTAAGTGTTTATTTATTTTTGAAGGAGAGAGAGAGAGTGTGAGAGTGAGGAGGGGAGGGACAGACGAAAGGAAGACACAGAATCTGAAGCAGGCTCCAGGCTTTGAGCTATCAGCACAGAGCCCAGTGCAGGGCTCGAACTCACAAGCTGTGAGATCATGACCTGAGCTGAAGTTGGACACTTAACTGACTGAGCCACCCAGGCACCCCTAATGTTTGTTTATTTTTGAGAGAGAGAGAGACAGACAGACCGCGCGCGCAGGTGAGGGAGAGAGGGAGAGGGAGACACAGAATCCGAAGCAGGCTTCAGGCTCCAAGCTGTCAGCACAGAGCCTGTCATGGGGCTCAAACTCAGGAATGGCGAGATCATGACCTGAGCCGAAGTCGGATGCCTAACCGACTGAGCCACCCAGGTGCCCTGGTCTTTTTTTTTTTTTTTTTTTTTTTAAAGTATTCCTGTGTTTGTTGAAAAAGATATGAAGGAATGACATAAATAGTATGGATGGGACAAAGAGTAGAAATTAGGTCCAACTGTTATTTGACTTTGAGATAAGGATTGGGTAGACCCAGAACCATAAAGGGGATATCAACTTGAATCCATTTAATTATCACAATATGGTACATTCCTCGCCTCTCCCTTCCCCTCTGCCTTATAGGCCTCTCTATACAGATTTGCGGCCCCTCTTCTTTCCCTACTGTTTGAATGTTAAAGTGCCTAAGGATTTAGTTTTCAGGCCCAGCTATATATCATTTCTGAATTTAGATTCATATCCAACGTCTGTCTTATTCTGTTGTGCTTACTCTATTGTGAATAAGCTCACCCACCCCAACTCCACCTCCACCTCCCTATCCCACCCTCATTACAGTACCTAACAAAGTCTAGGAGTCACCTTTGCCTTAGTTGAGGCTGCTATGACAAAGACCCGTAGACTGGGTGGCTTATAAACAGTAGAAATTTATTTCTCCGTTTTGGAGGCTATACATGGAGATAATAGGATTGGCACTGTCGGATTCAGGGTTGCAGACTTCCTACTTTATAGGGAAGAGGGCTAGAGAGCTCTCTGGCATCTGTCTTTACAAGGGCACTAATCCCACTCATTAGGGCTCCACCCTCATGATCTAATTACCTCACAAAGTCCCAACCTACTAAATTCATCATATTAGGGTTGGGATCTTAGTCCGAAACAACCTTGGTTCTTGTTTGATCATTCCTATGCTCATTCTTCTACAAGACTTTCTGATTCTGTCTCCAAAATCTCTCGAATCTGTTAACTTCATCTCCTCAGCCATCATTATCTCTCATTGAACCACTGTAATAATCTCACAACTGGTTTCCTTGTATTTACTATTTCTTCCTAAATCTGTTCTTCATATTGCAGTTGGAATGGACACGTTAAAACATATTGTTACTTCCTTGCTTAAAAATACTTCCACAAGTTTCCCATTGTTCTTAGGAAAAAAAACCAAAGTTCTTGCCATAGCCTTTAAGGCCTTACAAGATGCCATTGTTCCCAATTGTTTTTTCAGCCTCATCCCCTACTTTTTGGTACTCTAGCCTCTTTTCCTTGAACCGATCAAATTCTTTCCTAACTCTAGAGTTCTTGCACCTACTTTCCCTGTAAACACCCTTTCCTCAGCTCTTAACTTGCTGTCTTACTCTCTTTCACAGGAAACAGCTTAAAATTTGCCAGTGATGCCTTTCTTGACCACCTTTTCCAAGATGGTTTTCCCCATTAATTTTGTCCCTTATCCAATTTGCATCATAGAACTAACCATAAGTTCAAATTAATAAGTTAATGTATTTGATTGTTTTGTCTCTTATCCACTATGGTGTAAGCTCTGTTAATGGTACTTACTCTGTAGCTCAGTGCTTATTTAACACAAGGTTGGCAAACAGTACATATTGTATGAATAAAGATAATAGAGAAAGTAGAAATTAATGATGGATTTTGTTTTTCTGTTTTCTTCTGGTACCTTTTAAACAATGACACTGGAGATTGCAGAAGAATTGATAATATTTAACTTGGTTAAATTAATGTGGGATTTAAGTCACCAGATATGTTTACTTAAAATTTTTATAATTAAAAATTCTTACAGGGGCGCCTGGGTGGCGCAGTCGGTTAAGCGTCCGACTTCAGCCAGGTCACGATCTCGCGGTCTGTGGGTTCGAGCCCCGCGTCAGGCTCTGGGCTGATGGCTCGGAGCCTGGAGCCTGTTTCCGATTCTGTGTCTCCCTCTCTCTCTGCCCCTCCCCCGTTCATGCTCTGTCTCTCTCTGTCCCAAAAATAAATAAAAAACGTTGGAAAAAAAAAAATTAAAAAAAAAAAAAATTCTTACAGTTAATTTAGAGTAAAAACACCTTGTTATTTTCATTGAGTTTTTAAAAATCTGTAGCCACCCTAGTGAGCTGATAATTCACTATATAAAACTTCTCCCTATTCCCAAGAGCCTAGATCAGGAAGATTGAATAGCAAATTTTTTTTATACTTGGGTATCTGCAAAATTACCTATTCCATATCTGTGTCTCCACACTCTGACATATGCTTCTTTCTGTCTCTTATCTGTTTTTGTAGTATGTTGTGTTCTTCTCTTCCTGGTTAGAGTGCAGAACAGTTTACCACCTCTCTTCTGAGAGTTGCTTTTTATTTTTTTATTTAAAAAAAAAAATTTTTTTTTTTTAACGTTTATTTATTTTTGAGACAGAGAGAGACAGAGCATGAACAGGGGAGGGTCAGAGAGAGGGAGACACAGAATCTGAAGCAGGCTCCAGGCTCTGAGCTGTCAGCACAGAGCCCGACGCGGGGCTCGAACTCACAGACCGCGAGATCATGACCTGAGCCGAAGTCGGCCGCTTAACCGACTGAGCCACCCAGGCGCCCCGAGAGTTGCTTTTTAAAGTAGTAGTAGTTTCTGGTTATGTTTCATAGCAACATTACTGCAGTTGAAGTGGTGTAAAAAGACTTAATGTCCTTGATTGAAGGAGTCTTAAGGCTCTTTCAGTACTGCTCCCTTGTACAGGTTGGTAGTAATAGTTCTAGTAAAGATTTGGGGATCACATACTTAGGTTTAAATGAGATGTTAGTTTTACCAATATTTTAATAATTAAATGATGAATAATAATCGAGCAACCTTTAACAAATTACTCCCCTGAACCTCAGTTTTTCTTCTATAAAATGGAAGCCTTGCCCTGGTTGGGTGATAACAAGTATAAAGTGTCCAGCATAGTATCTGGCATATAATGGACCCTAAATAAATACTCTCCATTATTGTTATTTTGGGCAAGTCACTTAGTCTCTAGGTTTCTAATTCTTTATTTGTAAAGTTAGGAGATTTGGCTAGAGCATTGGTCCCCCAAATTTAGTGCCCATTGCCATCACCTGGAGACTATTAAGACACAGATTGCTGGGCCCAAAATTCAGAGTTTGTGATTTGATGGGTCTTAGATGGAGCCCTAGAATGTGGGTTTTAAAAAGTTCCCAGGTGATGCTGCTGCTGCTCATCTGGGATCCAAGCCATGAAAACCACTCAACTTGATAATCAGATAATCCTGCCAGCCCTCAAATTCCACTGTTGTCTGACAGTAGTGATGGTAATAGCCAGAGTTTGAGACTATGTCCCAGGCATGGCACAGAGCACTTTACATGTTCACATTGTTTGGTTTTCCATGGTGATCAGTAGTTTTAACCTCTTTAAAGGGTTAGGTAGATTGTTGAAGTTCCCCTAGCTAGCTAGTAAATGGCAAAGTTGAGACTGCCCTGTTCTGCTTGCATAGACACAAACCACCTTTCTCTTGACCCAAATGAATGGCTTTTAACTTGGGCTTCCCACATAGAGTTTTTCTTAATTATTTGGCTTACCAACAGTTTGTTGTTGTTGTTGTTTCTGAGACTCCAAGGCTGGAACTGCTATTCAGAACTTGATTTGTACTTCCTGATGTAAGCCTTTAATATGTGTTTTATTGCTATCTTGCTTATCTCCTCAAATTTATAAGCTTCTTGAAGATATGGACCCAGTCTTTTGGTCATTGTACAGTGCTCATTAGAATGCTGTTTACACTGTAATGGTCCAGATGGTGAAGGTGATGGATATTGTAATCATTTTGGCAGGTACCAGTTAGGCATTCAGGTTTAATGTATAGGGTGTACTCATGACATTCATCTATTCATGGCATTCAAGTTCCTTACCACCTTGCTGCATTTAAACAATTAAAATAAGACAATGCTAATTAAATAATTTTATTGAGAAAATTAAAAACATTTTTTTTAACATTTTTTTTTTTTTTTTTTTTTTGAAAGAGACAGAGCGTGAGCCGGGGAGGGGCAGAGAGAGATGGAGACACAGAATCCGAAGCAGTCTCCACGTTCTGAGCTGAGCTGTCAGCACAGAGCCCAACGTGGGGCTCAAACCCACGAACCACAATATCACAACCTGAGCCAAAGTCAGATGCTTAGCTGAGCCGCCCCAGCACCCCGAGAAAATTCTTAATTGGTTAGATGAACTTTAAATATAAACATTAAATGAAAGGTCCTGTGTTCTGATTTCAATTTTCTTGAAACTGGTTGAATAAGAACAATGGTGTAGACCCCTTTAACCTCATACTATGCCTTAAAATCTTGCCATTACTTTATTTGAATTCCTCTTCAGCTGTCATTTTGACTATTGAATTAATTTACTGTAGAAGGATCTAAATCATTGTAAAAACCAGATTGTTTCCCACCTTTTATCCCCCTCTCTCTTATCATTGATGGTAGATAGGGATCAGTCAGTTCTCTGATATTTAAAAATCAGGGGCACCTGTGTAGCCCAGTTGGTTAAGTGTCTGACTCTTGATTTCAGCTCCAGTAATGATCTCACAGTTCACCAGTTCTAGAAAGTTTTCTCTTCCTCTCTCAAAATAAGTAAATTTTAAAAAATCCGTTTGAACATCTATAATGGGGTATATATAGATCAGCTTGTCCTTTAAAACTAGGACTGAGGGTTTTAGGGTGTATTAAAAAGAAACTATGGCGGCCTTCTTCAGGTTTTCAGGAGGACGGAAAGGTGTATCAGTTAATTAACCAAGGTTTTGCTTTGCTCTCTTGTGCTCTATAGAGCTCTTATGCTCTTTCTTTCTTTCTTTCTTTCTTCTAATGTTTACATTTGAGAAAGAGACAGAGTCAGAGCTGGGGAGGAGCAGAGAGAGAGATAGAATCTGAAACAGGCTCCAGGCTTTGAGCCCTCAGCACAGAGCCCAACGTGGGGCTCGAACGCGTGAACTGTGAGATCATGATCTGAGCCGAAGTCAGATGCTTAACCGACTGAGCCACCCAGGTGCCTCATGCTCTGTAGAATTTCTTAAAGAAATTTATTTGTTTTTGGTTCACCTGGGTGGCTCAGTTGGTTGAACACCAACTCTTGATTTAGGCCCAGGTCATGATCCCAGGGTTGTGGGATCTAGCCCCAAGTAGAGCTCTGCACTGAGAGTGGAGCCTGCTTGAGATTCTCCCTCTCAAATTAAAAAAAATAAAGTAAATTAAAAAAAAGAAATTTGTTTGTTTTGATGGCTGGAAATGTTTTTAGTTTTACAGCAGTAATTGCTGTTCTAGAGATTTAAGGCAGCTTTTCAGGAAGACCTTGAATCCCTCTCTAGTGTATTGGTCTAGTGTTGTTGCTGGGAAATGTGGATGGGGTTAACCAGGGTTTTATTTATTTATTTTTAAAAATTCTGGGGGGCGCCTGGGTGGCTCAGTTGGTTTAGTGGCTGACTTCGGCTCAGGTCCTGATCTTGTGGTTCGTGGGTTCGAGCCCCGCATCGGGCTCTGTGCTGGCAGCCCAGAGCCTTCAGCCTGCTTTGGATTCTCTCTCTGTCCCTCCCCTGCTCACAGTGTGTCTCTCTCTCAAAGAATGAGTAAAAACATTTTAAAAAAAAATTAAAAAATCTGTTCTGTCCTTACTTGAACTGTTTGAGTATTTATGAAACCAAACTATTTACCATTCCAAGTCAAGTATTTTTATCTGCTTTGCAAAATGCCCACTGTGAGCTACATGTTAATATGAGGGCTCAACTTTGTTGACTCAGATGTTGAGTTTTGGGGCAACTGGATGGCTCAATTAGTCAAGTGCCTCACTTCAGCTCAGGTCATGATCTCATGGTTTGTGAGTTTGAGCCCCACATCGGGCTGTCTGCTGTCTGTGCAGAGCCCACTTCAGATCCTCTGTCTCCCTCTCACTCTCTCTGCTCTTCCCTCACTTCTGCTCTCTCTCAAACATTAAAGAAAAAAAAAGATGTTGAGCTTCTGTAATAGTTTTTTATTTAAAGCACTACTTTGATCTTTATTGCTGTAGGTTGGTGGTTCACAACTTGAGCTGCTAAATAGAATTATCTGGGAAGCATTTAAAGAAAAAGTCCAAGCCCTGCACCCAGTTAAATTTAGTTTTATCTGGAGTGGGTCTCCAGCATCCATTTTTTAATACCTCCCCAGATAATTCTAATGTATGGCCAGCATTGAGAAACACTGCCTTAAGTTCTGTTTTTAAATTTCTTGGAGGAAAATAGTTCCCCACAACCCCCATCCTACAGAGGAGGTGAAGGAGTTCAAATCTGAATCTTACTTAAAATCATAGAAATTTAGTCCTGTAATTTGCAAACTACATGAGTAGGCTTTGAGTCATTTAAAAAATAATTTTCATTTTCCTCTTTAACAGAGTTTGCTTGCTAAGCTTATTTTGTCTCTTAAAAAATTCAACATGCTTTGATTTATGACTGATGTATCAGATTCCTGATATCACGGGACTCCAAGGACCTCTAGTTCTCTACTTGATGGAGCAAGTTTGTCAGTTTAAATAATCATGTCAGATGGTGTAGCCAATCTTGTAACTCACAAAAAAGCAGTGTTGTTCAGACACTGATTCATTTCCCTAAAATGAACCGTTTTCATATTTATTCCATTTTTGGACAGGTGGTCCTTTGAGGTGAATTTGCAAGTTCAGTGACACACAGGTCTCCAGTTTCTTTTATTTGGGAATCTTTTAACTTCCCCTTCTTCTCCTAAGGTACTTAATTTCTATGCCTGACATTGCCCCTGTATTTGCTGGCAAAAAAAGTAAATGCTTGTATTTTTATTCTTTTGAGAAATAGTCTGTTATTCGTTAGTTCATTCAGCTAGAACATACAACACTGCTGCTGGACCTGAATAAGCTGAACACGTTCCTTGCTTTTATAGTGGTTAGATACTTTCTTATAGGGGTGATAACAGGCATCAGATTTTTCTCTTTCACCTCCACATTCTGATCCGTTGGTAAATCTGTTGGCTCTGCCTTCAGATTACATTATGAATGTGATTTCCCATTTCCATTGCTGTCACACCAGTCCATGCTATTGTTATCTTTTGACCAGACAACCTCAGCAGCCTCCTAATTTGTCTTCCTGCTTCTGTCATTGATCACCTACAGTGTATTCACACCACAGCCAGAGTGAGCTCAAAAATGTAAACGATAGCACGTTGTTTCCCTGCTCAAATTTCTCCAAAGCCTTCATATCATACTTTAAACTAAAAGTCAAACTCCTAATCATGGGCTACAAAAGCTCTACAGAATCTAACTTCTGTCTGCTTTGGTTTACCTCTTTTATCATCTTACTACTTTTCCCTTAGCTCACTGTGCTCCAACAACACCGGCCTTATTACCCTTACTCTAGTGCACTCCTATCTGTACATTTACTACTCCCTCTGTCTGGAAATCTTTTTTTTTTTTTTTTTTTTTTAATGTTTATTTTGGAGAGGGAGGGGCAAAGAGAAAGGGAGACAAAGAATCCAAAGCAGGCTCCACACTGTCGGCACAGAGCCCAACGTAGGGCTTGGACTCCCAGTGTGAGATCATGGCTTGAGCCAAAATGATGAGTCGCATGCTTAACCAACTGAGCCATCTAGCTGCCCCTGTCTGGAAATCTTGTGCAGGTCTCCTGTCACCTTTGTTTGGTTCTTCATACTGTTCAGAACCCTGCCACTTTTTAAAGAGCTGTTCCTGACCACCAGTTACAAACAGCTTCACATCACAGTGCTATTTTTATACATACATGCACACACACACATTTTTGCTTACTTACACACACATTTTGTATTGTCTTTCTCTACCTCTGGAATGTAAATTTCTTCCTATTAGGGACTTTGTCCTGTTCACCACAATAACAAAAGTATCTTGAAACATAGTAGACATTTTAAAAAATGCTTGAATTAGATGGTCAAAATTAGAACTATGAAGAGTATAGCAAAAGACGGAGTTCCATGAAAAGAGGCTGCCAGAGAATGCTCCTTTGGACTCTGCCAGTTTGGCCAGGGCATAAACTAGCAAGGAGAGGTTTTGAGAGTGGTTCCTAAAGATGCTGAGGATATGCGCAGGACCTTTGGTCCTAGTTAAAGAACTAGGGAAGGCATTGCCTTTTTTTTTTTTTTTTTTTTTTTTTAAAGGTCCTTCATGTAGATATTGTATTGCAGTGGCGTGCGTGCGTGCGTGTGTGTGTGTGTGTGAGTGTGAGTGTGAGTGTGAGTGTGTGTGAGTGAGTGATGTTTATCTGGGGGGGGAGAGAATCCCAACCAGGCTCTGTGATGTCAGTGCAGAGCCTGACTCAGAGCTCCATCTCATTAATGGTGAGATCATGACCTGAGCTGAAATCAAGAGTCAGACACATAACTGACTGAGCCACCCAGGCACCCTGCACTGAGTTCATAGTTAGATAAGGGTGAAGTATGAAGTCTTCTCTCTTTTCAGGTACTTTAGTAATTGGCTTGGGAAGATGTCTTATTATGGATAATAGAGAGGTGCTGTATGTTCATTCATCAGATTTTACTTTTTCTTACTATTATTTGATGCTGTTTTGAAGATGATGAGCATAGATTTACAGCTCATTTTGTATTTTCTTTTTTTCTCTCCATGTGAGTCATACGTGATTTTTTTTCTCCATTATTGGGAAAGGAAAATTCTCCAAAGAACACAATTAAATTCCTTCTCAGAATATCTGGTTACTTTGAGCTGCGATTGACCTTCTTATCCTTGGAGTGAAAATAATTTTTGAACTCACTTACAGGAAAGTGATGGTGTTGTGTAAAGACAATTAAATATGGTTGTTGCTGGCTTCGAAAATCCCATCATGTCACTTGACCTCTGACTGGACCCAATCTTATGAATCTAATGCGAGCCAGTTATAAATTACTTGTTGAATTTCCTGTGGCTTCCCTCTCTTCTTCTTTATTAACATGATGACCCAATTGGATGTATTACTTAGAGGCTGGGGAATGACCATGACCAATTTTTGAAGGAAAGATGCCATATTGTGGTGGGCATTGTTGATTAGTACCAGCAGAAACATTTTCACATTACTTTTTTTCACTTACCAAAGGAAATAAATAACTGGGTTATTTATGTATTTGCTTTTAGGGTACTCCCATATCTTGGAGGAAAGGACTGTGGAAAATTGAGGCCTAAGTTAATTTAATATAAAGTTGGGGGAAAGTATTGCAATTCTTAGTAGGTAAATATTTTCAGATTTTAAGCCCCTTTCCTTTATTTTGCTAAAATATTCTGACAGATAACGCCTTGATATTTTCCAGAACCATATAAAGATATGCTTTTTATTTCTGTTGTAAGGATTTCAGTTTTGACTAAGAAAAGCAATGTGATCTAGTGGAAAGAATGCAGACTTTTTTTTTTTTTTTAACAGCTTTACTGAGGTATGTTTTAGAAAGCAGACTTTTGAATTATACTTGTTTGAATTGTGCTGTAATTGATTAACTGGATGACTTTGTTCAAATTGGTCCGTGGAATACAATAATAGCCTTGGAATACAATATTTATTTGCTAGTTCTTAAGATTAAAAAATAATAAGTGTCAAGTATGAGGCCCTTGAGGTTTCAATAAGTGGCAGCTATTTTTAATATTAACTAATGCTAGCATCATGTAGTATACTCATCACTTTCTGTCCTTTGAGATTTTAAAGCCTGGGAACTGAAATGAAATGGATATTGGTGAACAATCACACAAATTGATCTGAAGGGCTGGAAGTGTTGGTTCTACTACATCGTTCCTTAATTCCTCTTCCCTAGTCAGGGTTAGGGCATTCATTTTTTTATTATTATTTTTTTTTTTACTGTTTATTTTTGACAGAGAGAGAGAAAAACCAAGCATGAGCGGGGGAGGGGCAGAGAGAGAGGGAGACACAGAATCCAAAGCAGGCTCCAGGCTCTGAGCTGTCAGCATAGAGCCCGATGCGGGGCTCGAACTCACAGACCACAAGATCATGATCTGAGCCGAAGTTACACGCCCAACCGACTGAGCCACCCAGGCGCCCCCCCCCCCTTTTTTTTTTCAGCGAGAGAGCATGCACATGTGAGCCAGCGAGTAGGGCAGAGGGAGAGAGAGGATCCCAAGCAGGTTCCATGCCCAGTGCAGAGCCTGACCTGGGGCTCAATCCCATAACCCTTGGATCATGACCTGAGCCGAAATCAAGAGTCTGTGCCCCCTAGTCAGGGCATTCTTCTATAAGAGTTGGTTTTATTGTATTAAAGGACAGGGTTTTCTTATTCTGCCCATTTTATGAGAGATTTCCACTGAATGAGCTGTCTTGCAGGGAATAAAGAATAATGAGATGTGTTACTGTATGTACAGTATTTTATGGTTCTGCTGTCTCCACTCTTGCCACCTGATTCTTCGGACTTTGAGTGGTACCCCTATATAAGCAGATGTATTTGAAGTCTAGAACTCCAGATTTAAGAGAGGTACTTTTATTTACATTGAAGCTTGATAATGAGTATAAGTTGTTTGATTTTGATTAGGCTTAGTTTACTGTTTCTAGCCATGCTTGTAGTTGATAGAAGATCCCTCTCCCATATTTCTCAGCCAGGTAATCTTGTAACATTTTTGTTATGAATATGATTAGAAATGTTTCATATTTCACACTGTGAATGCTTGTTTGTCTTTAAGCACTTAAGGCTAAATACATCTTTGTCTTTATTATAGCAGCCTAAATGTTTGTGTCCCTTACCCATAATCTCTTCCTGTCTGGTTTACTTAGTGACTGTGTAAGGGGCTAGTAAGTAGATGGGGGAAGTTCTGTGAAGACAAAAGCCCAACATGTTAGACTGTGGACATTTTTTTCTAATAGAAGAACCTCTGAAGCCTTTAAGAAAGTGAAGGAACTTTTGTATTTCCAGAATCAGTCACTAAATTGTCGATAATTGGGACTTTGTCTGTTTAGGCTGTAGGTGCTGGCAGTTATATTCTGGTTTTAATTTCCTACCAGTACTCAATGATATCACTTTCAGGACCCATCACTTATTGCTGAAGGCCAGGTACTTTGTAGTTGCTGCAGAGAGCAAAACAGATAAAAGAGAAGTCCCTGCCCTTATTTTCTAGTTGGGGATCAAGATCATAAATAAGTAAAATATATGTTATGTTAAATGGTGATACATTCTGTGGAGAAAAAATAAAGCGGGAAGGAGGGGAAGGAATGCAGCATTAATTACAGGGTAGTCACATGTGAGATATGGGGAAGGCATTTTGGGCAGGGGCATCAGCAGGTGCAAAAGCCCCATAGGCAAAGCCTACCTCAGTTTTTACTGCATTTTTATTCCAAGGTGGATAAGCCAGTGTCACCTTTGAGTAGAACAGTGACATGATCTGACCTAGTTTGAAAGAAACACTGCTGTGGACAGGAGTAGGGAAACAAGTTAAACTGGGGACTACCGTTAATATTGTGGTGAGAGAGAGGGATGGTGGCTTAGGTGAGGGTGTTCAGGGTGGTAGAGTTTGTGAGATGTTCGATTCTGGTTATATTTTGAAAGCAAAACAGGTAGAATTTGCTGATGGGCTTAGATGTGTGGGTGGTGAAAAAAATTTTTTTTTAGTCTCAACCAGCAGTAGAAAAGTGTTCTTTACAGAGATAAAGAAGAGTGGGAAAAGTAGGTGAGGGCAGCGGGATGATTAGGAGTTTCATTTATAATACTGTGATAAGGATATTGAGATGCTAGAACATTTCTCTCTTTGAATTTAGTATCCTACATTAAAAATGTAGTGGTGGATACGTGTCATACAGTTGTAAAAACCCAAAACAAAGAGTGAACCATAGTGTAAAGTATGGACTTTAATTAATAATAATGTATCAGTTGGTTCATCAGTAACAACAAATGTCTTACACTAATACAATATGTTAATCATAAAGGAAACTTCAGTGGAGGATGAGAACGCCGTACTTTTTGCTCAATTTTTCTGTGAACCTAAAACTGTACTAAAAAGTAAATTCTCTTGGGGCACCTGGGTGGCTCAGTCGGTTAAGCGTCTCACTTTGGCTCAGGTCATGCTCTCACGGTCTGTGAGCCCGGCATCAGGCTCTTCTCCTCTCAGTGAGGAGCCCGCTTCGAATCCTCTGTCTCCCTCTCACTCTCTGCCCCTCCCCTGCTCATGCTTGCTCGCTCTCAAAAATAAACAGACATTAAAAAGATAAATAAATTCTCTTAATTTAAATAAAGCAGTCATGCTGATATATGCCTTCATGCTTTTTCCAGTCTTAGTCTTTGGTTTGTCGCCAAGGCCTGTCTTTTTTCTTTTGCAGTAGCACATCAAATTGCCTTTTCCCCCTTCCCCCATTCAGATCTGTTTCTAACGTAATTATATACCAATTAGATGCCCAGAGTAGATCTCTCTTCTATTTAGTAGCTCAGTTACTTCTGAATTCTTTCCTCGACCAAAGTAAGGATTGCCCCTCTTTATAGCATTCTTGCCATAATTTTTTGTCCTGGACATGACCAGTATCCTACAGCTCAGTAAGTTGTTGTGAATAGTAAGTGACATATATGAGAAATAAGAGAATCATATGTGGCAACAGGCTTAAAAACATGATTTCACTGATTTTTTCGTTGTTGTTGCTTTGTTCAGTCTATTATCTGCACCGTCTCTTGCTTTGCAGAGTCATTTACACATTCCTCGGACCTCTGCCAGGTTTTATAGACCAGTCTCGATGGTCCCTTCAAAGGATTACAGCTAGCACAGTCTTGACTTTCCATCTTTATGTCTGTCTGTGGAGGGTGAGTTTAGGATGAATTGGATATCACTTTGTTTTAAATGCTGTATCTTAAAAGGCAGGGACTAACGTGTTTTTATTTTGTTTATCTCACACAAAGACATACAGTGTTATTAATGTTGTTATAGTGGAATGTCTCCTTCCTTCTGTAATTGAGAAATAGCATTACAAGAATTTCAAGGTTTTTTATATAAAATATGTTGCTTTTTAGGTGATTTTCAGTTTTCAGGACATCGTGTTGTGGGTAGAAACCAGGGTAATATTGAGAATATATAGCTTGTCTCTACTGAAAGTTGCTTTTTGTGATGAGAGATTTAATTTATGTTGAGAGTTTATTATGCATGTTGTGTGTTGTGGAGCCAGGGGAAAAATGTTAAGAAATACAAAATCATTTGGGTGTGTATTTTCTTTTTTTCTGATGCAAATTTTTAAAAAGAAAATTTTATTTATAAAATACTTTATTTTAAAAATAATTTATTAAAACATTTAAAAACATAGGAAACAAAACAATAAATTACTGATAATCCTAATAACCCCTGTTTAACACATTAGATGATAGGATAAAGAAGAAAGGAAAGCGTTAATGTTCTTACAGTGCCTGTACTTTTATGCTAGGGGCATTAAAGACATAAATCTCTATAATCACCACAACTCTGAAGTTAGGTAGTTTCTCAGAAAAGAAACGGAGGGTCAGAGTAGGGAGGGGGGGCACTTGCCCAGAGTCACACATAAGCAGCGGAATCAAGATTGGATTCTAGTTGTCTAGTTGCACCTTTGGTCTTTCTTCTTTAAAGTGCTGCCTTTCTTGGGGCACCTGGGTGGCTCAGTCGGTTAAGCACATGCCTTCAGCTCAGGTCCTGTTCTCACGGTCCATGGGTTCGAGCCCGGCATCTGAAGCAGGCTCAGAGCCTGGAGCCTGCTTCAGATTCTGTGTCTCTCTCTCTCTCTCTGCTCCTCCCCTGCTCAGGTTCTGTCTCTCTCTGTCTCAAAAAAAAGTTTTTTAAGTGATGCCTTTCTCTCATTTTATCTGCTTAAGATATATACCTATTGCACTACCTTTAAAAGTAGTTGCTAGTATCTCACTCGCCAGATACGACTCTTAAGAAATCATGGTGGTAGACTGTTCTATTGTGTGAAACTACGTGGCTTGTATAAATATACTTGAGGAAATTGTGTTGCTTTCATTTAAGCTAAAACCATGATTCTCCTGTGACAAACAACTTGGAGTTTGTTAATTTCAAACAGGAGGTTTGTTCCGGTCTCTAAAACTTTGGCCACCCTGACCCTAGGGTTACAGTGAAGCTTACCGTGGTTGGTATTTATTATATTGGGATGGCTCAACAGTAAAGGTAGTTCCCGGCCCCCCAGCTTTATAGAAATGTAATTGATATATAATAACATTGTATAAAATTTAAGGTATACTTAAGGATTCTTTTTAATCTGTTAATGGGTAGATGAAAGAGGGGTTTGATGTTTGAATGTTTTAGTTTCAGAGCTTGTGGTTTTATACTTAGAAATGATACTTTTTTTAGGTTTCTCCTTTAAGTTTTTCTGTCTCAATACCTCTCTCTTCTCCTTCCGAAATAAGGAAAGTTCTTTGTCTGTATTGGTGTGTTTTAAGTAGAAGTCTTGTCTGTGTGTGGAAATTGAAAAATGAGTCCAAGAGATAAGTAAAGACCTTGAGTTGAATTCCCTGCAGTTGGCCTTTGACCCAGAGGCTGAGGAGTACTGCAACCTTGGTTGGGGGAGGACTAGAAGCAGAAAGAGTTATTTTAAGGACTGGTTATTTTAGAGACCAAGGGAAGAAATGACTAAAGGACTTTTAGGTTAATTGAATTAAAAAGGAAAAGGACAGGTGTGAAATGTAATGGGACTTAATTATTTCAAGAACTTCATGATTTCAGGGGCACCTGGGTGGCTCAGTCGGTTGAGCGTCTGGCTTTGGCTCAGGTCATGATCTCACGGTTTGTGAGTTCAAACCCCGCATTGGGCTCTCTGCTGACAGCTTAGAGCCTGGAGCCTGTTTTGGATTCTGTGTCTCCCTCTCTCTCTGCTCCTCCCCTGCTTGTGCTCTGTCTCGTTCACTCTCAAAAATAAATAAACATTAAAAAAAAAAAAAAAAAGAACTTTATGATTTCATACCTGAGCGTCTGAGTAGGAAATTGAGAATATTGACCAATTTAAAGGAAGAGCTCGTTTGGGATGACATTTGGAAGTTGTTGATGCTGCATTTCAGATGGTGAAGGCAGTTGAGTGCAGTGGTTATAACTGAGGGCTCTGGGGTCAAAATGTCAGGGTTCAGATGTACGTCTGTCTTGTTCTTTGGGCAAGTGAAGGGCCTCATATTCTCCATCTGCAATATGGGGATAGCAGGCACTGTTGAATAGGGTTGTTATAATGATTAAATGATGAAATTTATATTGAGTGCGTAGCAATGCCCAGAACAAAGGAAGCATTCAACAGATTGGTAGCTACTGTATATAGTGACCAGCTGGAGAAAAATCAAATTCAGTAGAAAACATTAGGGCTGGTAATACACATTTTTGTTGGTCATAAAATATTGGAGCTGTAAAGTATTTTATTTTTACAAATTTTTTTTGTTAAATTTATTATTTACTGAGAAAGAGAGAGAGAATAAATGAATCCGAAGCAGGCTCTGCACCAACAGTCCAGAGCCCTATCAGGGGCTCAAACCCACGAAACATGAGGTCATGACCTGAGCTGAAACCAAGAGTCGGATGCCCAGCCCACTGAGCCACCCACGCACCCCAACCCCTATTGTTTTATACATGATGTGTAGAAGAGGTAATTAAAACTTGGAAAATAGATAAAACCCATGAGGAAGAATGTAGGATTAAAAAATAGGACTAAGAATTTAATCTAGGATTATTACTAAATTTGACGTGGGGCAACGGGTTTTCCACCTCTGGTAATTAACGAAGGAGGTGGTGCTGTGATATCTGCAGTGATGGTAAAACGGCTGTAGGCAGTGGTTGTTAAATTATCCATCAGGTTTTCTATGCCGCTGCCTCTCCCCCTCTCCTCACCAACCCCCCCTTCACCGAATTCACAGAGGCTGGGCCCCTCTCTATCTTGGGTGAGGAGGAAGCTTCATTAATCTAAGGTTCTCAAAGTGCTTTCTCTGGACCAGCAGTATTATCACTACCTAGGAATTTGTTGGAGATGTAAATTCTGGAACCCCACATCAGAAACTGGGGGTGGGGCCCAACAGTATGTGTTTAGAGAGTCCTGCAGGCTCAAAGTTTGACTTATTAGGGCTTCCAACTCTGGTAAGATAATATAAAGGAATCAAAATTTTAGAATGGGGATGATTTTGAACTGAGGCATATGCCACATCTGAAGGGACCGTCTACTGTTTAGCTAATAGTCATTGAGACACTTACAGACCCAGCATTGGCACATCATCTTGTCTTCGGGTGTAATAGATTTTAAAGTGTTGGCAACAAACTGAAAAATTTTGATCCCCTTATGGGCAAATAAAACCAACTCCCAACGATGTGACCTAAGTTGTGATCTTTTATGTAGGAGTTTAAAAAACATTGTTGTAAGTAAAGCTTGCTTCATAGCACAGATTATCTTCTTAGGTTGAATTTCTAGATGAGGAAATTTATTTTGGTCTTGGGATAGGGACAATTTTAGTTTTTGGTAAGAGTTATATTATCCGGAATTGAACAGCTGTTTTGTCAATAATGTTTTCCTGAAACCTAGCAGATATTAGATTAAATTTTTAAAGACTTTGAATTTTGATAGGGAAAAAAAGGCATCCTTTAACTTTTTAATTTTTTTTTTTTTTTTTAAGTTTATTTAGAGAGAGAGGGAATCCCAGGCAGGCTCCACACTGTCAGTGCAGAGCCTGCCATGGGACTCGAACATATAAACCATGAGATCAGAGCCAGAGCCAAAATCAAGAGTTGGATGACTGAGCCATTCAGGTGCCCCCTCCCCCTTTAAATTTTTAATTGCTTTGATTTAGTAATGTAGTTTAACCCTTGCTTTGTATTTATTGGCCATTTATATTTTTCATATAAACAAATCTGAAATTATTTGCTTATATCTTTTTGAATTGACTTGTAAGTGCAAATTGTTTTTCCTAGCTTTTTATTTGTCGTTTAATTTGTATGGTTTTTGAATTGCAGAAGTTTTAAATTTGTCTACTAAAATCCATCCATCTTTGTCAAATTCCCTCAAAAAAATTTTGCTGGGATTTTAATTGGAATTAGATGGAATCTGTCATAACCCCCCCCCTGAAGATTTTTGGCTGTCTTCAAGCATGCACATGGTTACATGCACAGGAACCACTGTGTATTTAGGATACACCTTTTCTCAGCTCCACCCACCAGTATTCATTCACTTGAAACATTTATTGAATGCTCACATATGAGGAGACTATTAAACTTGTGGAGCTACATTAGTAAATAAAACATACAAGAATTCCTGCCCTCTTGGAACTTTTGCTAGGGGAGCAGAGGCAGTAAACACGTATGTCAGGTGGTGAGTACTGTGGAAAACAAAACAGGGTTGGGGGAGGGTAGTGGTGACAGCAGCAGCTCTACTAATTTGTGTCAGTCAAAAAAGGCTTCTTTGATAAGGTGACCTCAAGTAAATAAGGGAGTGTCTAGGATATCTGGGCTAGCTGGAGAAAAGGTGTTCCAAATCAAATCAGTTTAAATCAGAAAATGAGAGGAGATGTGAACTAGCCAGGAACTTTATAGGAACTGTGGCTTTTTTTACTCTGGGTTCCATGGGAAGGGCCTGAGCCAAAGGAGTGACAGGTAGGTCTGAGGAAGAAGGACTCCTCAGGAGGTTGATGCCATTTCCAGGTGGGAGATGATCACTTGGTTGAAGTGATCAGGAATGGTCTGAGGTTAGATGTACAGTTGACCCTGGGACAACATGGATTTGAACTGTATAGGTCTACTTATATCCAGATTTTTAAAAAATAAATATAATATAATACTATAAATGTATTTTATTTTTCTTAATAACATTTTCTTCTGGCTTTATTGTAAGAATACAGTATACAGTACATATTAGATACAAAATACGTGTTAACTGACTATGTTAATGGCAAGGTTTCAGGTCCGCTGTAGGCTATTAGTAATTAAGTTTTGGGGTAGTCACAAGGTATACATGGATGTGTTCTGTTCAGGGTTAGCTCACCTTATGCCCATGTTCAAAGGCTAACTGTATTTTGAAGGTAGAACCAAAAGAGTTTCTGGTAGACTAAATTGTGAGAGAAAGAGAGGAATAAGTTTTTAAGCTTGAGGACCTGGAGGAAGACTATTTTGTTATGATTTTAGGGTGGGTGGGTGTGTGTGTGTGTGTATGCACATGTGCTCATGCTTACAAAGGAAGGGAAGACCATTAAAAACAGTTTTGGAAGTATGTAAGAATTTTAGTTGGGCACATTTATTTTGTACCTCTTGTAACCTCTTTTTTTTTTTTTTTTTTTTCCTCTTGAGATTTTAAGATAGCCCATGACATTGCCTAGGAGGAAAGGCCTTTGCAAAGGTCCTGGTGTTTTCAAGTAAACAACTTAATGGATTCCTCTCAGTGTTGACCTGGTTGCTTTAAATTGCTGTTTCCAGCTTCATATATGTTACTGAGTAGAGTCTCTAGCCAACTTGCTGATATTGACGGTGTTCAGATGTGCTAGCCTGAGAAAGGATCTTCTGTCTGATTATATCACATTGCCTTTCCATTATGAGTAGTGTTGCTTCCTGGATAACCCAATGCAGTCTGTGGTCCTTTCCTTGCTAGAAACAGTGAGTACCACTTCCCCATCATTTTATCAGCTTCAGCCATCTTCTCATTGCCAGCTGAACATCTTTGGATATCAAATACAGTTTTCTACCTGCTTTTGTCTAACTTTCATTTCATTATTTGAAATTTAATGAAGGACAGAAATGAGGGGTTTTGTTTTGTTTTGTTTTTAAGTTTGCTGAAGGGGTTGGCCAGTAGATCCCTGTACTATCTTTGGTTACTGAAAATTTTGTATATGATTCAGTGGTTGAAAATGGAAATCTGTCTTTCCTTATGTGTCCCTACTTTTTTTTTTTTTTTTTTTTTTGCCTTAATGCTGCTTCTCAGAAGTTTTGATTATTGGGTATTTCTCTGGGTACTCAAAGATTAATCAGCATTCTTAGTTTCTTGCTCTGTGAAACTGTAACATTCTTATTTTCATGAGTATCTAAAGGGAAATTGGTGGAGGGTATATTGGATTTCAATATCTGCTGGCTTAAACTAGAAAAGGCATTTTTCTTAATGGTAATGTGGATACTCCTGCCCCTAACCCCCATTCTATCATAGCATGTCCTCCTATTTTATGTACTCCTGTGTATATGTGTGTGTTTCTTTTTTTCTTATTTTATCATTTATTTTTTGAGAGACAAAGAGCGAGAGAGCATGAGTGAAGAGGGGCAAAGAGAGAGGGAGACACAGAATCCAAAACAGGCTCCAGGCTCTGAGCTGTCAGCACAGAGCCTGACGCAGGGATCAAGCTCACGAACTGTGAGATCATGACCTGAGCTGAAGTCAGACGCTTAACCAACAGAGTCACCCAGGTGCCCGTGTATTTATTTCTTTCTAATTTAGACCTCTGGGCTCATGACACTGTTAGTCCACGTATGGCTTTATTTCAAAAGCAATATACACCTGTGACGCTACTGCCCAGCTCAGTGACTGCCGATACCAAGAACTTATCTGTAAGATCCACCCCCATTTTCAATCCTAAGTTATCATTTTCCTTTTTTTCTTTTTTTAGTTGCATCATATATCTGTGTTTGCCTAAAACAATTACAAGGAAGAAAACAAACCGCATTTCTGTCCCTCCAACAAGATTCTAAGGCAATGGTAAAACATGTACACACGGCTTTTAAAGTTTCTCCAGGGATCTCTAGGTTACTCTTGCTTAGCCTTAAACTTTACAAAAGAGAGTATACTGTAAGTTGTCTTATGGGACTTGGATTTTCAACATTATGTCACTAAAATTCATCTGTGCTAGAAAATTAACTTGTAGTTCGTTTTCATTGCTCCGCTGAGCAAACATACCCTAATTTATCCAATCTCCTCTTGGTGTGTGTTTGGGTTTTCCCTTGAGTTATTTTATAAATAATGTTCAGTGCCCTTATTTTGAAAAAGCTTCCTGGTATATGTGTGCTGAAGGTTTTTGGGTTTTGTTTTTGGTAGGTATATAGAAGTACTGGGATTACTGGGTGGTAAAGTGTGCCCATGTTCAACTTTATTGGATAATGGCTATTTCTGTTATTTTTGCTGCTTAATAAGCCACTTCAAACTAAATGGCAAGGTTTATCATATTGTCATAGATTCAGTGGGTCAGAATTCAGGAAACCGTTGGAATCGCTTGTTTCTGTTTCAGGATGTCACGGGCTTAGCTGGAGAAGATTCAAAGGCTGGTGGTCAACTAGAGGGTCACTTCCAAGATGGCATCTTCACTCATGTGTGACGCCTTGTTAGGGAAGCCTAGAGTGCTTTGCTCAGCTGGGACCCACTGGCCAAATGCACCTGCATAACAGCCTCAGGGTTATCCAACTTCTTACATGGCATCTCTGTGTTTTAGCAAACAAGGGCAGAATCAGTCTGTTCATTTATAACCTGGCCTGGGAAGTCCCCTAGCATCACTTTCACCATTTTTTATTGGTAAGCAGTTATAGGCCCTCTCACATTCAAGGGGGAGAGAGAGAACCCTACCTCTCAATGGAAGAAGTGTCAAAGAATTTGCAGCTATCTCTTAAAGCTGTTACGGTACTTTTTTTTCCAAAGTTGGATGTTTTAAAACCTGTTTACAGTTTTAAAAAGGTAATTTAAATATTCTAGCATTATTGTTGATTATCGAGATTGTTTGCCATTAAAAAAATATTTTAGAGGCTTATAGACCTGTTTTTGTTCTCTGTATAAAGTAATTCCTGAGGGTGGGTGCTTGGGTGGCTCGGTTGGTTAAGCATTTGACTCTCGATTTCAGCTCAGGTCGGGATCTCATGGTTTGCAAGTTCAAGTCCCTCATCTGGCTCCACGCTGACATAGCGGAGCCTGCCTGGGATCCTCTCTCTCTCTCCCTCTTCTCTATGACCCCCTTGCTTGCGCACTCTAATAAAGAAACTTCAAAAAATTTGTGGATACCAAGTCTTGAAAGAAAATGATGGAACTTGTACTCACCATTAGAAAAGTTTTTGAACTCTCTTGGAGAATAGAAGTTGGAGGACTGTTAATGAAGACTTTGATGGGAAAGTTGATATTGCACTGTGAAAGGGAGTCACTGATAGAGGCTGAACAGAGGAGTCACACAGTGAAAGTGAATTGAGTTCTGTATCTTCCTGAACTACTTTGAATGTTTAGTGCCTTAATAGGAAAAATTCTAATAGTTTAATGGGTTATTCGACTTTATCAGCATTTCCTTTGAGGAATACCATAGCCCCCCGCTTACCCACAGTTTCACTTCCTGAGGTCCGGAAGCAGATTGATACTCCTGACATATCACCAGAAGGTCAATAATAGGCTAATGCTGCATCATTTACTTTATTTCATCTAATCATATAGGCATTTTATCATCTCATATCGCAAAAAGTGTGAGTACAGTACAGTATTTTGAGAGAAAGAAGGTGACCACATTCACATAACTTATTACAGTATATGGTTGTAATTGTTCTATTTTATTATTGGTTATTGTTGTTAATCTCTTATTGTACCAGATTTATAAATTAAACCTTGTTATAGGTACATACTTACAGGGAAAACATAGTGCATATAGGGCTCAGTACTATCTGAAGTTTCAGGCATCCTCTGGAGGTCTTGGAACATATCCGCCATAAATAATGGGGGACTACTAGATGTGTAACTGGGCTATTCCTCACAGAATCTAAATTACTAAATGTTTAATTTTTGTGTGGTACAAAGTCCTTCCTCTCAGTTGAAAGTTGGGTCTTGTTTTCTACCATAAGTCTTGGCAGATCAGTTGTCTTATCTGTGAAAGACTTGGTTCCTGGGGTTCTTTTCTTTTCTTCTTTGGTTCTGTAATTAGTAATATGAATTCTAAAACTAATCAGAAAATGTGAAGTGAACCAGACTGTTTCTGTTCTACTTTTCAACCCTGGAGGCTCTTTCCTTGCTGCATCACACTGGTGATAGCCTGATGAATAACCCACTTTCCAGCACTTTTATAGCGTTTTACTGGTGTGTATGAACAGCTTAAGCATTTTATGGCCATCCTGTATGATAACCCTAGTTGATCCCTGGGGAAACGTTAAAAGTTGTATGTGCATGTTTGGCAATTGCCATAGCATTTCTGCTTACCCTATCTGTTGGTGCCCTTAAAGATATTTGGATTGCTTGAAGACACTTTTTGGTGGGAGTGGGAATGTCCTACAAATAAACTTTCTCATTTGTAATGTCCTGGTGAAGTTTTTGTCTTTATTTTGAAATCACATATAGTTGTCTGAAAAGCTATATATGCCTGTGCCATCATGTAATACACCTCTAAAATCACCTTCATCTCTAAAATGTATATTTTCCCTAGGATTTCTGTTTAGCTTTCATGAGCTGTATAATTGGTGGCTGGGGTGGAAGGGTTGATCTAGAACTGTTGACTGTTCTCTACAGCTTTATACTTTTTCTTCTTTTGCAATAGGGAAGAAAGAGCAACTGCAAACTTTTTCTGCTCTTTAAAATAATTCTGTTTGCCTTATTAAAAAAAAAAAAAACAGCTAAGTATTGTAAAAAGAAATGTTGGAGCAAACTTAATTGTGATGTTTAGTAAAAAATTCTAATGAGATCAACCTCTTTCTATCTGGACAGATCTTTAGAGCGTGTCTAATTTTAAAAGGAAAGACCATAAAAGAAAAATTGTTCTAAAGCTTTATCCAGACTGAATCTTCAAAGTGATGTAATTTATTTTTTTTTTTCTTCCCTGTAGCTAGTTATCTACTCAGGAAGTTGTCAGCTGTCAGTCAAGAGTCTAATAACTTAACCGGGCATTGTTTTCATTTTGTTATCTAGTTTAAAAATGGTTTGCCATTCTTTTTTCCTTTTAAGCATTCATATCAAGAATTATTGAATTGGTATATTGGAGACATTTTGTCTTGATTACAAGATTGTAATAAATGTTAACACGTGGTCATCACTAAACTGGGGAAGCATTATTATAAACTATCAAAAATGTAATATTCCTATGGAAAACTTGAGAGTGGCATGCTTAGTGTTAGTTCTGCAAGTTAGGAAATTAGTATCTTTATTCCTTCTTTAGAATTCATATGTAAGAATAAGATTTTTTTTTTTTTTTTTTTTTTTTTTTTTTATACCTAACGAGTCTGGTTTAGATAGATGTTCTAGTTTTAGGTGATGGGTTACTTAGGGTCTGTTTAAGCTAATAATGGATTCAGGGTTCTTAACAGTAAAATTTGATAAATACATAGTTCCTAGTGCAGGAACTCTTTAGGATAAAGATAAGTAGCTTCATAAAAGCTAACTAAAGAGACAAAGGTTACTTTGACACACCAGTTATTTTGGTTTGTTATTAATTAGTAGGCACCTTGTTTGCAGGACGTGCAAACATGCCTTAAACTGGGAACAAACTGTTGAGTCTTCTGTTTGTAATGTGACACTTAGGAGCAAAGATGAAGTAGAATTTTAGAGCTAGAAGGACCCGAAAGATCAATTTTGCGATTGAGGAGACTTGAGGGCCATGCAAGTATGGAATAGATTGGGGGCTTGACTTCCTTCAATGGTGGAATTCTTTTTTAGTTCAGTATAGATGTTGCCGTTTGGAATGGCCAGTGTGTGTTTTCCTATTATTCATGTGGCTCCTGCTTGTTTCTAAGAATAGATCATTCATCTTAATTTTATGTATTTTTATTAGGAAGGAAATGTCAGAGAAGGTGGTACTGATCAAGTCTTATTTTTGAGTCAGTAAAATAATTATTAAATTTTTATCTTATTTTTTTTATTTTTTAATATTTATTTTTTTAATTTACATCCAAGTTAGCATATAGTGCAGCAATGATTTCAGGAGTAGATTCCTTAATGCTCCTTACCCATATAGTCCTTCCCCCCTCCCACAACCCCTCCAGTAATCCTCTGTTTGTTCTCCATATTTAAGAGTCTGTTTTGTTTTTGTCCCCCTCCCTGTTTTTATATTATTTTTGCTTCCCTCCCCTTGTGGTTGTTAAATTTTTAAGAGATGACATTTGAGTCCTAGTTACCAGTGCCAATTAGTTAAAGAAGCCAAAATAATTTTTAAAATCAGAATGTAAGTTTTTTAAATGTTAACAAACATGTTAATAAACATATTTTTGATAAATATTTTTGATAAATAAAAATATATTTCTGTCTCTACAGAGCATGAGTGGGGGAGAGGTAGAGAGAGAGGGAGACACAGAATCCGAAGCAGGCTCCAGGCTCCGAGCTGTCCGCACAGACCCCGACATGGGGCTCACACTCATAAACCGTGAGATCATGACCTGAGCCAGAGTTGGATGCTTAATTGACTGAGCCATCCAGGCACCCCAAATCAGAATGTAATTTAAAAAAAAATTTTTTTAATGTTTATTTATTTTTGAAAAAGAGAGTGTGAGCAGGTAGGGGGGAGAGAGGGGGTGGTGCGGGGAGACACAGACTCCAAAGCAGGCTCCAGGCTCTAGGCTCTGAGCTGTCAGCAGAGAGCCTAATGTGGGGCTCAAACTCACAAATTGTGAGATCATGATCTGAGCCGAAGTCAGATGCTTAACCGACTGAGCCACGTAGGTGCCCCCAGAATGTAATTTTAAGCTCATGTTGGCATGCCAAACTCTTCTGAGCATCTTTTTCTGATGACTTGCTTTAAGAGCTTGACTGACAGGAAATTGATTTTTGACTCACTCTGTTTGGACCCATTTTGGTTTCATTTTGACCATTTAAAAAATTGAGATGCTTAGAGATAATCTCTGAGGTTTCTTTTGGTTTTAAATTTTTTGGCACTTTGAGAGAGAGATTTAGATTTAGACTTGGCATCATAACTTCATCAAAATCAGAGTCTGTATGAGTCTTATAACTAAGGGAAAGAATTTTGTTAAAGAGCCTTTTCTTAGTGAATTAAGCACACTCCCCCTTTTTGACATCATTTCTGAAAAAGTTAATTTGGCAATGATACTCTCTTAAGTTTATACTATCCCAGCTGTTAAGAAAAGGAACTCTGGGCCTGGGTGCCTAAGTCGTGTCCTGGCTCTTCAGAGTCTTTTTTTTTTTTTTTTTAAAGTTTATTTGTTTTTGAGAGTGAGAGAGAAGGAAAGTGTGAGAGAGGGGCAGAGAGGTGGTGGGGACAGAGGATCCAAAGAGGGCTCTGTGCAGACAGCAGACAACCCAATGTGGGGCTCAAACTCACAAACCCCAGGAGATCATGACCTGAGCTAAAGTTGGACACTTAACCAACTGAGAAGCTCTTCAGATTCTTAGCAGTATGAGCTTGGACAAATTACTTCCACCTTTTTGCATTAATTTCCTTAAATTCCTCATTGTATAGTGGGGTGATGATAATACCTATTTGAGAGAGTCTTTAAATTACATGAATTAATATATGTGATATGCAGTGTTTTGTACATAGTACCATATTTGTGATTTTTATAATTTCTGTTACTTAAGAAGAAATAGTAAAATGAAGTAAACCGTAAGAGCTCCTTATTATGTGATCATTGCTTTTTCTCAGACCAGTTGAAAATCAGAGACTCTAACATAACTATATTGCCATTATTCTAGGAGCACAAAGAAGATTTTTCCTGTGTGCGTAGGTTTATTTTGTTTTTGTTTTTGTGAGTATTGCAAGAACAGGTTCTTAATGAGTTAAGATGAACAGTTACTGTGGTTACTTGTCAGTGATCCTGAATTGGTGGTGAGTGTATCATCACTTTTTTTTTCAGCGAGGGACCACTACAGGATAATCTGTCTGTGAATCTCTTTCCCTCATCATCTTCCAGTCCTCCATATGCAGAAGATACTTGGTGTCACGTTCCTGTTTCTCAAGTGTGTTTAAGGACTACACATTTGCAAAAACAAATGTTTGTCATCAGATAGAAGGGCATAGAGCATCTTGTGGTAGCTTAGTCAGTCAGCCAGGCCTGGTAGTCAGAACTTAGGAAGGGCAGCAGCATCTACCATTTCTTGAGCACTTACTGTATGCTCGTGCATTGTGCTCATTAATACTGCTTACTGATATCTCTCAATTATTAAGACAGTGAAAGTGTCTTTCTCTGTGCTTTCAGTCATTCTTTTTTTTCTTAAATGTTTTTATTTATTTTTGAGGGGGCAGGGAGGGGCAGAGAGAGAGGGAGACACAGAATCTGAAGCAGGCTTCCCATTCTGAGCTGTCAGCACAGAGCCTTGACGCCGAGCTCGAACCCATGAACCGCAAGATCATGACCTAAGCTGAAGTTGGGTGCTTAATCGACTGAGCGACCCAGGCACCCCATGTGCCTTTAATCATTCTTTACTGCAAGTTGGTTTGATCTCTGAGGGCTGACTAGGTCATTAAAGATTAATTCTTCAGGGTTTGAAGGTGGGGTGGGGTGGGCAGGGAGTAGATTTATATACTATGTGGTAAAGAAGAACCTGACAAAATAATTTTCAAGTCTTGTGGAAGAATGTTCACAATGAAGGAAACTTAGAAATAGAATATTTTATGTATGTCCTACAGTTCATGATGCTAACTCGTTAGGAAACAGTTTGAAAGAGTGTGGGAACTGAAATGTGAGAAGTTGGTCTTCCTTGTCAAAGCATCTAGAAGATTTATAATCCCCTCAGTAAGCATCCGTTCAAGTGCTGTACGGTTGGTGTTAATATGGATCAGATACCTCGCTGGCAGTTTTCATTTTGTGATACTTTGTCACCCATTTCGGTCAGGAGAGGACAGAGTTATGTCCCAGGCTGTGGAGATCAGTTGGCACCAAATGAGAAAGTAGGTTAGCTTCACTCAAGGATTACTTTGGTTTTTATGTATCATAAGGAAAAGTTAGGACCACAGTTCTAACCTGTCTCCTCCCCTCTTTACCTTCCTGTTTTCCTCCTTCCTTTCTACACGTATTGGACTACCAACTCCGTGCCAGGCATTGTTCAAGACACCAGGGATGTGATAGTAAACAAAAGTCCCTTCTCTTCCAGAAGGGGTTCTAGTGGGGGGAAACAGATAAGTAAGATAGATAATGAAAATATTTTACAGGAGGAGGGATGAAAAGGAGAGAGAATTACGTGTTTGGGGAAGGGTGAACGCTTGCAGTTTTAAGATAGGGCAATAAAGGAAAGTCTTCATGGAAGTGACTTGTGAGGAAAAGACCTGAAGAAAGTGAGGATGTCTGCTTGGGGATGGCAATTAAAAGGCCCTGTGGTTGATAGCTAACCTGGCAAGTTCAGTGAACAGTAGTAAAAGCAGTGACTACGTGGAATGAGCCAGGAGAGTAGGAGATGACGCCAGTGAGCTAGCAGGGAGGGGTGGTAGTAGGTGGTGCATGACCATTTGGGGCCATACAGGTCATTGTAAGGACTTGGGAGTTTTTAGTGGTTTTGGTTTTTGGTCTTTGGTCATTTTGACAGATGGGAAGCAACAAGAATTGATTTTGGGGAGAGGAGTGGCGTTTTCTAGCTTACCTTTTGTACAACAACGTTCTGGCTGCTATATTAACACTGAATAGATGAATTTGGTCAAGGATGAGAGCCAGACCAATTGGCAATAATCTAGGCTGTTTGGACCAAAGTAGTGATGGTGAGGTGACAAAAAAGTATTGGCGAATACTGGATATATTTTGAAGATAGTTCCAGTAAAATTTGCTGATGGACTGGATGTGTGTGTGTTGGGGGAAGGAGGAGGTGTCTGTGAGAGACATAAGACGGGGTAAGGGGTTTGAAGTCAAGGATAACACCAAGGTTTTTCACCTAGACACATCAATCCAATTGAAGCAGGTTTGGAAAGGTATAAAGAATGGGGAAGAAGGAGTATCAGTTTTGAATAGTAAGATTGAGATGCTTCTTAGACATTCAGGTGCTGGTGTTGAGTTGGCAGGTGTATACAGGAATCTGGAATTCAGGGGAGCAGTCCTGGCTAGCGGTAAGAATTTGAGAGTTAGAAATGTAGACAATACTTAAAGCTATGATATTTGATAAGATCCCCTAGGAACTGAGTGTAGAAAGATTTAGAGTTGTGGGCAGTTGGAGTCTTAAAAAGAATTGAAAAAGGCAAGAGAAAAATCAGGTTAATATGATGTCTTGAAAGACAAATGAAGAAAATATTTTGATGAGTGATCACCTGTGTTAGATGCTGCTGATAGTTTGGGTGATAAGGACCGAGAATTGGATTTAGGACAGTGGAGGTCATTGGTGACCTTGAATAGCAGTTTCAGTGCAGTTAGTGGGGGTGAGAACTTGGATTTAAGAGAGAATGGGAGGAGAGAGATTAGACATAATGAGTCTTTGTTGTAAAAAGTAAAGAGAGAAGTGTAATAATGTTTTCCCCTGGCCTCGTATTGTTTGCTGACCTCCTGATCCTTCCCCTTTTCTGTTGCTGCAGAGCTTGCCTGATACGGGTCGGGGTGGGGGTGGGGTGGTGGGGGTGGTATTCCTATTCCATACAGAGGAGTGATGAGCCTTTCTGGGCCACTTTTGTTGCTAGGCTGGAAGTTAGGAAATTCTAGGCCAGGGTTACCTTTGATTGAATGGGAGTTTTTAGATGCGATGTCACACTCTTGTTCTAGTCTTGAAGTCCCTAACCAGTTCCTCTTCCTTTTTCCACTTTTCAGAGCTTTTCGAAAATTTGGTTGCCTCTTGTGTTATTTCCAGGGCTTCTAGCTCTGTGTTTTTTGCAGGGATGTGCTGGAAGAAGAGTCCACACCATCTCTCCTGGACCAGAAGTTCTTCTATTTTAAGAACCGTTAAGTTAACTAACAAATTGATTTTTGATTCAACTTCATGTTCTTCAAGATGAATCCTTTCATTTCTGAACCTCAGTAGCTCTGAGTTATGTTTCTGAAAGTATGGTCTTGCACATTTCTTGCCTGAGAACTATCCAAGAGGCTTCTTTTCATGCAAGTCCCTGGGACTCATTTTAACTCTCCGATAGTTCTTATACACACTGAAGTTGGAACATCATTCCTGGACATTGAGCATTGATAGGAATGTTGGCTCTTTCATATTTCCATACCTGGCTCAGTGATTATAGCTAGCTAGCTAAATGGTAGGGCCAGGATTTGGAATTTAGCATTTACTAACTCCATACACTATATTCTTTCTAACAAGCTCTATTTTGTTATTAAAGTGAGGATTAAAAACATTTCCCTATAGGAGTTCTGTTATTATATAGTTACTCTGTGAGGCTGAATCCATAGATTTTCATTGTTTTAGAGATAATCAGAAGCAAACTGTCCCCCGAGGAATAAGAAGTGCCTGTCATCCTCCACTTTAACTCCCAGGGCTGGGGTGTTGGGAAATGCTGAAGATAGGATTGTTTCCCTTTCAGTCTTTATTGTGATGTTTATGAGAAGTTTCTAAGTCCCCTGCTGCTTACAATAAGTACTTTTAAGTTGTAAGATTCGCTCCTTGTCAGTCTCCTGCTTAGGTGAGTGAGCTAGATCAAAAAATAGCTACTCTTAATACTTTAATTTATGGGCTCTTGAACAAGTGGGATTATTTAACTGTTTAGGAATATTCTAACCTCAGTTTGATTTTTGAAAGGTTCTAAAATGGAATCCACTCTAAAACAGTAGACTCCATAGGCAGAAAAGTAGACAGAAAATTGATTGGTTCACTCTGGAGTAGCCACTCTGGGGTAGCAGTTTTTGAATAACTGAGAGTCTTTCAGTATTAACTTTGTCATTTTGCTTTATTCTTGAAACATAACAGAGTCCCATTCTCTGAACAAGACACCGCAACTAGGCCAGTGTTCTGAATCTTCACGCTCAGATTCTGTCTAGTCCTACAGCCAGCCAAGAGGAACTATAAGCCACTTCCATCCTTCTTTGTCATGCTCTTTCTCCATTGGAATACTTCAGTGTGTCAAAGGCATTCTGGGTCTTTCAAGCTTCAGTTAGGTGAGGTTTTTTGTGGTTTTTGTTTTGTTTTGTTTTTTGTTTTTTACAGTTTGAAAATTAAGCAGGACAAGCCATTGCCTGAATAAGTCTCATATGTTTTAGATTTCCTGGAAGTTCTTATTTGTAAACTACATGTATGCAGACAGATAATCATTGAAAATTGATCTACAGTTAAAACCACATGGTAGGTAGTGCCGATAAAGAGGCATGGATAATCTAGTTGAAGGCCGATCAAGGTCTTCATGACATAACTTGGAAATACAGAACACATAAATAACAAAAGAAGAGGGTCACACTAAGCTTGAAGAATACAAAGTAATCAATTCCAGGCTAAAGTTTGCCAGGAAAGACGTCCCCAGAGGAAGGTGAGTTTTAGACATAAAAGATGCACCTGGATATTATCAGGTTGGACACTTAATTGAATGTGACAAACAGATTGATCTGAGTGCTGCTAGGGGCTCTGCTGAAGAATTGTTACATTTTTTGTTTTTACTGTGCATGGCAGAATTATGTATTATGTGTATGTTACCATGATTAATAAAAAGCCTGAGAAATGGGCATTGAGAAGAGTTTGGAGTACTTAAATCTCTAAAGGTTGGGTGTGTTTTAGCACACCTCAGTCTTAAACATGTAAAAATGAAATGTTCGAAAGCACCAATCATTTGATCTGTACTAAATAAACACTAAATAACAAACTTAAAGTAGTTTAAAGATTGAGTTTATAAAGTTCAAAAGTGTGGGCTTTGTGACAAGGATAACAATCAGTAAAATCCACTTTTTGTCCCTTAAAAGGACAGATAGTTCTGTTTTTTCTACAAATAAATTGCAAGGAGAAAAAGAAGCAATCTGTTCCAAATTTGAGATGCATTAACCAAATGCAGTGTGGATCTTACTTGTCTTTGATTTGGACAAACCAATTGAGACAGTACAGGATATTTGACATTAAGGAGTTCCTGTTTTTTGAATTGTGAAAGTTTATAGCATATTATACTACAAATATATGATACATGGTATGGTATTATGTGTGTATGTATATATAGTGTAGTATATAGTATACTATATTTTAAGTGAATTTACCTTTTAGAGCTACATGTGGAAATATACACAGGTGTAATGATCTGATAGTGGGGAATACTTGAGAATTAATGGAGATGAGGGATAAATGTTATAGATGAGATAGGATTGGCCAAAAGTTAATAATTCTTGAAGTTAGTTGATGGTTATGTGGGAATTCATTATCCATTAGCTTGTATTTGAAATTTTTCATTTAAAAACAGTCCAAGATAAATGTAAGAACATAGGACAAGACCAAGACTGCTTAATACTGTTTCATAAAATTAACATAGATTACAGAGTTTTGTGGATCTGGCCCCACCTACCCATAACCAGTGTCAGCAACTCCAGTGATTTCTTCCCCTTGTTCACTGTCTAAGCTCCAGCTGCACAATCTTGTATACATGTTGTTTCTTGTTAAGACACACCACAACCCCCAGTATCTTCTACACCTCCCCACATTCCCCTCACCACCCCTGAGACCTTTTGTCCACAGTAAGTTTGCCTGTCCAAGTCCTCATTTATTCTTTGGAGCTTAGGTTAAATGTTTATAACACAGGGACGTCTTCTAGATCTGATGTCATAGTTATAATCTCTTAACATTTTGCATGATTATCTGTTTATTAATATTTGTCTTGCCCATTAAACTCTAAGCTTAATGAGCCACAGTTCTTGTTTGTTATTACTGTATCCCCAGCACCTAGTATAATCCCTGGCAGTAAATAATAGGTGCTTAAATATTTATCAAATGGCATTGGGAGGAGGAGGAAGAGTTTGTGATCGTTGATAGTTTGGCTGAAATAATTCGCCAAAATACACAAATCTCCTTTCAGTTCAGAGGTAATCTGGTTTAGGCTGTAGGACAAAAGGGTCAAGTGTAAGTGTTCAACCCCCAGAGTCTTTATCAGGATGAATTGGCAGTTTAGAATTGGTCTGGTACATTTATTTCCTATTACTACCACAGACCTCTCTAGAAAACTGTAATAAGCAGTTAGAATGACAGATACAAACCGTTTCTTAGCCCATTCTCCTCTAAGTTTTTTATTTTACAGCTAAAATATGAAAGATATTTGATGGTAGACTCCTCCCCTCCCTCTGTACTTTATTTCCTCCATCTCTGTATATTTGGGCAGAGGCTAATGTCATTGAAGTTGTCGCTGAATACAGTGGTCTGTTCTAATGAACTACAGTTGAACCTTGAAACAACATGTGTTTGAACTGGGAGGGCCCACTGTACGTGGATTTTTTTTCTATAAATACAGTACTATAAATGTATTTTCTCTTCCTTATGGTTTTCTTAATATTGTCTCTAGCTTCATTGGAAGAATACAGTATATAATACACATAACATGCAAAATATCTATTAATTGACTGTTGTTATCGGTGAAGCTTCCGGTCATTAGAAGGCAGTTAGTTAGTTAGTTAGTTAGTTAGTTAAGTTTTGGCATCCCTAACTCCGTGTTGTTATTCAAGGGAAACTGCACTTTAGTTTTGCTGTGTAGAGTGGAGCTTCCTTTGGATGACTCTGAAGCCAAACACTCAAATTCAGAATTCTGTTAACTGAAAACCTCTATTTCCTATATTTGTCTGCCTCTTTGAGATTTCCTTATTTCTCTTTTCCCTTCTTTTGTATCTTTCACGAGACAGAGTTGAAATTCAAAGTTATGTTTATTTAATCTTTTCTAATACACACATTGTACCTTGCAGTTAGGATTTTATCATTTTATGAATGCCACATTCCTGTGAGGCAGATGTTGCAGTTATTTCCAGAGGCCAGTTTTCATGTTTAGGTTCACATAAAGTAAATAAAAGTGAGAACTTGCTTTTAACCTGTGTTCCTGGTCTTTCCCCTGTTGGTTTCATACTGCTTTTGAACTAGGTAGTGAATCATTGCATATACATTTTTTAAATATGGCTCTCAATAATGTCAAGATTTTCTATTCTTGTGATCCTGACTCTTGCCCTGGATACTGTGAATCTAGCAACTGTATATTCTGTGTGTTCAGTGATAATCTAAATTTTACTTTATTCGTTTTATAAGTCATCTAAAGAACCTGGAGATTCAGAATCTAGGTGTCTTAGATTTTCTTGCATTCTTGGAAATAGCACATAACTCTATGAAATAATTTAGGTGCCAGTTTTTGAACATAGTACTATGTGGCTTGCTGTGGGCAGTCATTTTTACTTATAATTTGTTACTAGAACTTTTTTTTATATAGGTGAAAGAACTGGAAATAGAAATGAAATAGAATCAAAGATGGGATTACAGGTCTTTCTAGCATGTTCATGATTATTTAATGAAAAAAAAAATTTTAATTCTGGATCAGGGAAAAGTATCACCCACCAGCATTGTTCTACTGGATTTACACATTTTCCGTCTTTGTCTAGAAAGAAGTGATTTCGTTTAAGACTGTACTAAGTCAAGTATGACATGATTCAGTGCCTAGCTTTAGTGTTACTTTTAGATAAGTCAGCTTTTGATTTAGTTTATTTTTGAGAAAAAGGAGGTATCTACCACTGCTGTTGCTCTGCTGTCTGTGGCAGTGCTGTAGGCATTGAAGATAGGGTTTATCAAATAGAAAGAGTTGTTATATTAGTAACCTCTTTTGTCGAACTCATTGACAGTAAGTTAGCAGTGGGTATGGTAAGGGGCATAGTATTGCAAATTCTTAACTTTTCTCTGTTAGCTGAAATTGCATTCCTTAATTTTTTTTTTTTTTTTTTTTTTTTTTTTTAGCAAAGTTAGTAACCACCTCTGAGTTGATTCAGATCATTACCTCTTCTGGTGCAATGGGAGAGGTTTTTTTCAGTGACACCTTTTGAGGATTCAATGTATAATTCCTAATTTGTAGTAAAAATAGGAGGAGCTTGGTTGCCACATTTAAGAGAGGTTAAGTCTCCTTACATAAAAGTCCCTGTGTTGATCTGTTTCTCCTCTTCTGATGAAACATTTCCATTAAAATCACCATTCAAGATGATTTTTAAAAAATTAAAAACAAAAGTCACTTTTTCGTTTTCCGTATTGGCCAACATGTAAGCTGAACCCTAAATTTTCAAGTGCTTTCCCATTGTGTAGTTTCAAAGTGTTTATAAATAAAAGAGCTTTTTTAGAGGAAATGACTTTTTGTTCAAGTAAGTACCATAAATATTCTATACTCTTGGATCCTATTAAACATCCTAAATTCTGGATATGTGGTAATATTCTTCTAACCCACTAAAAAGAACCATTAAAGTATAAATTCACATAGCTAAAAAAGAAATCTATACAGCATGTATAGTTTTATACAAATAAATACTGGTACATAGCTGGCAACATTAAATATATTATTCATGTGGTATTACCAAAGGAAATATTGGTACTGTATCTTCCTGCATTTATGTAACCAAAAATCAATCCAGAGTGTAAAATTTTAATAGATTTTTTTATACAGCACATGGCAACAAAGTAAATTTACCATAAAATGCTCATAAAAGCAAGTGGCAAAATATGAGTTAAAATGAATTCCCACTCAGATAGTAGCCTGGTATTTACAGACAGATATTTTGATATAAACTGGAGTAAAGCACACAGCAGAATAATAGATTGGGAGGCATTTTAGGGGGCACCTGGGTGGCTCAGTTGGTTGAGCGTCCAACTCTTGATATAGGCTCAGGTTGTGATCTCACAGTTTTTGGATCAAGCCCCATATCAGGCTCTGCTGAGCATGGAGCCTGCTTGGAATATTCATTCTCTCTCTCCCTCCCCCTCCCCCTCTCCCTCCCCCTCCCCTTCCCCTCCCCCTCCCCTCCCCCTCCTCCCCCCCTCCGCCTCTCCCTCTCTCCCTCTCTCCCTCTCTCCCTCTCTCCCTCTCTCCCCCTCTCCCCCCCCACTCCTCCCCCCCTCTCTCCCTCTCTCCCCCCCCCCGCTCCTCCCCCACTCGCTCTCCCTGCTTAAATAAATAAACATTAAATTAAAAAAATTCCAGTGTCCTGCACAGATAACACAGTTAAAACAATTATTTCACTAATTGTTAGCACAGAATAAGCAACAAGAAAGAATTGAAAGACTCCTCTGTTTTGGAATCCATATCTTTTTATTCATCATTTGTAAGGACTACAGTAAAAACCAGTTCATTGAATAATTATCACTCTGCAACCTTAGTTATGTGCTCTTCTTTGAAGTTTGTATACTAAATCGATGCCTCTTGTTTTTAATCTGTAAGTTATGAGAGTAATAAATTTACATTTCGAATATTGGGAAATCCACCTCTACCTCTGGTAAACTGAGATTCTGTGGCATGTTGTGTCTGAAACGGGGGGAAAAAAAGATGTGAAGATCTTACTCTTGCAGTAATGTTTTATGTTCTCCTCTATCACTGGAGTGTGGTAACGTCTTCATAGCTACCTCTGACTCATTAACTGTGTACCTCTCTCACCTTTACTAACAGTTTAGCTTTTGCCCATATTGCTGGTATTTTATTTTATTTTATTTTATTTTATTTTATTTTATTTTATTTTATTTTATTTTATTTTATTTTATTTTATTTTATTTTATTTTATTTTATTTTATTTTATTTTATTTTATTTTATTTTATTTTATTTTATTTTATTTTATTTTATTTTATTTTATTTTATTTTATTTTATTTTATTTTATTTTATTTTATTTTATTTTATTTTATTTTATTTTATTTTATTTTATTTTATTTTATTTTATTTTATTTTATTTTATTTTATTTTATTTTATTTTATTTTATTTTATTTTATTTTATTTTATTTTATTTTATTTTATTTTATGTTCTCTTCTCTTATTTTTAAAGTTTATTTATTTTTGAGAGAGAGACAGAGCATGAGTGGGGGAGGGGCAGATAGAGGGAGACACAGAATCAGAAGCAGGCTCCAGGCTCTGAGCTGTCAGGAAAGAGCCCGACGCGGGGCTGGAACTCACAGACCGCAAGATCATGACCTGAGCCGAAGTCGGAAGCTTAACCAATTGAGCCACCCAGGCTCCCCTATTGCTGGTATTTTAAACACAAGATACTTTTTGGACATTTGGGGTAAGGTTTTCCATTTTTCATTAATTATGTTATAATACTGTGACAACTTCCTATTGAAAATCACTTCCAGTTCTAAACTGTCATATGACAAGTGTATTTGTAGAATGAAACCTGTTCATAATTTGGGAATTTCAGTATTCCCTTAATGCTGCCTATCTTTAATTTATTAGCCAATTTCCAAAAAATCTTACTAGGAGACTCAGTTTATTATTGATATTTAGGAAAATACCTATATAGCAGGTTTGTTAGTTTTGACCTTAGGAAAATTTAGAAGGGCTATTCCTTAATATCAAAAAAAAAATAGTACTTATTCATCAAAGTTCTTATGAACTGAAATGTTTTAAGTAATTTTCTTTTCCTTTTATATTCTCAGGCTTTCAAACAGATTTAAAAGTGTTTGGGTTTATTATCTCTCCTCCCCGCCCTGCCTTGACATCAGACAAGAAAGAAAGAAAAAAAAAAAAGAAATCTTTTGGTTAAGATGTATCTAAATTCAGAGATAACAAATAGGTTTCATCTTTTCTGCCAATTTAGAGTGCTTGGTGTCCTGGAACACTGTCATGAGAAGCGTTATGAGCTAAGTTCAGGATCATTGGGAGAGACTGCCAGGATTCTTTGTCCACCAAGAGTGACTAAGGAGGAAGTGCTGTAAATTTGCCAAGAAGTCATTCTTTCTTTTGCTTTAACTTTCAACATTAGGGTTTTGTTTTGGCTAGCCACTGTCAGTTAAAATAAATTTGTGAATAAACTGGCATTAAATGGGTGTTGTGTTAGTTTTATTAATCACTTTTTGTCTTTGAATTGCTGTCTTTTACAATATTTGACTCCCCTTACACTTTGTTTTCTTGAAAGCTTAAGATTTGAAAAGAAGCCACAAGAACTGTACGGTTCCTTACACATAAGAGTGATGGAAGAAATGAGGTTTGAGGGGAGTTTATTTAGGAAAAGTAGTGTATGACTTACATTAGGAGTAGTAGCTGAGGAGGTTTTTGGAGTGGCCCAGTGGTGATATGGTACATGGGCATTTGGTGCTGTGGTAGCTTCAGGAATGAAGGATTTGTAAAACCAGGAGATTTTGCCGGATAGGAAGGGGGTGAACCTTGTAGAGGAGTGAGAGTTCGAAAGTGGCTCTGCAGGTTAACTAGCCTTGCCTCTTAGAAAAGGGAGGACATTTTTATAGTTCAGGAATGATCCTCAAGTGGTTATACTTTACCTCTTGAGGTTCTTTCCTGAACTTGAGCTAGAATTAGACCTGCAGCCAACATTAATCCAGATAATTATACTTTTTAAAAAAGTATCTTTACATCATATACTGATTCCGTCAATATTAGGTACTATAAAATACCTTCTTTCTGAAAGAGAAATAATTGGATAATACTTTATGACAGTGATTGGCCTGAGTGGCTTATTTTGGACCATATAAAATAAAAGTTAGTAAAATACCATTGCTGTCCTTGGTCTTAATTATAATGGTGTAATTAAGAACTCGTTTCTGGGGCACCTAGGTGGCTCAGTTGGTTAAGCATCTGACTTCGGCTCAGGTCATGATCTCGCGGTTTGTGAGTTCAAGCCCCGCATCAGACTGTCTGCTGTCAACACAGAGCCTGCTTCAGATCCTCTGTCCCTTTCTTCCTCTGTCCCTCCCCTGTGTGCTCGCTCTCTCTCTCAGAAAGAAATAGACATTAAAAAATAATAATAAAAAATAAAAGAATTAACTCATTTCTAACCCTACCATGGTTAGATGTATTCTTTTATTATTGACGTTACACTGTTTTTTTACCTCATTAGTAGACTTTGTGAAAGTTCACTTAATAGCCACTTAAAATTTTTAGTAATGAGCATGTATATCCTGACTGGAGGTGGGGCTATGGTCACCCACTGGAGGTGGGGCTACTGCTGCTTTGTTGAAAAAGAATTTTGTGGAAGATTATTAAATATTTTGATTACAGAATATACCAGGTGCCATATACCTGCTTTAATATTTAAGGAATGTTAAAATGTTGTCATTTCTATCAGACTTTTTGTTTTTATTTTTATTGTGTTTTTTAAGTTTTTTATGTCTTAAAGTAATCTCTGCATCCAATATGGGGCTTGAACTCATGACACCAAGATCAAGAATGGCATGCTCTTCCAAGTGAGTCAGCCAGGTGTCCCAGACTTTTGTTTTTATTTTATTATTATTTTAAATGTTTATTTATTTGGGGGCTGGAGGACGAGAGAGAGAGAGAGAGAGAGAGGGAGAGAGAGAATCCCAAGCAGGTTCCATGCCCAGCACAGAGGCCATTGTGGGGCTCGATCTCACCACCGTGAGATAATGACCTGAGCAGAAATCAAGAGTTGGACACTTAACCAACTGAGCCACCCAGGTACGGGTACCCCTTGACTTTTTTATTTTTTAATTTTTTTAAATGTTTAGGGGGGGGGGGGGCTGTGCAGAGAGAGAGACACAGAATCCAAAGCAGGCTCCAGCCTCTATGCTACCAGCACAGAGCCCAATGTGGGGCTCGAACCCACAAACCGTGAGATCATGACCTGAACCGAAGTCAGGCACTTAACTGACTGAGGCACCCCTGTTTTTAAAGAAGAATCAATTATTACATTATAGGTCAAGCTAAAATCTGACTTCTCCATTCCCCTTCTCAGGACCCTAATCCTCAATTGTTGAGTGTCAGTTCTATGCATGTTTTTGTACTTACTGTTTATGTATTGGCAACAGTTCTTATTTTATGTTTATTCTTTTTTAGTTTTCTTACAGTTTTTCCATTCCATATTGTTGAGATTTAGTCATGTTGATAGATACAATAATTAATAAAAATAAACAGTATTCCATTAAATTCTTTTACTGTTCTAAAGATCTTTTGTGTATGGCATTAGCATTTGTTGGTGTTGTGAATAGTGCTTTTTAAAAAAAATGAATATTTTCTACATGTCGGCACATAGCGGCACTTCAAGTTTTTGTATGATGATCTGAACAGTTTTAATTGTTACATTCTAAGAATTCTTAGCTTTAATAATATGCGGTGTCTTTTGGATTTGCTGTGTAGATAATCTTTATTGTTTATATGTCTTATGTTAAAGTAGAAAATACTTCGCTGTCTCCTGAGAAATCTGAGAATATTTCTCTCTCTTCTCTGAAATTTATGCAGGGTCAGGATACTAGAAGACAGTTTCAACTAGTTAATTTGGGAAATATCTATATGTGAAGTGCCCTCCATGTGTGTCTTCACACACACACACACACACACACACACACACACAGTCTTGGTTTTCCTTGGTACTAGAGTCAGTTGGTATACGGGCCTTTAGATGTTAAAACCCTCCCCGTCCCATTTGCTGTAAATCTTACTGTTACTTTTGGATTTCACTCAGTTTCTTTCCTTTTAGGAGGCGCAGGTCAGAGTGGAGATGGGCTGCAGACCGAGCAGCTATTGTCAGCCGCTGGAACTGGCTTCAGGCTCATGTTTCTGACTTGGAATATCGAATTCGGCAGCAAACAGATATTTATAAGCAGATACGTGCTAATAAGGTAAGAGATAAATGTCTGGTCTTTTTCAGACCAGTTAAAAACTACCATTATCCCTTTTTTCCCATCCCTCAATAACTCTTAGCTGTGTCAAAGAGCATGGTTTAATGTGATCTGCTGTAGTGGTTTAATTTGTTTAAGGGCCTGATGTTGTTTAGTATAGCGCAGACAACACTGTTAGTTAATGTTAAATTGAACATGTGTTTGGAACAAAACAGTTCCTATATTTGGGCTAATAGGAAACATAAGAAAAAGACTATATAATGTAAGCCATTGATGTAACTCATATTTGTTATATTTATGGAAAAGCGATGATGACCTAGGATTTCATCTTGGTTTTTTCCTTTGATGCACTTCTGTTTTACTACCACTAAGCTTCCCTTGCTTTCTTGAGGAAAAATAGGGTTTTTTGTGAAAGATTGTTCCAGGGAAATTAGACATTGGTGTTTGGGATTTTGGTTTTTTTGTGTTCTCCTATCTGCAGAGTCCTGATTCTTACCATAGAACTTTTCTCTTTGATAGTGACATTCTTCTTAAAAATCAACTTAGAAAAAAGTCCCTTAGTCAGTTTGGGTTTGACGGAGGGATAAATGTGCATGGAAAAGCCATCCGTTTAGCACACAGGTGAGTGCCTACTGTGTACGAGGCACTGATCTCATTACAAGGGGTCACAGGGATAAATAAAAATCCTCCTTTCATGGATTTTACATTCTTACAAGATTTTGGTTTTTCTGTGTCCTCCTATCTGCAGAGTCCTGATTCTTCTCATAGAACTTTTATCTTGGATAGTGACACTGGTAGTTTTGTGGTAGTTGAGCCAGTCTCCATGACTGGACTCTGGTCTAAATGTAGAGTCGACTGTTCCTAAAATAAGTGTCGCAACACTTTTTGTCCCGCCTTGGTGCTGGTCAAAGCCTCCAGAGAACTGCTGTACTGTGGACTGTATGCATTAAATTAACTCGTAGGCCAAAAGTTAAAGAGTAACCAGCTGACAAGATACAGTGATGAGTTTGAAGTAAAAGTCTGCGGCCTCCCACACACGTCATCTAAGTTTGTATTCCAGAAATCCCCCTGGAGTGCTCTTCTTGTTGTTTTTTGGGGGGAAACATTTTAAGGACTACATTCTGTTACCTTATTTTGGTGGCGGTTTTAATTACGCCTGTTATTAAAATTATAGGAGCACCTGGGTGGCTCAGTCGGTTGAGCGTCTGACTTCAGCTCAGGTCATGATCTCACGGTCTGTGGGTTCGAGCCCCACGTTGGGCTCTGTGCTGACAACTCGGAGCCTGGAGCCTGCTTCAGATTCTGTCTCCCTCTCTCTCTGCCCCTCCTCCGCTCATGCGCGTGCGCACTTTCTCTCTCTCTCTCTGTCAAAAATAAATAAACATTAAAAAAATTTTTTTTTAATTATATTATAAAGCATACCATAATAAATATTTTTAGCTAAATCACATCATGGGTACTTTTATGTTCAGTTTTAGGAAACTTTCAAAAGTGTTAGGTATTTCTAAATATCTGGAAAGTATTCTGGGGTTTTGTACATATATTGACTATCCAGAAGTTTCATTATTCACAATATAATGTATTAAAGAAATGCCAGGCTTGGACTTGATAATCTTTGGTTCTCGTGCTCTCTGCTACCATATAGCTATATAAGGTTGGGAAGAAAAGCCACTGAACCTTTCTGATCCTCAGTTTTCATGGTCTGTAAAATAAGGCATTCATGATTATATTTTCTTGCTCTGCAGTCTGAATACACAATGCTACAAAATTGTGACAGGAAGAGTAAAAGTTGAATGATGATCCTAATAAATAATATGTCCTAATAAGTAATATTTCAAGAAAATTGACAATTTTATTAAATATCTTTATTTATACAATGTCTGTTTAAAACAAATGTATTAGTTTCTTGGGACTGCTGTAGCAAAGCACAAATCGAGCAGTAAACTTAAAACAACACAAATGTATTTTCTCACAGTTTTGCAGGCTAGAATTCTGAGATCAAGGCGTCAGGAAGGCCATGCTCCCTCTGAAGAGTCTAAGGAAGGAGCCTTCCTTGCCTCTTCCTAAGCTTCTGGTGATTGCTGGCGTTTCTTGGTGTTCCTGCATTCATAGCTGCGTCATTCCACTTTCCTCCTCTGTCCTCACGTGGCTGTCTTCTCTCTGTGTGTCTGTGTCCACACTTCCCTTTTAAAAGAACACCAGTCATATTGGGATTTAGGGCCCACACTAAAGGGTTCATTTTAACCCAATTATATCTACAAAGACCCTATTTCCAAATAAGGACACATTTTTAGGTTCTGGGTTATATAAATTTTGGGGGGCTACTGTTCAAGCCTATATGACATATAAGCAATGAAGTTTACCCTGAAGATAAAGTAACAGGCATTTAGTCTTCATATCACTATAATAATAGAAGTTGTTGGGCATTTACTATGTGCCAGGCACTGTGCTAAGCATTTTACTGTTACTTACAAATTTAAAGGTATACCAGTGGAGGGTCAGAGAGGTTAGCAGTTTGTTCATAGTCAAGTGAACATGTAATCACACAGCTGAGATGTGAGCATCTGTTGCTCAAGTTGGCAGTTGCTTCAAGTGCTCGGCTACTTTTTGAGTTATTAAAATGGGAGGTTTTTAACTGCCTGTGTTTTAGTAAAGTGGATTGATGTTTCCATTTCCCATCCTGCTCCAAGATTTGCCAGGATTGCCTGGGTAGTACAGACCTTTTCATGAGATGAATCCAGGTTTGGTGGTCAATTGTAGGTTGTCTTAGGTTGGGGAATTAGGGGGTGAGGCTTTTTCTTTCTAAAGATTTTCTTTCTAGCATGTTAACGTTAATTTTCTTACAGTAACATATTCCAAAAAAGAAAGCATTTGAAAACTACCACTAGTTGACTACCAATTTCTCTTCTGTTAGAAGTTAAGTGTTAACTTCCAGATTGAGAGAGTCTTGAGAGTTTCTTTGGTAGTCATGATTTCCTTTTGCTTTTTGGAGAAAAGATAGTGTTTAGGAGTTCCTCTGTACTCTGCTACTTACTCCCACCGTCCCCGCCCTTAATTTGAGAGGTGGCCGGGGAGGGACAGAGGGAGAGACCAAGAGAATCCGAAGCAGGCTCCAGGCTCAGGTCAGAGCCTGGTGCAGGACTCTATCCCATGACCCTGGGATCCTGACCTGAGCCAAATTCAAGAGTCGGATGCCCAGCCAACTGAGCCACCCAGGCTCCCCAACTATTGTATTTTAATTTTCATATTCAGTGAGCTTGTTTTGTTTTGTTTTGTTATTTTAAAACTCCCATGCCTTAGAGTGAGAAAGGAAAACAATGTATGTACCTGGAGTGTGTACTGTATACGGGTATCTTCATGTATGTTAAATGCACAGAGCAAATCTTACAGCTTACAAGCTTGTAAGAGGCAGAGCTAAATTTGAACCTGGAGCAGTTTTTCTGAGTCCAGAACATTTTCTGTCTAATTTCATTGAAATTTCATACCTGCTACATAAAACTGAGGGGGAAAAGCACAGGGACCAGATGGGTTCTGTTGCTGAAGGAGACTTTCTTTCTCGTAGCACAGTCTTCAACATCTGTGTCTAATACAAAACATATCATTTTTCTTTTATCTCTTCCTTGACTGATCTGTGAAATTACATAGCAGCTGCTAACTAAAAATGGACATATTATTGGGAATGAGAGGTGGAAGAGCATTGAAGCTTCTGGATAGAAAAGGAGCTGAATGGAATAGCAGAAGCCTAGAAATACACCATTGTCTTCAAAAGTGATGTTAAGCAGTTTATCTTCCCATCTCAGTGGGGTTATAAGGCATTGTGGACAGCTGGGTCTTGCCTGGGTGGTAGCCCAGGATGGTTCTTGTAGAGCTGATGTATTAGTGAGGTCACTGCTTTATCTTAAGATGGGTAAGGGACATTGACCTACTCAGAATGAAAAAGGGAGCAAGTAGGTGAAATTACATCTTAATTCTGTATTATAAGTTAAGAAGTGATGTTTTTTAATCTTGTACTTTGACTCCTTCTGTTATACAAAATTGGTGAAAGAGAAGCAATTAACCCAAGTCTACAACTTTAAGTTTTTCTATTCTTCCCTTTTTGCTTGCTTTCTTTTGCCCTGTTTTGTCATCAGGCTTAGCATAATTCCTTCTACCATTCCTTCCTTTTTAAATTCTGGTACATATTAATTTTTTTCTTCCTTTTTTTGACACACATGACAGCTTTGCATTTCCACAGAGAAATAACTTATAAGGCTACGTTAAGACTGCGTGCAACTCTAACCCATCCCAATTCCTTTCATCCTTATATAGGAGTTTGCTAGGCCTGGGGAGCTTGGGCATGACCCTGGTTCTGACTCGGGGAGCAGTGAAGAAGGATGGGGAGACTCTCCTGGTCTTTTTACCTTGGCCTCTGCCAGTTTGCTCTGTCTATTGTAGAGTGCAGTAATAGCACTGAGGTGCCCACTCCCATTTAATCTTTACACTGTCCCTCTATTTTTAGCATTTAACATCTTCTAATGTACTGCATAAAATTGACTTACTTGTTCGTTCATTGTCTGTCTTCCCCAGTATTAGAATGTAAGCATTTTATGGGATGGGTTCAGGTGGTGTGGGGGTGGAAGGATAGGTCTCTCCTTTCCTGTATCCCCAGCAACTAACGAATGTAGATAAATGGGTAATTGATGGCTTGATTTGAATGAATAAAAGAACAACAGTAGTTTAACCCAGCCATTAGCCTTAGTTCTGCCATGGATTGGCCTGTTGACATGACCTTCAACCTGCATCCTCTCTGGGTCTGTAAAATGATGGGGAATAAATGGGCCCTACGAGGTCTCATAAAGTCTCAGGAGAGTATCCTTGTTGTCTCTCAGAGAGGTGTTTATTTTAAGAAATTAGGGTTTAAGGAAAAAGTTTTCTCTTTGGAAAATATTGGCTGTTATTCCTGACTTACCTTCTCACCTAAAAAAATTGAGGGAGTAACTTTATACCTGGTAATTGGATTATTTAGGCTTCTGGCTATAATTAATATAAACTTCATATTTTCCTATTCAAAGAAAAAACCTTTTAACCTAAAACTCAAAAAATAATTGTTACATATGTCCATTCTTGGTGTATGACTCTGCTAGGGAATATGGGATTCAGATATATATGTATTTTGTCTAAGTCTTTAAGAGCTTAACATTAGTTAATAAGCAACAAATTGGGGCACCTGGGTGGCTCAGTCACTTGAGCGTCTGACTCTTGATTTCCGCTTAGGTCGTGATCTCACTATACATGAGATCAAGCCCCACATAGGGTTTCTGCGCTGACATAGCGAAGCCTGCTTGGGATTATCCCTCTTCCCTTCCGCCACTCACACTCTCTCTCACTCTCTCAAAATAAACTGAAACAATAACAACAACAAATTGAGGCAACAATAAATAAAATGAATATTTTGACCTAAGGTTCTGCTCTGGAAATGAGATTCAGATACAGAGAACGTAAGACAATCACAATACTTTAGGACCTCTGGTAATGTGGATAGAGCAAGTAGGGCTCAGTTAACCAGGGACATTTTCTTGGAGATGGGATTTGGATCTGACAAGGTCTTTGAAAGGATGAATGACAGGGGTACTTGGGTGGCTCAGTTGGTTAAGCATCCAACATCAGCTCCGTCATGATCTCGCAGCTTGTGAGCTTGAGCCCCTTGTTGGGCTCTCTGCTGACAGCTCAGAGCCTGGAGCCTGCTTCGGATTCTGTTCTCCCCCTCTCTGCTCCTCCCCCATTCGCTCTCTGTCTCTCTCAAAAATAAACAAAAAAAAGGATGAATGACATTTTGGATAGATAAATATTTTTTAAAGGCCAGAACCAGTATGAACAAAGGACATAAGAACAGGTAGTATTGTAATCTTTAATTGCATTTATTTACCTTGTAACTGTATTGTAATAACCCCCACCTCTCAGTGATAACAACTTCATATACATTCAGACATTTTCTGGGGGATAGAGATTGGCATAATTGTAACCAGGGCTCTTAAGCAGGGAAGATGTTGAATGCAGTATTTTGAGAATGGAATAGTGTGCAGGATAGCTTTCTCTTGCAAATAGTTTATGAAATCTTTTCTATGCTTGTGATTGAGACAAAGTACTTCGCGGCAGAAATTCTTATAGCTAGAATAACTTCATTTTGAAGTCTAGGGCACATGTTTCTTGCTTATTATTAGTTAATGACCTTTCTCCCCTTTTCTGAGGAGTTTCCACTTCACTTTCTACATAGGCGGGTCATAGTCTTATTCCAGGATAGGTAAATGCTGTTTCTCTTGCCTTTGGGCGGGGCCAGGAGGGTGTTGTAACACTTATTTTTCATATTTATTTTTTAAATTGTGGGGTGTGTTTTTTGGGGTGTGTGTGTGTGTGTGTGTGTGTGTGTGTGTGTGTGTGTGTGTTTGGACTGAGGTAGAATTCCATTGTCCTTTCTTATTTATTTTTGAGAGAGCAAGAGACAGAGCACAAGCTGGGGAGGGGCAGACACACACACACACACACACACACACACACGCACGCACACACGCACGCACACACACACTCCAAAGCAGGCTCCAGGCTCTGAGCTGTCGGCACAGAACCCGACTTGGGGCTCGAACCCACAGACCGTGAGATCATGACCTGAACCAAAGTTGGACGCTTAACCGACTGAGCCACTCAGGTGCCCCCATTGTCCTTTCTTAATGTCAGCCCTCCCCCTACCCCATTTCATCTCTTTGCATCCCCTATTTCATAGAGATTTTTGAGTTAGACAGGAAAGGGATCCATCCCTTGGATGGATCATGTGGTTCATTGGCCTATAAGAGCTTGTGTCATAATGGCTAGGGAGCTCAAATCGATAGTCAAAATCTCTAGGCCCTAAAATCTATATTTTAGAATGTTTACTGGGGGCCCTGATGCTGAGTCAATACAGATCAACTCTAGTGTGTTTCAACTTAGAACTTGCTTTAGGATTTACCAGTGGAGTTTTTTAAAACTGTAGAATACCCATCCCTAACCCCAGGGACTCTGAGTAGATTTGATGATGAAACTGGGCAAGTATTAGCTTGATGAGTTTCCCCAGGTGATTCTAATACAAAATTACCTTTAAGAGATACTTATCAGTCAGCTCTCCTTATTTTCTGGATCAGAGAAGGAGAACCAAAGACTTAAAGCCCTTGTTACTTTCATCTCAGTCTTTCTATTACACAGTATCAGAACTTGATTTTGGTTACCTCTATTTGAGTTCATGGGGAGATTCATGTGTGTGGCTTTTTGTTTGTTTTTCACAGCAAGCTCATTTCTGCCTTTACCAAGCTGGGCCCTTGCTGACTATGGATAGGATTTGTGGAGTCGTTTTAAATTTCTTTTTACATTTTTTATTTCCTGGGATGAACATAAGATCTGATTTTGAAATTGTGGAGCAGGAACCCAATCTGGGGTGATTTTTATGCATATGAGAAACAGGTGCCTTTGGAACAGTTTTTTGTTTTTTAAGTTCTTGGTTTGTAATATAGGGACTGGACTGTTCACCTTTGTAGTAGTTTTGGCTGCTCAAAGAGTTGGCTTACTTATCATTTATATTTGTAGCACTTACAGTAATGCTTAAGCCACATCTGTGATCAGGTTAACTAGAAAATTACATTGCTGCTGTTCTTATAGTATAGTCTAGTTAATAATACAGTGTAAAAGTACCATATTTTGATAAAGATTCCAGATCTGAAAGATGTGAATAAAAAGATGCTAAAGGTAACAAGCTATGTAGGTCACAGCATTCAGGTGGAGAAAAGGGGAAGTTTGGGTCTGACTTAGGCCTTACTCATTGCTACGTACTGCTAGGCTTTTTGTTGAAATAACTCTTGGGAAAGTAAAGCTGCTCGTAGTGCATTTTGTTTCAGAACCCTAGGAGAAGAAGGGAAGAGGCCTCTGCTAAACCAGTCCCCTGTCCCTAACCCTTGTCGTAGTAACTCCTTCATTAAATCGGTGACTTATAATACCACTCACTTATGCTGCTTTTCTCTCTGTCCTGCAGGGGTTGATAGTTCTTGGGGAGGCACCTCCCCCGGAGCATACACCAACAGACTTATTTCTTCCACTTAGTTCTGAGGTGAAGACGGATCATGGGAATGATAAATTGGTAAGTGTAAAAGACAGAAAAGGGGAGATGAGTGAGAATTCAGGGGGTAGCATCAGTACACAGTTCATTCTCTATAGCAGGTATCCTGGCATTGGCTGAAGGAAGAGGACTGTATCCCCTTTTATCACTTTTGACATTTCAGGGTCTGAATTCCTGAGTAGAGCAGCACAGGTCCCCTCCTGCAGCTGTGTAGTTGACCTTGAATTTAAAAGCAGTTCTAACTCAAGACATTACAGCTAGAGCAAGTAAGGCATCATGGAGTATTACTGAGAATTGGGAGAGCACGTGGCTCTGATACCTTTGAAGAGTAAAGACAACCTTTCTGAGAAGGCCACTATAAGATGAAAAGGTGGGACTAGAGGTTTAACTCACAAGGATGTTGAAAGTGCTCTCTCTGAGTTACCCCCTTTAGTTCTGTAATGAGGATAAAGCTGTCGTTTTCTGTAATGTTCTGTATCCTTAGAGCCTAGCTCAGGTCTCCCTCTTCCATGGTTTCTTCCTTTATTTCTATTTCTCTCAACATCCAAATTAATTTCTTTAATTTCTGAATCCCCAAGAGCACTTTTTTATTTGTTTCTTTCACTTTTCCCTCCCCTCTTGCCCCAGAAGCTCTTTGGCTTTTATGAATATTAGTATTTCTTGATTTAAGTCATTTGTTAGAAATTCCAAAGTCCCGTGACAGTAGTGTGTTTGGTAGGCTAGAGTGTTGGCTTTTGAAATCGTGCGTTAAACCAGCTAGTCTCTTTGCGTCTGCACATCAACAATTTTTTTTCCAAAATGGAAATATTTGTTGCCTTTTTTTTTTTTTTTAATTCCTCCTTCCCTTCAAGAAAACATTTGAAGACTTGTGGTGTAAAAATAATTACATCAGAGGCATTTGTTTTGTTGTGTTGTTCATTTTTGCATTTTCACTTCTGAAATTCACGAAAAAGCCAAAGCAAATTTTTCAACGGTCAAAATATAGTTTTAAGAAGTTAGACAAAATTCTAAAGAAAAATACAGTGTAACTTAGTGATGACAGTGAGAATGATGAGTGCTAGAATAAGATTACTCAGGAGCCTACAAAACTTCTAATACCCTGTAAGAATAATAAAGCCATTACCTTTGGAGTCATGTTCTCAACTAAACACAGACCAATTTTAACTCCTCAGTGTTCTGAAAATAGACATCCAACTTAAGGCATCTAAGCCCTAATCCAGTGTAAATAAATAGTAAGTAATACAAAGTTAAGTAATTCATCGAGAGTCCTGTGACCCTTTAGTGGACTTGTTAGATGATGTTCAAGTGTTAATACTGAAAGGACTTTCATCTTTTTGCCTTATTTCCAACCTGAATGAGTGTTTTTTGATGGACACAATATATAATCTGCTTTGGTTGTGGGCGTTGTACAGATATTGCAGAAACTAAGTGATTTGGGAGACTGGATGCACGAGTGAGTGTTTTTTGAGCCATGGAGACAAGCAGGAAATGTTCCCTGAGATGGAGTGAGTTTTGTTTTTCTGCCACAGAGTAGAGTACTGAGGTAGAAGAAGGGAGGAACTCCTAGAAAAATGCCCCTTAACGCAAACAGACTTCAATCTGACTTCTTACTAAAGGCAGTTTGAAAGGTAAGAGTAGGCAGAAGAGAGAAACCAAAGGGCCTCTGGCTTTGCATCTGCAGGTGCTGATAAAGTCAACTGCTGCACTAATAAATTCTGATATGAAATAAAAAGCCTTCTGAACAAAAAAGGGTGTGTTCCTGGAAAGGGGGATTGTCTAAAGCTATTGAGAGTTCTCCCATGTTCTAAAACATGCCCTTTCCTTCTTTCTCCTCCCACTCACTCTCTTGAATAATTAGTAGTCCCCTTTCCCCCAATTAAGAATTAAACAGTGAATAGAGCTAACTTGGAACCTGTGCCTGTTACTAGGTAGGAAGAACACAGTTAAAAATTACCAAAGAAAGTCAACAAAATTTCTGACAAAATATTCTCACAGGGCCTCCTCTGTCCCGTTGGTACAGGGTTTTTAGGACTCAACTAGATAGCCACCATCTCCTTAGCTTTCATATTGTCAGAGGATGGAGGTCATAGCTGCCAAGTAGCTAGAAACTGAGGGAGGAAATAGTGGCAGAGAGGGACTCATGGGGGCGGAGGGCTTAGTCCCACATTCTGTGTGAGTAACTCTCACGTCCTTCAGCTGACTTAACCCCTGATCCACAGAGTTCCGTAGAGTTTAGATAGAGCCAAGTAGAAAGCAGCAGTTGGTAGGCTGAAAGAGCAGAGTAGAGAATGTAGTCAGTGCCCGCTGCAGCAAAGAACAGAATTTGGAGTTTGAATTCCAGCAAGACTTGATAAATACCTTCGACTAGGGCCTTATACTGAAACCAAAGAAGACTCATGATTTAGGAGTTAAAGATTTTCCCAGGACTAAGGAACTCACCCACCATAGGATTAAGAAATCCCAAATAAACCCTGATAGGTTTCTGTGAAAACCTGAAACTAGTTACACAAAATCAAGGTTCATTTGATTTGTAACCAATTAGAAATTTGCCTACTAGAGCAGAAATCAACATGCTTCTGGGAAATTTAACTGAATTCAGAGTAACATATCATATACAATAAACAGGAAACTGTGTTCGTTATCATGCGAGAAGATAATAGAAACTGATCCTGAAATGGCTCATAGTAGAATTAAATAGAAATATGTTTGAAGGAGTCCCTGGGTGGCTCAGTCAGTTAAGCCTCTGACTTCGGCGCAGGTCATGATCTCACGTTTCGTGGGTTCAAGCCTCACATGGGGCTCTGCACTCACACAGCACAGAGCCTGCTTCAGATCCTGTCTCCCTCTCTCTGTCCCTCCCCAACTCACACTCTCTCTCTCTCTCTCAAATAAAAACATTTAATAAAACAGAAATATATTTGAAGATTTAAAGTAAAAGGTAGCAAAAACATGGGGAAATATCAGCAAAGAGGTGAAAACTAAAAAAAAAAATCACGTGGAACTTGTACAACATAAATTGTGGAATTGAAAAGTACAGTATCCGAGTAAAAAATTTACTGGTATACTAAACAGCAGATTGAAAACTTACACAAGAAGGGATCCGTGCACATAACAGATCAGTGGGAATTATCCAACCAGAAGACAGAAAAACTGAACATAGAGCTGCTCAGAGATGAACATAGTGCTGGGGAAACAGTAAGTGTGTATAATTCGAGTTCCAGAGGAGGTAGGGGGGCTGGAGCTGAGGAAATAATGACTGGATATTCAAATGAAAAAAATTTACAGATAGAAGAAACTCCAAAAATAGTAAGAAGGAGAAATACAACATGGTGAAAATGAATGCTGAAGAAAATCTTGCAAGTAGCCAGAGGGACAAAAGATGCATTCCATATAAGTGAACATTGGTAATGTTTGGTGACTTCTTTTCTGAAACAGTGGAGGACAGAAAATAGTGGAATGGGATCATTAAAATAGGGAGTGCTGCCAAAAAAGTCTTTAAAAATAAAGGTGAAATAAAGTCATTTTTAGATGAAATTGAGAAAAATCTGTTGGCAGAGTATGTGCACTGAAAGAAATGTTAGAGAACTTTCTTTAGGATGAAGGTGAATAATACCAGTTGGAAACTCAGATCAATGGGGAAGAAAAGCAGGGGAAGATCTACTTTATGAAGAGTAAGCATAAGAAAGCTACTGTGTGTGTATTAATATTAGCAAAATAGTTTTTAAGACAGGAATACCAGAGATACAGACAATTCTCAGACAGTTACCAGAGATAAAGAAGGACATTTTAGATAATGGGGTCATTTCACCAAGGAGACAGAAGAGTCATAAAGGTGGATGCCTCAAATACATGAAGCATAAAACATATGCAAATTAAAGGGATAGACAAATCCATAATTATATTTCAAAATTTTCACACTTGTAACTCAGTAATTGACAGAATTACTAAACAACAAATGTGAGTGTAAAAGATCCTGACAACACTGCCAACTTGACCTGACTGATGTTCATAGAACTCTACCTCCCCCCGCCACCCTCCCCAACACCCACACTTCCCTTCTTGTGCAAAGTAGAAATAATACTGCAGGTCCAGATCCCCTTATCTGCATCTCCAAACTCCAGAGATCTGTGAGAAGCAGAAGTGGTTCTCCCTAAGGTCTCCGTCAGGTCATTTGTTGACAAAATTTGACCTGAAGTGATACTTGATGAGACTTTACATTCTTAATTATGCATACCTTTTGAAGCAGAAATATTAATGTATTTGATTTTTTAAAATTAAAGGACTATTTTGGGGGGGCAGCATTTTAAGGTTGATAGCAAAATTGAGCAGAAGATAGATTTCTTAATATACCCCCTGCCCCAGCATGGCACGCCTGCTTCGGGTAGTCTCCGTTGTCAGTATCCCCCACCAGAGTGGTGCGTTTGTTACAGTTGATGAGCCTGCAGTGACATATCACAGTCACCCAAGGTCCATAGTTTACATTACAATTCACCCTTTGGGTTCACACACTCTTTGGCTTTGGATTTATATTTAATTTTGAAGCACTTACCCAGAACATACAATGTGTGACTTTTTAAAAGTCTCTATAAATTTCCATAACACATCTGCCCTCAAGGGCCTTAGGTAGGAGTGGCTCTGTTTCTGCACCTCTTTGGAGTTGTTGATAATTAAGTATTGAGGAAGTACAATGTGCTTCTAACAGTGTTTGGTCCATAATAAACGCTTGGTAAAAAGCTTGCTGTTCAGGCTGTGCTGTGTGTCTAGGAAACACCTATTAGCATAACCAGGTATCTTCCCTTGAGGGCTGCATGGTGGGACAACAGACCTGTAACCGAGGAGTCTGGGGGGCAAGAATTCTCACTTCTAAGGGAGGTCGGGAAAGGTAACAGAGAAGGAGGTACTGTATTTGCACTAAGTCCTTGTGCATTTGCTGAAGGATGGTATTGAGAGTGAGTTTTGACAGGGTGCTGCATGTAGGATATGAAAGAGGTTTGAGAGAGCCTGGTGTGATAGAGGAACTACAGATACTTTTCTTTGATGGACTGTTGGATGATGGGGCCAATTCATGATGGATTTTGTATTTATCTTAGTGAACTGTATACTTTATCCTGTAGGTGACAGGAAGCTGTAGATTGATGCCACATTTGGGTATGAATGAAATTTGCTTTATTAATGCTGGATAAACTTTTCTTCATTCTTTTTTTAAACTTAAAAAAAAAGATTTTAAACTTACAGAAAAGTTACAAAAGTAGCCCACAGTCTCCACATGTCCTTTACCCAGCTTCCCATAGTGTTGTTAACTTGAACTACCATTGTACAAAGACCAAAACCTGGAATTAACATTGATAGAGTACTATTCAGATTTTATTCAAATTTCACTTGTTTCCTCACTAATGTTTTTGGCAGGGGGAGCAGGAGGAGAGGGTCCACAATCATAACTGCATTTAGTTGTCCTGTCTCTTTAAATCTCGTCGTAGTCTATGATTGTTCCTCAGTCTTTGTCGTCTTTCATGGCCTTAATACAGAAATACTGGTCTGTTATTTTGTGTAATATTCCCTCAGTTAGAGTCACCTGATGTTTTCTCATTATTAGAGCTTGCGCATTTGTAAGGAACACCGCAGAAGTGCTACTGTGCCCTTCTCAGTGCACCATATTGGGGGGTACATGATGTTGGTTGGTGATACCTTTTTTCACTTGGTTGAGGTGGTGCCTCCCAGCCTTCCCCACTGTTAAGTCAGTATGTTTCCCTTTGTAATGAATGTATCTCCTAGGGAGTTACTATGCAATATTCTGTTGCTCGTTATACTTTATTCCACAATTTTATCATCCACCAGTGGGTTTTGCCCACAACAGTTATTACTGTGGTGTTTACTAAATGGTGATTTTTCTGTTTTCTACATTTGTTAATTGGAATTCTGTTAGGAAGAGCTGTCTTTTCTCCCTCATTTATTTAGGTATTTATTCCATCATTCAGTAATGTTTATCTCAGAATAGGTTCATTTCATTTTATGGATTATAATCTGTTCCTATTTATGATTCATTCATGCTCCACTTGTCTCAATTTTTGGTACCAGGCCTCTTTCATACTGTTTCCTGTGTCTTTTCAGCATGCTCCCCTCAGTTATTGAGTATTCACTTTCAGGCACCAGAAGACATTCTGAACTCATCCTGTATTTTACCTGCTCCAGCCCTGGTTCTTTTTATTGGACAACAGTGTTTAGAAACCAAGATCTGAGTACTAGTTGTGCTCATTGCTACTTGGTGTCATTGCTTCTGGGACTTCCCAACAGTCAAAGCTGGGAAACACACATGTGTGCTAAAGCATGCATGCATACACATGTATCAGTGTTTGTTTACCCATTTGTATATAACGTTAAAAACTATAAGTGCATATTAATACCAGTCCAACACCACAGCCTTCCTCATTGATACTCATTTTTATCACATAAAGTAGTTTCATAGTTGCCATCTCATATCCTTGTGAGAAATGTATTTATTAAACAGAGTACAATATTGTGTACAATGTCTTTGCCCTATAATACACAGTCAAAATACTATTTCCTGAAGTTATACTTAGTTTTTTTTTCCTCATCCTTTTAGTGTGATATGTAATTGTTTTGTAATGCAGTTAGGTTTTTGTTACCTCTTTATAGAGTTATTTTAATACTGGTATTCCATGTTTTCTCTCCCAACACAATAATTGATCTTTATTATTATTTTTGAGTATGTGAAGCATTACTATAGTTCTAAGAATCCAAGCTGTACAAAAGACCATCATTCCCACTGCCTTGTTCCCATTTTCCCATTCTTTCCATCCTGTTCCCACTTCCTTTAGGTGGCCATTTTCATTAGTTTTTGGATTACCTTTCTTTTGTGCAAATGAGCAGGTAACAAGTATATTTTCTTATATACCTGTTTTTCTTCCAGGAAAGGTAATTACTGGGTGAATATTTGAAATTGAAGTTCTCTTGTTTGTTTTAGCAAAATATTGCTTCTGTGGCTTTTGACAGATGACTTCATTATTTGTTTGTTTCAATTTGTAAAAATAAGCCTTGTTCTTTTACCCTTTCCTTCCTTCGTGGAGTGATAGTGATAAGTCAGAGGATAAATGCTTTCTCAGAAGAAAGGCATGCTAAACATGTAAACTATTGCTATTTCTTTTTAAACAGTTCAAGGTATTATCTTCCTACCATTGGTTAAGCAAGAACAACTTCTTTTTTTGTTGTTGTTTGTTTGAAGTTTTGCAGTCACCAGGTTTAATGAATAGTGCATTGGCCCAACAAGGGTTTTGAGATAGAGAATAGAGGGGTAGATACTGGCTGGGGAATATTTGCTCTACCATATATATTTTTTTAATGACTAATTAGAACTATTAAGATAAATTGGACTGTGGATAAATAAGTTGAATAATAAGAATTTATGACTGCTTTTGCAATTACTTTATTTCTTTAGATTCCAGCTGCCTGTTTTCAGTGGTGTAGGTAAATATAAATCTTAGGCATTATGCTGGTTGAAATTTTTCAAAGTAAGTAAGTCTTGGGCGCCATGCTGGCTCTGTCGGAAGAGCGTGTGACTCTTAATTTCAGGGTCGTGAGTTCGAGCCCCACGTTGAGTGTAGAGGTAACATACTTATATCCATACATATATACAATACAAACATATATATATATATATATATATATATATATATATATATATATATATACACACACACACACACACCTACATATATAAAATACAGACTTAAAAAATAATTCAAAATTATTTTCATACAATTGTATATATTTTAACCTCAGTATAGAGGCATAGGAAAGTGAGGCACATAATAGTCCCATTTTATATATGCAGAAATGGAAGCCTAGCTAACTAACTTGATGGAAGTGGAATTTTCAGAAGGTTCCGCTCCCTATTTAGCACAATTTCCTGGCCATGTTGCTAGTTCGTGGAAATGACTGGTACACTGTTTACGGGCCAACAATATTTTGGTGATTTTAAGCAAGATTATGTTGAGTATCATTGGGATGAGCTTGAAACATGAGGTAATTCATATAAAGTAAAAAAGTAATTTATTTTGATCCAGGAATAAAAGTTGAATTCTTTTCCATATACCTAGCCCTTTCAGTCAGGGAAGAAGTCACTTCTAACCTTCCTTGCTACTTTTAACTCCCAAAAGGTCACCCCCTGAACCTCTGCTTTTGGGAGAAGGGAAATTAACAGAAATTCTCTACTACTGCAGCTTTTCTGCTCTCTTCTTTCTGGCTGTGGGATGCATGTACCACATAAAATTCAAGAGAAGCTCAGTAATAACTCCTGCTTTCTGGATAGGAGAGCCTTTAAATTCTTTGATCCTTTTTACAGTTTCTCCTTGGAAAACAGATATGAGTCATGTGTTAGTTTCCTGAAAATACGAATGATGTAAACCACTGCAGTAGTAGTGATCAAGCTTAAATTAGTATGTGGGTTTAATGTTTGTAAAGTGTTTATTAATGTATCTCCACTCTCTGTCTTTGCAGCCTTTTGGACTGCAGGATAGAGAATGTTTACTTTTACTTAAGGCAGTGTGAAGATATTTAAGAAGCTTTAAGTAAATTTACGTGTGTTGTGAGCTGTGGGGTTTTCTTTTTCCAGATGGAATGCTGTTGGAGGATGGGGTTAATATTTTAAGCGCTTTACATTTGGGAATGAATGATGAACCTAGTTGCCCCAGTGCCCTGCTTTTGGATTTCAGTGTGATTATAGAATATCCCACGGTCCTCTGATTATTCAGTGCCTGCTTGTGTGATTGGGACTGGAACCTAGGCACATTTCCCTCTGTGAGGTTCATGCTCTTGACTGCTTGCTGTGTGCTGCCTTATCTGTGACAAACATTTCTGTGCTAAATCATGTTTTCTCTGTTGCCTTCAGTTTTAATTTGGGGACTGAATTGCCCCCAAATCAGTAAAATTCACACTGAAGATTTATGGCATTTAAGTATATATATGCATATGTATATGTAGGCATGAAAAAATAGGCTGTTTGCAGCAGTTATCTGTAGGTCATGTGATTATTGATGACTTGTGCTTTTTCTTCAGATTTTTTTTTTTAACGTTTATTTATTTTTGAGACAGAGAGAGACAGAGTATGAACAGGGGAGGGGCAGAGAGAGAGAGGGAGACACAGAATCTGAAACAGGCTCCAGGCTCTGAGCTGTCAGCACAAAGCCCGACGCGGGGCTTGAACTCACGGACTGTGAGATCATGACCTGAGCCAAAGTCGGACGCATAACCGACCAAGCCACCCAGGCGCCCCCAGATTTTTATAAGAAAGATAAATTTGTTTTGGGACCCCTGAGTGGCTCAGTTGGTTGGACATCTGACTCTTGATTTTGGTTCAGCTCACGATCCCATGGTTGTGGAACCTGCTTGGGATTCTCTCCTCCCTCCTGACCCTTAGTTGAAGACTCTTGTTACTTTGTAATTATTTTGCTAAGCTTCTGTTCCATGGAATCATTAAGTCATTTCCTCCTCAGTAGGCACTTAACTATTAGTCTGTTAAAATATTTTGGTTCCTTACCCTTCTTCACCTCAAGCAAAAGCCAGTTCTCTTAGTTAATTTTCCTTTTTCCTCATTCATACGAGTTTTTTTAGGTTGATATCAGAAATTTTAGATGTTTCATTTAAATGATGAAATGGTGCTGCTTTACATTCTGGATACTGTTGGTTAAATGTTATAATGTATTTTTAACTTTCTTCTCCTTATTTAGATCGAGTCTGTTTCTCAGCCACTGGAAAACCATGGTGCCTCTGGTCATTCAGAGTCATTGTCTACTAAGTCATGTGGAGCATTGAGACCTGTCAATGGCGTTATTAACACGTAAGTTTTGTGTCTACTTCCTGTGCTCAGTAGGCTCGTAAATGATGAATTTGGGACTCTTAGTTATCCCTAGCCAGGACTAACCCTGGTTTAAAGTCAGAAACCTTATTGCTTAATAATATTGTGCATGCATCTTACAGTAGCAAGTATATTTTAATTAGCATATTAATGTGTTTCCCTTTTACTTACTGTAGCCTAAAATTAACTCACCATGGAGAAAAAAGAAAAGGTCCTACAGTTATTGTGAGTCGTTATGGTTGGTCCTAGTCTTGGTAGAATTCTTCAGAAGCGTGTACATAAAATCTTTTACTCTAGGACAGATTAGATCCCTAAAGGCTGTGTTTGTAAATCTGTATTTATGAAAGTTGAAGGAATCCCTCTACAAGTGAACAATGTGTATACATCCCTGAAAGTCGAATTTTATAGAAGAACTATTTCTTAGGCAGCCCATTAACATTTGCAGGATTAATCATTTTCTTACCACTTGCAGTTTTCTACAGCTAATTCTTCATTCATGCTTCTGTTGTAGAAGAGAACTTTATCACTTGGAACCTGAATTTGTCACTTACTGACTTACACTATTCAGACATGATGTTGTTGTCCACCAAGAGTCTTAAAGATCAGCACAGACACTGCATGCGCGTGCACATGCACACATACACACTCACTCACTCACTTAGATTAGCAGATACCAGCATCAAGAAGTGATGTGCATCTGTCCTAGAACTTGTTTGTGTCTGTGAACATGTGTAAGCAGAGGAGGTTGAAACGGTATCAAAGGCTTTGTTTCCTTGTCTTCTGAGAGGTGAATATTCTTCCTTCCCCTTGTATAGTCTTCAGCCTATCTTGGCAGACCACATTCCAGGTGACATCTCTGATGCTGAGGAACAATTACAAAAAAAGCAAAGACTGAATCTAGTTTCTTCATCAACTGATGGCACCTGTGTGGCAGCCCGAACACGTCCTGTACTGAGCTGTAAGAAACGAAGGCTTGTTCGACCCAACAGCATCGTTCCTCTTTCCAGGAAGGTCAGTACCGGTGAGACTTGGTCATTGTTAAACAGTGAGCCAGATGCTCAGATAGAATTATTAGTCTTTTGCCAACTTTGGTTCATTTAACTAGTGTTTTCCAAACTTCGCTAACCCCCAAGTTTCCTGGGGAGCTTGACAAAATACTGGGTTCTGAAGTTGCTCCTGGGACCCTTGTTCTCAGAAAAACAACTCCTAGATGGTTCTTCAGCCAGATTTGGAAACCACTGACTTGAACTTGTTAATAGAAATGGGGAAGAAGAGGTTTAAGTGCTGCCATCAACACTTTGAAGGAGGGTAACGTGCTTCCTACTTGTCCTGTTATCACTGAAAATGGCTTGCTTTCCTTTCAAATAAGAGTCTCTCTTAAAATTTTTACATTGATGTGACTAAATGAATGGAGGTCAGTTAAAAGTGTGGGAAACTTTTGATTGCTGCCTCTTCAAATAGCACAGTTGGACTTAATTCCAAAACTGATGAAATAATACTTCAGTAAAATTCATACCATGCAGTGGTTAAGAGCATTACCTTTAAAGAGGATAAACTTGGGTTTGAATCATGTCACTGCTACTTAATAGCTTTGTGATTTGGAGCACGTTTACCACCCCCACACTCCTCTCCCCGTATCCTTCCCTTCGCCCCAGGCCTCAGCGACCTCTTCGGGTGGTTTGAGGGTTAAATGAAATGTATGTAACTTGCTCATTGGGATGTCTGGCTAATACGTTCCTGGTACAGAGTGGCTGTTACTGTTAGCACTTGCGTTGTTCACTCATTCAACAAATATTATTGAGCTCCTACAGTGAGCGGGGTCTGTTCTATGCTCTGGGAATACAACACTAAACAAAAACAGATAAAAATGTTTGCCCTCCTGAAATACTCGAGTGGGTAGAAACAAAATAATAAATTAGGTATAATGGTAAATCCTATAGCGTTAAGTGCTGGGGAGAAAAATGCAACAGATGAAGGGAAACAGGGACTGCCCGGGAGCTCCGAAGGAATGGGGCCTGGAGGCCTTGCAAGGGGAAGGAAGAGACGGGGAAGGAGTGACTGGTGAAGTGGAAGGAAACTGAAGGGAGTAAGGCACATGGAAGACGAATGAAGAACGTGGGTCAGTGAGGAACAAGCGGTGGTGTGTGAGGTGCCGCAGGCAGGCCCAGCACAGGAAAGGTGCAAAGTGACCATCGTGTATGGCAGGGTTAGGGTTGTTTGAGGTCTGTGTGAGCTGTCTTGCTAACGGGAGGAGAGCGAAATTCTGCTTGGAGTGGAGTGGGTTCAGGAGAGAAAGGGGGCAAGGAGTTGAGATGTATTCAAAACATTGAAGAGAACTAAATGCTTCAGTTGAGAAACGTTCTAGATAACTCTATTGCTGTATAAGAGAGCGGAGAAATCGCTTATTTGAAGGGAAATGTTAAGATAGAGCTAACTATTACAATACACTTGCTGATGAGAAAAGTGGTAACATAGAAGAGGGGAGAGAATTGTCAGAACCATTACTGGTTGGACAGTGGATTACCGGTGCTTGGCTTGTTTTGTTATAGTGTACAGTTGGACCGGATAACCTTGCCTTTATCTTTTTTGTTTGCTTTTAAGGAAAGTACAGTAAAAACTATCAGATTGTACCATTTTTCTCATGTCTGTTCCTTAGAATGCCTGCATTACCAAAATAACAGAAAAGAGAAGGGTATTTGGCAAGTTTCTCACATTGACATTTGTGGTCTCAATTTTTTATGAATAGACCTATAAGTCAGAATTTTTTTCTCAGAGGTTAAAGAGTTGATATTGAGAAAGCAAGAAAACTGTATATTACTGTCAAGTGTAAGAAAGTAGTTTTTGATCATGTCTCTATGCTTTTGACAACAAAAAAACCTCAACCAAACAAAAACAAAAAAAATCTCAAGGGGTAGTAGTGTCCTTTCTCGGGGCAGTTTGCTAGTCTCACTGTGTCATGACATCTAGGGATTTTGTAAAAATTTTCTGTGGTGTAGGGTGGCGTCCTGGATTCTTTTTTATCTGTATGGTAGCAAACCTTCCCTGCTCTTGACAATAGCTTCTGGTCCATGCCTAAAATCAAATGTACTTGTGAAGAGACATACAAAGCATACTAAAAGACCCTTTGATTCCAGCACCAGTTTCTATTTCTTTTTCTTTCTTCTTCTTCTTCTTCTTCTTCCTCCTCCTCTTCCTCCTCTCCTCCTCCTCCTCTTCCTCCTTCTTTTTTAGTGTTTATTTTTGAGACAGAGCATGAGTGGGGGAGGGGCAGAGAGAGAGGGAGACCCAGAATCCAAAGCAGGCTCTAGCTGTCAGCACAGAGCCTGATGCGGGACTTGAACTATAAGATCATGACCTGAGCAGAAGTCAGATGTTTAACCGACTGAGCCACCCAGATGCTCCCAAGCGTCAGTTTCTAAAACACAGTCATCCTGACCTGCAAAAGTAAGCTACATGGTAAATAAGACAAAAGAAACCAATTGAGTTCAGGAAATAAACCATTTGCTGGTTATAGCAGAAATACTGGAGTTCTGCCAGTGTTGGAGGCAAAGGCCATTCTGTCTTGATTGCTCACTGTGTCTCCTTGCTTGGTGATATTTGCTGTTGAGCAGACATCTTGTCTTTTACCATTTTGAGGTGCTGGATTTGCCAAGCAAATTTATTCAGCACTGTGTTGAATCCCCACTGTGCTCCAGGTATTCTTGTGGTTTCACTGGTGAACAAAGTGCTTGCCTTCATGGAGCTTACTTTCTAATGACAGAGCCTAGATAGCAAAGAAGGTAACAGATAAGCCATTCTCTGATATTAGTAAACAGCATTGAGTTCATACTTACTGTAATAAGATTTGCTTCCAAGTTTTTTTTAAAAAGAATTTTAATAAAACAGGAACTACATCTCTCTGGATTAACTCAAATTACCCTTGTTATTGCCCTTCCCACCACATTTCTACCTACGCAGGATAGATGGTTACTAGTATATCTACAAGTAGAGAATGTAAAAAACACATGTTTAATGTCAATGTTACTGGCTTATCTACATATTTTAAATTATCTCTAGTGCACGCTAGAACCAAATATAAAACTCACTTCAGGGAACTCATTCAGTTTTACAGAGCAGTCATCTTAGTTGAATCACAGCTGGAATTTTATTCTATCAAGTTTTACCAGCATTTCTGAAATTACAATATATCTTGTAGCTGAGATGTACTTTTAGTGTAGTAGCACATTTCTTTTTGCCTCTAAAAGTCTGTTTTTATGTCATTAGTATCTTAAATTCAGTGACTACAACAAAGGATTTAGTAAGATGAACTTGTTGGAAATAAACAGGAATGAAATCTCTCAGTAAATAATGAAAGGCTTTAAATGACGAAACTGTTGACTTTAGGTTAGAGTTTTGAGCAGTGAAGTATCATAAGCTATTTTTTTTTTTGTAAAAGATAAATGTACAGATAGTTTATGTTTGGAGTAGATTGGCGGTAAGAGAGACTGGAGTCCGAAAGAAAGAAAGACTAGTGACAATAGTAATCCTAGTGGAAGTAATAGTCTGAAGGCTCCAAAGCTCTCACGATGCAATAGTTTTGAAAACTAGTCCTAAGGAAGAATCACTAGGGTGTTATGAGTATCAGAGTTGGGAGGGCAGAGAGCTTTGAGATTGGGAGAGTGGGGTTATCTTCCATGGAAATCTGTAAAGCCTGAGGAGAATGTGGAGGTTATTTCCTATTATCGTGATTTTATTGTAATATTAGTACATACGATAACAAGTTGCCCTTAATTGCTATTTATTATGTATTTCATCACTTTTGGGGGTCTGGTATGGTAGATGTTAGCAGTTAGGCCAGTGAAGAAACACTCAAGTGGCAAATTTTTATAACGTGTTATCACTATGTTTATTTCTTATCCTGCTGCTTCTATGAGGTATAGTTATAGCTCAATCTAAAACATTAGTTTCTAATATACTGAAATTTCAAATCAGTAAAAGTTTTAAAAGAAATGTGGGGCCAATATAGGGTTGCTTTTTATTTTGTTAGGTAAAGTTATTTTGTATATTAAGTATATCACAGTACAGATAGTATTTTTTTAATGCTTATTTACTTATTTTGAGAGAGCTTGTGCACATGAGCTGGGGAGAGGGAGAGGGAGAGGGAGAGAGAGAGAGAGAGAGAGAGAAAGAGAGAGAGAATGAATCAGTCCCAAGCAGGCTCTACACTCAGCATGGAGCCCAATGCAGGGCTCAATCTCATAACAGTGAGATCATGACCTAAGCCGACATCAAGAGTCGGACACTTAACTGACGGAGCCACCCAGGGGTCCCAGTACGAATAGTATTATAAAAAAAAATAACATGCCTTGAGATTTTTGGATTGGCCTTAATAGCATTTCTTTTTAATCTCTTTTTTGAGATCAATACAACTTTTTTTAATTCCAGTATAGCTAACATACAATGTTATCTTAGTTTCAGGTAAACGATATAGTGATGTAACAATTCCATACATCACCCAGTGGTCATCATGACAAGTACCCTCCTTGATCCCTGTCACCCATTTCACCCATTCCACCACCCACCTCCCCTTTGGTAACCATCAGTTCTGTATAGTTAATAATCTGTTTCTTGGTGTGTCTCTGGTTTGTTTCTTAAATTCGACATATGAGTGAAATCATATGGTATTTGTCTTTCTCTGACTCATTTCACTTATTAGGATTATACTCTCTAGCTCCATCCATGTTGTTGCAAATGGCAAGATTTCTTTTTTTTATAGTTGAGTAATATTCCACATGCATGTGTGCGTGTGTGTGTGTACTTACCACTTCTTTATCTGTTCATCTGTCAGTGGACATTTGGGCTGCTTCCATAATTTGGCTATTGTAAATAATGCTGCTATAAACACAGGGGTAGCATTTCTTATCAGACGATTTGGCAGTGTTCTGGTGTGATTTTGGAATTTTATAGTCTGTTGGAGGATAATTATGTAGGAATGTTCGCTCTGGGTTTTATTTTAAAGTTGTATTCTTTAAAGTGGTCCTCTACCACTTCCTCGTGTATCACACTTGAGGACATAACAGGACATCACATATCAGTAGGACATTCTCTTAAGGCCTAGTGTCGTGACATTTGTGGATGAGAACTAAAGAACTAAAGTGATTATGAGTTTGTATTAAAAGTGAGTAATTTGGTATCAAAGAAAATATGTTCTTTATTGACAGGGGCTTCTTGTGATAAATTTTGGAAGCCTAACTTTTCAATACTAGTTGAACTTTTGGGCAGGAGCAAGAGTGCCTTATGGAAAATTGTAGTTTATTATAAAACACACACAAAATAAACTTTGAAAGGCTGAGATAAAATACATAGAAGTTGAAGCTCTGATATTTTATTTGTAAACTGTCCTCAAGCTAAAAGAATTTTTTTCAGTGCTTGAACTAATACTCTGATTAACAGAATGATGAGTAGAGAGCTTTGGTACTAGAATTTTTCATGTGCACTGCATTGAGTTTCTAATGGAAATTCCTTCAGAGAGAATTAATATAATTTATAGTATTAAAGGAACAGAATTTCTCCATGTATGTAAGTATCTTATCTCTTCATTCAATTCTTACATATTTCCTACATTCATGTTATTTTGTGATGCAAATGAGATCTTTTCTGTTAGTGTTATTTCATGAGTGCTGTTGAGTTTTGTAATTGAACACTTCTATGAACTCTGTGTTCTGGTTGATTATTTTAATTTTCTACATAGTCTATCTGTCACCAGCAAGCAATGTGATACCTCTTTATACACTTCTTACTCCTTTTCCTTGACTAGATACACTTCAGAACAGTGTTAAGAAATGGTTGTAGTGAGGCATGTCATTCCTTTTAGAAGTTCACTATTAACTTTGATGTAGGGTAGCTTCTTAAAATGAATTTGGATACTTTGCCATTTGCTATGCTCTGGAAAACTTGAACGCATTTTTCTGGGAAGTATCAGTTTCTTTAAAATTTGTTGGAACTTAAGTCAAAAACCATCTGAGACTAACACCTATTTATTGTACAGAAAATTGTCCATCTATCAGATTTTTCAAATAAAGCCATACAGAATTTTATAGAAAGCATTCTTAATTTTTAAATCCTTGTTACCTGTGGTTATGTCCATTTCTCAGTCTTAATTATATTTGTCTTCTCTTTCTTCATTAATCCTGTCAGCAGTTTTCCTGTTTTATTGGTCATTTCAAAGATCAGTTATTTGCTGGTAATTTCTTCTTCCTGTGGTCTTGATTTTTTTTTCCCCCCTCCTCTCTGCCTTTATTCAAATGCTTGATTAATTTATTTTCTGTTCTTCTGCAATAATAAAAGCACTTAACTTTTTGAATTTTCTTAGTGTAGTTTTTGGATGGCATTCCACAGCCTTTGATGTGTGAAGTGTTCTTTTTGCTATTTGTAAGTTGCCATTGAGTTTTTGCGTTTTTTTTTCCCAAGAGTTACAAATTGAGTTTCCAAATTCTAAATGGTTTTTCTTTTTCAACCTTGTGTTATTTAATTACTAATTTTTATAGCATTTGGTTACAGTATGGTTTGTATAGTTTCTGCTTGTATTTGTAGTCTATTATGTTGATTTTTGTTTTAATGTCATTGGTGTCTAGTATGGAGTTCTCTACAGTCATATCTTAGTGATTTATGGCTTCTATCTCCAGTAGTTTTTGCCTTACATTCTACTTTCCGTGATACTAATGTTATGTAGTATGGGATTTTTCTACCCCATTTACTTTTAAACATTTGTTTTCTGTGTGTTTTTTGAAACATCATAAAAGCAGATTTAGGTGGTGGCATTTTTTTTTTTTTTTTTTTTAATCTCAAAAAAGTCTTTGGTTTTAATGGAGATTTTATTAAATAGAAAAGTTTTCCATTTTATATTCAGTTTTAAAACTGGATTTAAAGGCTTATTTAGGTTTATTTTGGCTTATTTTGATTGTAACATTTCATTGTTTATTGATAGTCCTCTTTATACCTTAATATACCCATTTATTGAGTTCTTAATTTGAATTTGTAGTTCTTCAGGATTAGAACAAGTTTGACCATGTTTCAGGTTCTTAGCTCACAACCTTTGTCCCTTAAAACTGTTCCACTGTCTTTTGGCAGTGGGGGTGATTATTTGTTTTGTTTTGGCACAGAGTTCAGATGATCTTATTGTCATTCTTTTATATTGGTAACCAGTTCTGCTCTGTACTGTCCAGTATGGTAGCTACCGTAGCCATATGTAACTACTTAAAATGAAGATAAAACATGTGGCACAGCCACATTGCAAGTGTTCAGTAGTCACATGTGACTAGCCGCTACCATCTTTAAGTCACATAAATATTGAACGTTTCCATCATTGCAAAACCGCAATGGATATTGCTGCGGTTTTTTTTTTTATCTCACTCTATCAAGTTTTCTTCTATTATAGCTTTGGTTTGTGGTCCGCCTGAGTTTACAGGTACAAACTGAAGTATTCCAGTTATCTCTGTATTATTTTCTGTCCTGTTTGTTTAGCTCTTACTACCTGCTCCTCAGTGTAATCATTAAATTAAACGTGGGAAGTGATTGGAGTAGTTTGGATGCACATAATAAGTATTCAGATGTTAGCTGTTAACATTTCTGTCATTGTTTTCATCTCTTTGGTTCTCCCATAGTGTAAAGAAAGAAAGAAAAGTTTATTGCTCACGTCCCGTTTTAATTCTCCAGATCGTCAGTCTGACCTATAGTACCTCTTAGGTAGGTTCTAGTTCTGCTACCAAGGGTGGTTAAGATTTTTTTTTTTCTTTTCAGATTTTATATTTCCTTTTTATGTCATCTTATTGCCTTTCATCTTCCCTGTTTCCATGCCATAGAGCCTGTGTTGTCTTTGACTCTGTTGGAGATGTGGGAAGTTTGATTAATTGTTTCACCAAACTTGTTTAATAGTTTTCCAGGGGTGTGTTTTTTCTGAATTTCTCGGATTTGTTTCCTTTTCCCTTGTTCTGCAGTATTCTACTCATAGTCCCCACGCTGAGGATTTTTTTTCTTTCATTATTCTTAAAAAATGAGTCAGTTTATCCAGACTTTGTGTTTATGACTAGAAAAATTTAGTAGCTGGGTGTGTTTCCCATCCTAGTTCTGGAAGCTAGAAGTTTGAAATCAAGGTGGCAGCCCTTGCTACCTCTGAAGGCTCTCTAAAGAAGAATCCTTTCTTGCCACTTCCTGCTTCTAGTGGTTACTAGCAGTCCTTAGCATTCCTTGGCTTGTGGAAGCATATCTCTTATCTCTGCATTTGTCTTTACACAATCATTTTCCTGGTGTGCCTGTGTCTTTGTGTTTTCACATGGTCTTTTTTTTTTTATGTTAATTTATTTATTTTGAGAGAGTGAGTGAGAGGGTGTGAGTAGGGGAGAGGCAGAGAGGGAGAGAAAAAATCTCAAGCAGGCTCCGCACTGTCAGTGCAGAACCTGACGTGGGACTCGATCCCATAAACCATGAGATAATGACCTGAGCTGAAATTAAGAGTCGGATGCCACCCAGGCATTCCCACATAGTCTTATTAAAGACACCAGTTGTTGGATTTAAGACTAATTCAGTATTACTTCATGTTAAACTAATCACATTTGCAAAATCCTGTTTACAAATAAGGTCACATTCTGTGGTTCTGGTTGGGCATGAATATTGATTGGGATGGGGTCTGGGGGTGGGGGGCACTATTCTACTCAGTACACTGGCCATTGGGCCTTGTCTCTGCTACTCATGTGATGGTTGAATCTTTTTCTCAATTCTAAATCTGGAAAGGTGTTATTACTAATTCAATTCCTGGGTTTCAGCAACTTTTCATACTTAGCATACCTGTGCTGTAGTTGGAAATAGTTGGACTTCATTTTACTCCCACTGCCAATTTTCTGGAACTCTTCTGCACCACTGAATTTATTGTGTGAAGAATTTCAATTCCCTGAGTATGGAAAAATTTACCAGATTTAATGTCCTCCTTCCCTATTTTTTTTTTTTTAATTCTGTAAAGTACAAAGAATGATGTAACAAACATCTGTGTACATAACCACCTTAAATGTTACTAAGCTTGACTTTTTTTCTTTTTTTTAATATTTAAAAGAAAAATACAATAAACATTAATGTTTCTTTTATTTTCTGTCATCTCCTCTACCTGCTTCCTTCCTCAGAGGTAACCATTATCATGAATTTGGTATGTATACTCCCAGTTCAGGCACTTAGGTTTTTACTACACATCTGTGTATCCATGAGCAAAATGCAGTATGTATTGTTTAGTTTAATGTTCACAAAAAAATTTATGTAAATACCATCATGGTGTACATATTCTGCAACTTGGTGGGTTTTTTAAAATTCACTGTTGTCTTCTCAAGATCTCCGTGTTGGTAGGCATAATTTCAGTTCATGTTTTGTAGAGTCCACATTTCCTTAAAAAAGACAGTGTTTGGGCGTGAGTATATCCATAACCTGTTCGTTAACTTCACAGCTCTAAATTTAACTTCTAGTTTGGGCTTAATCATTGTGTTCGTATCTTCTGGGTCCTTTGGTCTGCTATTTGTCTTTGCAATATATTTGGTATGTAATATTGTATAAGTTTAAGATACACAACATGTTGATTTGATCACTGCTATTGCAGTGTGCCTGCCAGTTGTAGCCTTAGCTAACATCTCCATCATGTCACACAATGATCATTTCTTCCTTGTGGTGGGAATAATTAAGATCTAGTCTCTTAGCACATTTGATGTTTATAATACAGTAGTGTTGTCTCCATAACCACTATACTGTGTATTAGATCTCCAGGGCTTCTTTATCTAGTAAAATACAAATTTATACTTTTAAACAACTTCTCTTATTTCCCTACCTCCCATTTCTTCTTCTTCCTCCTCCTCTTTTTTAATGCCTATATATTGATACAGTTCCAGGATGACTGGTTAGGTACATACAAGTTCATGGTTGTTATTTCTTCTTTGCCATCTTTCCTTTCATCATTATATTGTTCCCCTTTTGGTCTCTTAACAATGCTTTTACTTTAAATAGGGATCTTGGGGGGCGCCTGGGTGGCTCAGTCGGTTGGGCGTCCAACTTCGACTCAGGTCACGATCTCGCGGTCCGTGGGTTTGAGCCCCGCGTCGGGCTCTGGGCTGATGGCTCAGAGCCTGGAGCCTGCTTCCGATTCTGTGTCTCCCTCTCTCTCTCTGCCCCTCCCCCGTTCATGCTCTGTCTCTCTCTGTCTCAAAAATAAATAAACGTTAAAAAATAGATAGATAGATAGATAGATAGATAGATAGATAGATAGATAGATAGATAGATAGGGATCTTGGTAAGTACTTGCTAGATACACCTTTTCCCATCTCTTTGTTTTCACTTTTTCTGTGTCCGTTTGTTTTTGATGTGTTTTTAAGAGGTGAATTAAACATTTGCATTTACTCTGATTACTATTATATTTGGAATCTTTCTTCCATAATTTTTTTTTTAAGTCTTCTCTTTGCCTTGTTTTTATGCCTTTTCTGCTGTTGGGTTACTTGAATCTTCATTTCTTGCTACTTTGGAACAAGAGGACTTTAGAACTCCTCTATTTATGTCTGTATTTTCAAGTTTTTATTTAAATTCTAGTTGGCTAAAGTATAGTGTAATATTGGTTTCAGGAGTAGAATTTAGTAGTTCATCACTTACATATAACACCCAGCACTCATCACAAATGCCCTCCTAATACCCGTCCTCCACCCATAGAATGCCTCTTTTTAAAACATCTTTTTTTCTCATCTATTATTGATCTTTAATATTTTACCTTGAATTTCAACCCCACCCAAATCAGTCATCTGTAAATTCATACTTAGCATTTACCAACACATTTGCCATTCTTATTTGTTCTGGAGCTTCTTACGTCCCACTCTATCCTTCTTGCTGAGCGCCTCCTTTAGTAGCCTTCCAGCAGCAGTCTAGGAGTTGTAAAGCCAGTCTTTATTTTGTGTCTGAATGTATACATATGTGTGTTTGTTTGTTGCTGTCTTTTTAAAAAAAATTTTTTAATGTTTATTTTTGAGAGAGAGCAAGCTAGTGCAAGCGGGGGAGGGGCGAAGAGAGAGGGAGACACAGAATACAAAGCGCCCTCCAGGCTCTAGGCTGTCAGCACAGAGCCTGATGTGAGGCTCAAACCCACGAACCGCAAGATCTTGACTGGAGTTGGAAGTTGGACACTTAACTAAGCCACTCATGTGCCCCTACATATCTGTATTTGTAAATATATACAGTTATAAATTGCCTTTATTCTTGAGTGATGGTTTAACTGCATGTAAAATTTTTATATTCAGCAGTTTGAAGATACTTCATTTCCTTCCAGTATTTATTATTGTAGATGAAAATTCTGATGTCAGTTTGTCCTTCTTTTATAGTTTATCTGTACCTTCTCTCTAGTAATTTAAATTCCCCAACTCCCTACTTTCAGTTTTGTTTTTATGTTTTGCAGTATTAAGGGTATATTTAGATGTATGAATTAGTTTTTAGCCACTTAAGGTCTTGGCTTACACCCTCATTCTCAGTTCTTGTCTGTTCTTGTCTGTCTTGAGTTTTGAAAATTTGAAAATTGTTAATTTCTTTAAACTTTTCCTCTCTTTTTTAATACGGTATTGTATTATTAGATTGTCGTAGATCTTGCCATTCTCTCTTTCTTTGTACACTTCCCATTTCCATCTCTCTGGCTTGTTGTGATTTATTTCTCTCGTCTTCTGGGACTCTTCCGCCTAGTCATCAAGGTTCTCTCCAGCTGTATTTACTTTACTATCGAACCTGTCAGTTTGGATTTTTTTGTATTTTGTTTTTTTACTTGAGTGTGTGCTTTTCATTCAGAATTTGTGGTTACTTTCAGAAACATCCTTTTTTTTTTTTTTTATCATTTCCTGTTCTTTTATGATGTTTATTCCTTCCTTTATCTCTTTGAACAACTTTAATATACTTATTTTAAAATTGCTTTCAAATTATTCCATTTCCAGGGGCACCTGGCTGGCTCAGTCAGTAGAGCATTCAGCTCTTGATCTCAGGGTTGTGAGTTGGAACTCCATGTTGGATGCAGAAATTACTTTTAAGAAAATCCATTTTTAGCTTGTTGAGGACAGATTCTCCCCATTTTTGCATCTGCTGACTGCATCACATCAGTCTGTTTTGTATGATTTGTAATCTTTCACAGTGAGCTCATCTGGGGCAAGGGTTAAGGAAGGCATGTTTTCTGTAGGAGTCTTGTGTGATCCCTGGACTGTGGAAGTGTCCTTAACGCACAGTTTTCCATTGGTCATCTTTTCCTTTTTTTTTTTTTTTTTTTCTTTTTCTTTTTTTTAATTCATTTGGAAATAGTCCTGTTTGCTACACAGTAAGCTGTCATATATTCTTTGGTCTAGTTCTCTTGTTTAACTTTTCTGTATCTTAATTACTGTAACTTTAAAATACTTTTAATATGTGGTAGGGCAAATTACTCCCCTCTATCTTTGCTTATCAGAAATTCTATGGGGACTTTTCCCTTTAAGCATATATTCTTTCAGTTGCAGTTTTTAAGGTTATTTAACTCTTGGTTGCCTTTCTCCTTCCCCACCAAAACCTTACTGAGTTTAAAATTATAGGTTAATTTATAGATTATTAATAGCTGTAAAAGTTAAGCTTTGTGTTTACGGGGCGCCTCAGTGGTTCAGTCGTTTGAGCATCCGACTTCAGCTCAGGTCATGATCTAGCAGTTCGTGCGTTCAGGCCCCACATCGGGCTCGCTGATGTCAGCCTGTCAGCGTGGAGCCTGCTTCAGATCCGCTATCCCCCTCTCTCTGCCCCTCCCCCGCTTGTGATCTCTCAAAATAAATAAATAATAATTTAAAAACTTTGTGTTTACAGGTTTTAAGCTTAGCCAGAGTATTTTTTATTGTTACAATCAAGAATAGAATCTTTTTTTTTCACTTACATGTTTCTAAATAACAGCCATTTTTAAGAAGACCTGAGGTGAGAGGAATGACAGTGGAACTAATAGAAGAGCCAAGTGCAAAGGCCTGTGATTTAGAATTTTGCCTGCCATATTGAGAAAACAGCAAAGCAGTCAGAGGAACTGAGCAAGGAGAGAAGTGGGAAACAAAAGGAAATGCGGTCAGAGAGGCAGTAGAGGTGACAGATGGTATAAAGCTTTTGTGTGCACCATCGCAAGAACTTTGGCTCTTATTCCTCATGAAATGACGAGCCTTTGGAGCATTTTGAGCTGAGGACTGGTAAGCCAAGGTTACACTTACTACTGTATTTTGATCAGTTGGAAGGAGGGGCAAGCAGAAAGACCAGTTAGAAGTTATTTAAGAAATTCATATAACGGGAGCCTGGGTGGCTCAGTCGGTTAAGCATCAGACTTTGACTCCGGTCATGATCTCACGGTTCATGAGTTTGAGCCCCACGTCAGGCTCTGTGCTGACAACTCAGAGCCTGGAGCCTGCTTTCGGATTCTATATCTCCACCCCTTTCTGCTCTCCCTCGGCCCCCCACCCCTCTCTCTAAAATAAACAAACATTTTTTAAAAGTGTACAATTCAGGGGCGCCTGGGTGGCGCAGTCGGTTGAGCGTCCGACTTCAGCCAGGTCACGATCTCGCGGTCCGTGAGTTCGAGCCCCGCGTCAGGCTCTGGGCTGATGGCTCGGAGCCTGGAGCCTGTTTCCGATTCTGTGTCTCCCTCTCTCTGCCCCTCCCCCGTTCATGCTCTGTCTCTCTCTGTCCCAAAATTAAATAAAAAACGTTGAAAAAAAAAAAATTAAAAAAAAAAAAAAGTGTACAATTCATATGAGAACAGATACTGGCTTAGATCAGGGTGATTGCAATTGAGATGGTATATAAAGCAGTTGGATTCTGGATACATTTAGAAGATGGAGACCATAGGATTACATCATGATTGGATAATGGGGTTTGGTAAAAGAAGGGAGTTTAGGATGAGTCCAAAGATTTAGGACTGAGCAGCAAAAGATTGGGAAGAGTAGGAGCTCAGTTTTGAACTGAGGTGCCTATATAATAGCTGTGAAGGTATTGAGTGAGCAGTTACATACACGAATAAAATTGTGTTAATTGGTTGACTAATATTGAATAATCTTGATATTCAGAAATCTCCACCTGGTCATTTATATTTGTTGTTTTCTTCAATTTCTCTCTCTCTTTTTTTTTTTAAGTATTAAAATACTCTTTTTTTTATGTTTATTTTATTTTTGAGAGAGAGAACAGGGAAGGGGCAGAGAGACAGGGACACAGAGAATCTGAAGCAGGCTCTGTACTGAGAGCAGAGAAGCCAGTGTGGGGCTTGAACTCGTGAACCATGAGAATGACCTGAGCAGAAGTCAGACGCTTAGCTGACTGAGCCACTCAGACGCCCCTTAAAATTTGTTTTCTTATTGTAAAATATACATTGTGATTAAAAAAAGAAAAACATAAATAGGTTCATGCATATAATTTAGCATCTTATTTCTTTATGAATGTGGGTCTTTGTGTAGTTAATAAGCGTATCTGTAGGATAAATTCTAGCTGTGCATTTATGCAAAGCATGTGTGAAGTAATTTTATTTTTTATTTTTTTAAATTTACATCCAAATTAGCATATAGTGCAACAATCATTTCAGGAGTAGATTCCTTAGTGCCCCTTAACCCATTTAGCCCATTCCCTCTCCCACCCCCTCTCCAGTAACCTTCTGTTTGTTCTCCATATTTGTGAGTCTCTTCTGTTTTGTCCTCCTCCCTGTTTTTCTATTATATTTGCTTCCCTTCCCTTATGTTCATCTGTTTTGTCTTTTAAAGTCCTCATATGAGTGAAGTCATATGATTTTTGTCTTTCTAATTTCACTTAGCATAATACCCTCCAGTTCCATCCACGTAGTTGCAAATGGCAAGATTTCATTCTTTTCGATTGCTGAGTAATACTCCATTGTATATATATACCACCTCTTCTTTATCCATTCATCCGTCGATGGACATTTGGGCTCTTTCCATACTTTGGCTGTTGTTGATAGTGCTGCTATAAACATGGGGGTGCATGTGCCGCTTCAAAACAGCAAACCTATATCCCTTGGATAAATACCTACTAGTGCAATTGCTGGGTCCTAGGGTAGTTCTATTTTTAGTTTTTTGAGGAACCTCCATGTGTTTTCAGAGTCCAGAGTACTCACCCTTACACAGTGGTCCATACTGTTTTCCAGAGTGGTTGCACCAGCTTGCATTCCCATGAATGAAGTAATTTTAAAGTTGTCCAAACCGTCCTTCAAAAGAGTTCAAAGTTTATCTTTCAATAAATTGTATTAAAGATATTTTTTATACTTCTAGCTTGTGTTTATTAATATTTTACTTTGCAGGTTTTCGTTCAAAAGTGAGATTGATGTTTAAATTACATATGTGCACAAAACTTGAGTCAAATTTTTGTTAGAATTTTATTTTTCTCAAAGGACAATAGAATTCTGATTTCTTTATGTCAGTATCAACCATTTTAATTGAATAGAAGATTGTCTCTTCTTTAATGTTCTTAAAGACTTCACCAAGGAAATACACTTGTCTGAGCCTCTACCTTTTTATAGGCGTGAGTATGGTATTCCCTTGTTAGATGGAATACAAAAATATATGTAACATTTAAACATTATAGAAATGCGTAAGTGTGCACACATATTACATATACACACATGGTTTCCAGATTTTCACTTAACTAGTGCTTTTTTGAGTTCTTATACATATGCATTTATTCCTTTTTCTCTTTGTTAATCCAGTCTTATAGTTAATCCGTCTGTTCCTGTCCACCCCACCCTTCAGGTGGATTTAGGAAGGAAAAAAAAGGAAAGCTCCCAAAGAACAGCTCTTCAATTTGCTGTTTCTAGCATGTATTTCCTCTTTTGGCAATTTCAGCTTTGATTTAATCTTTTAGTGTTACTTTGTTATCCTTGCTATATTCTTTTTACTCTATACCTCACCTTTTAGCTGTTGGTTGACTCAAGGGTGAACTGTAGCCATAAAATGAAATGTTCATTTTTCATATAGAGAGCTAATTGGTGTTGTGTGTTAGTTTATGAGGGAAAAAAACATACCTCCATTTTAAGACTTGTTATTTTGATTTTGGTATCTTTTTCTCATGTCTTTTTTGTTTTAAGTTTTGGTACAATTTTTAGATCCTAACTAATTACCTAAATCCTCCCATTCATCCACAGTGTGGTGTGTGGTTTTTGTCTCTGCCAACATATATTCTCTCTCTTTACCTCTTTATCTCTTCCAAAAGCCAACCCTGATTAAACAGAGTGCAAGGGATATTTTTTCCCAAAACAGTACCAGTTAATGTTGTCTACACAGTAGTATCATGCTTGGTTGGTATAATTCCCTTTCAGTGGCATCTACAACTGCAGCTTATTAGAATTCTTTTACTTTCGTGCAAGTTACCCAGTCTGACCTTCACAGCCCCTTTTGTTGTTGTTTTTAAAAAAGTTTTTTTAATGCTTATTTCTGAGACAGAGACAGACACGAGTGGGGGAGGGGCAGAGAGAGAGAGAGACACACACACACACACACACACACAGAATTTGAAGCAGGCTCCAGACTCTGAGCTGCCAGCACACAGCCCAATGCGGGACGCAAACTCCTCAACCGTGAGATAATGACCTGAGCTGAAGTCGGACGCTCAACCGACTGAGCCACCCAAGTGCCCCCACAGCCCCTTGTTTGCATACCACCCATCTACATGGTTGCAAGAAGGGGAGGCGGTTGGGGAACGTTGATGAAGACCACATTGTTCTCATATTTATCTTTCTCCTATACATGTCTGTAAAGGCAAATAGCTTTCGAGAGATGTCTATGTAGTGACGCCTGAGTGACTGCGTAGGTTGAGCATCGACTTCAGCTCAGGTCATGATCTCATGGTTCACGGGTTCAAGCCCCGTGTTGGGCTTTGCGCTGACAGCGAGGAGCCTGCTTCAGAGTCTCTGTCTTCCCCTCTCTCTGTGCCCCTCCCCTGCTTGTTCTCGTTCTCAAAAATAAACATTAAAAAAAAAAAAAAAAAAAGATGTTTGTCCTGAACCTAAATGCAGCTCTTACAGTTGTTACAGCCTTTTTGCTAACAGAATTTTGATGCTACCCTTGCTCAGAGCATCTCTTCTCATGGTGCTGTTCCACAGGCAAGTCCTTTTCTTCTAGGACTCTATGCTGCCCAAATGACTTTTCATAGATCATGATTTGGCATATGCTGGAGTTGTTCACCCTGATACGAGAGCCTAGGGATCCTGCATTCAGCATGACCTAAATTTTTCTCAGAGCGTAAAATTGTTTAACCCCCGCCTTTTTAAAACAGAATTAAGTCTTTTGAAGATTTAGATTTCATTTCGCTGTGGACTTAGCAGGAGAGGTTATTTCTTATCCTACCCATGTGTGTACAAAGGAAGTTTAATGGAAATAATTTTTGTCCCCGTGGATTTAATAATCTGACACAAAGACTCTGGGTGTCAACACTCACCATACCAAATTTATTTTCATTATTTAGGCACGGACTTTAAAACAGTAGGTCTTAGGTTGGGTTAAATAAAGTAGCTAATGAGTTCTGTGTAGTCCTGGAAAACTTGTCACTTGGTTTGAGACTACCTAAAGTCTTCAGAAGGAGTTGTGAAAAGCACAGGAGACCGTGTGATTGGTTATTCAGGCCCTTAGGTGGATGAAATTGCTGAAGAAAGCAAGTCATGTCCAGTAGCTTTAAGCTCACAAGTTTGGCACCTAGATGAGCACTTAGGGCTGCAAATAATTGGGTTTCATCATTGAAGAAGAAACAAGTTCATTACTTTGAAGGTTAGGGCGCAAAAAAGGGAATCTTCTAACAAACGAATCAAACTTCTGTTAGTAGTGTCATACAGGTATCTAGAAAGTGTCTTTTGAATCTTTGGGATAATGAGTGAGAGCTGGGTTTGTATCAGACAACGAATTGTGTTTCGTTTGGCTTTTCGCAGGTTCACCGGAACAGCACAATGCGCTCTGGCTGTGACGTGAACCCCTCCTGTGCGCTGTGTGGCTCAGGCAGCACCGTCACCGTGCCCCCGGAAATTCACTACGAAGCCCCTCTGTTGGAACGCCTTTCCCAATTGGACTCTTGTGTTCACCCAGTTCTAGCATTTCCAGATGGTAAGAAAGGCCACAGAATACAAAGTTTTCTTGAGACTTACAGGATTCAAGTGAAAGAAAGTCAGCCAACATCCTGGTACAACCTGCGTGCCATCCAGAGAATCCATTTCACTCACCAGAGTCCCTTAGAATTTTTGCAAATAGGGTGCAGCAGATCTGCCAGGCCAGAATGTGCTACTGAAAGATTGCACCTTGCCAGGAGAGAGATTTCCCCCCAGCCTTTCAAGTGGCTGTGGGTGGGCCTAAGGACAGTTGCTTCCAGCCACAAGCAACCTGGTCCATCGTCTGTGTGTGCCGTGGTGTAAGTAGGAAGGGCAGCACTCTTTTGAGAGAATGTCTTCCTGCTGGGGCTGTGTGTATCACTGCACTTACATGACTGGCTTTCCAGGGTTTGTGTACATAAAGAGAAGGAACCGTCTTTTATCCCCACTCTGTCCTTCATAACACCCAAAGGTAGTCCGTACAAGTTTTTGAGAGGAGGGTAATTGAAATAGGAGTCTGAGGAATAAGAATTAGTGTGGGATTTTAAGATTTACTTGGTGGTATGAAAAAAAAAGAAGCGTTTAGCATGAATGGTTTATAAACATTTACTTAAAGGGACAGGTGCTAAATAATTTAGACTTTGCAGGACACACTTCCTCTGTATAGCCTGGGTTGCAACTATATGACTGCCACTATAGCACAAAAGCAGCGTTGACAATATGTAAACAAATGGGCATGACTGTGTATCAATAAAACCTTATTTATTAAAAATAAGCATGACTGATAGCTATCCTAGAGAATGCCCTCTTCTATTTAATAGTTGGTCAAACATTGGTTTACTATAATCCCCTTTTCTTTATGTGTTCTTCAAATGACTGAATTATTTTTTGGCTACCTAAATCCTGTAACTACTCCAGGCCATGTTATCAGAACTCCCTTGACTGTAAGGGCATGATCTAATACTCCTGTTACGATAGGACTTCTAATAAGAGTAGAAATGTTTAGAAAACTTGAATCATATGGCTTGCAAGCTAGGCAGGGTTTTATTTAGGTCAGGAGTGGTAGAGCAGTAAATAAACTTTAGCACACAGTGAGTAGAAAACACTAACACGTCTTCCTGTGTACTTCAGACTCCAGGGTCATTGGCTTTTACCTTCTCTTGCATTTGGATTATAGCTCGTGTAACTGAAGATTTTATTTGTGTAGCATTTTATGGTTTACAAAGCACCTTTCTCATACTAGTTTTATCTGCTTCTCACACTAATCCTGTAAAGTGCTAACTTCAGTTTGAGAGATCAAGAAACAGGCTTAGAAAGGTTGTACTTTATCTCTTTCAGACTAAATGGCTAATGAGTTTAGATGGTTCTAGAATTCAAACTTGGGTCATCTGTTGCCTGTCCTTTGTTTCACTATGTAACATGCTTCTTCCTAGCTGGGTTATTAAGAGAAATCAGGTTTCTGCCCATTTCTAGATTCTAACTGCAGACAGCCACCAGGAAGACCTAGGAATGTTTCTTGGGTTACTGTCTCAGGATTCACAGTACTGAATTGTATTGTCTCATATTTGAATAAGGAAGCCTGAAGTCCATAGTTATATTATGGTTCCGGTTAGGCCTCTTCCATACTCCCTGCGTACCAGCTTATAAACATGGTGATCTTTCTTTGTCAACAGTATTACCATATACAGTTGTGAATTTCCTTCCCATCCCCCAATCACATGTACTCAATTGCGTGATGTCTCCTGTTCAGTCAACATCTCTACTTGGAGGAACCCATTCCCTTTCGACACTTTCTTTTCCTTCTGACTGGTTCATATCTATAGATCTGAGTGCTGCCCTTACACTTCCTACTCCATCCCATTTCAAGCAACTGGAGGTAGCATTGAGGGAGAAAGACCTTTCTCTGGTCTTTAGCATCTTCGCTTTCCTGCCTGCCTTTAAATGCTTTTTCGATCTCTTTTTCTCCCTGTCTCACACAACTCCTAACCATGACATTGGAGTTTAGACAAGAGAGATAGTCATTAAGTCTCCTTAGGAGCCCGTAAAGAGGATGTGTGAACATATTTGCCTATGGATGAATTAGACTTTCTGTGGGTTGACCTGGGGGACTCCGTTAGCATTTCTAATATTGTTCCTGTTGGGATATTTTTGCTTTGATCCAAACAAATAGCATGGTAAAGTTTTCAGGGCCACAGATATGCCCAACTCTAAAGGGCACCATTATTCTATGTGAAAGCACCTCCAAGATTCCCCGTATATCATTGTGTAGAATAATAAGTAACTGTGAAGACTTAGCAGCCGGCCTAATACTGTGAGGGTCAAACATACATGCACCAGACCTGACCTCTGGGCCACCCTTTTACAGCCTGTTGTCTAGAAGCTACTTAGAGATGGCAGGCTTTTCAAGCAGTCTTACTAATGTTTCCGCACCAGTTTCTTTGTAGTTAGGTTGGGAACCACCTGCACCTCTTCATTTTAGACTTGTCTCCCTTGTTGACCACACCTCCAACATTCCCATTAAGTGTGGTTAGGGATGATAGAATTCTTGTCACCCCACTTAATCAAGCCAGTTAATCCTTAGCTTGAAATGTAGAGGATGTACAAACCCTTGGAGGAAAGAATGTTAACTTGAGTTTGGGCTTCATAAGAGCACCACCTGCTGGCCAGATGATCTATGCTGTTGTGAGAGAGCTTACTAAGACTCTGTGTACAAGGCTACCGCAGTTTTACCAGCAGGAGGAGGAAGGGAGTATTACAAAACAACCCTAGAAAATGTGCTTGAGAAAATGGTGGATAGTAATGAGCAAAACAGTTAAGTGAATCCTGGAATGTCAGACCCTGGCAAGCGTAAAGTCAAAGTCTTTATTTTGTCTGAGGAAATAGTAGCTTAAAATGGTATTCATTTCCTTCTATTTCTTATTTCCTGTCTTAACACTTCTGTTTTCCTGTTGTTGTTGACCTAATCAAGTATCTGCACCCTCTTCTCTTCATCACAGAAGAATTACCTGTACAGGTACAAAATGTGTGAAGTCCTCTGGCCAAATGAGTCCCTGTTGTATTCTCTTCTGTTTCATACCCTTTCCTTGCTCACTTTCAGGTCCTGCATATCTAATCCATTTCAGGGCTTCAGCTTTACATGGATCCTAGCTGTTGTTACTTAACCACTTAGAGCATGAACTAAGACCATCAATCCCTAAGAGATCATTTTTGTTCATTGACTGGGGGATTTAACTGACTTCCTGTTCACTCTTATATGAAAGCAGTTAACACACAGTAAACGTCTAGCAAAGTATAGCAGCCTGAGTTCTTCCAGCAGTTTGTTGTTATCCCTAACTGCCGGTGCAGTCGGGTTGGTTATAGGGGAAATTGCTCTGGATTCTGCTTAATACTTCAACTCTGGGGCACAGGTTGGTATTCTCCCATTGCAGCAGCTTCTACTTCAGAGCATTTAAGTGAGGGAAGGGGATTAGGTGTGGAACTGAGGTGTCTGACATAACACGTTAAGAGCTGAGAGACTCTGGGGGCGCCTGGGTGGCTCAGTTGGTTAAGTATCTGACTTTGGCTCGGGTCATGATCTCACAGTTCCTGAGATCGAGCCCTGCACTGGGCTCTGCGCTGACAGCCTGGAGCCTGCCTCAGATTCTGTGTCTCCTTCTCTCTTTGCCCCTCCCTGGCTCACGTGCTCACTTGCTCGCTTGCTCTCTCTCTCTCGCGTTCTCTCAAAAATGAATAAACACTGAAAAAAAAAAAAAACAAAAACAAAAAAAGCCCGTAGTCATTCTGGTCTAGCGGTAACAAATTCCTCTCCTGTGCTTACTCAAATGGATTCATAGCAGTTTTCTGGGTTTAACTAAGTCCTTTTTTGAGATGGATCCGAGGTCTTGGGATACAGTAGGAAAGAGTATTCTGATTGTTTAGCTTTTGTCTGCAGCAGAGGAGGGGAGAGCTAGAGCATGTGTGCTGGGATGTCACCTGCCCGGCTCTAGGCCTGCTGCCTCTTCTCACAGATGAAGCTAAACGCAGCCAAGTGGTAGGTTCTTGTTTTTGCCTTCTAACTCGGTGTTGGAATTAGGACCTGACTCCAGGCCTGCTTATTTCCAGTCTGTTGCTGTTTGCATTATAAATCAGGTTGCTCGTTTCCCTACCTCCTTTTATCCTGGCTTAATTTTCAGGTTTGGGAGAGCAATGACTAGGGAAAGTAAAAGGAAAAAATGAAATCACCAGGCTTTTGTTGTCCCATCGTATAGACTTTGCCAATTCTTCTGTTGACAAAGGGGTGTCCTGGGATATAGAGGAAGTGTTTTCCCCTTTCTGGGGCCTTTATGCATTCCAGTTCAGCTCAGCTTTCAGAATGCCTCTAGACAATGCTTTATTTCCTACACACCCTTTTCCCTAACCATTCTGAATTAGAGTAAAAAATATTTGCCACTATTACCTTAACTCAGTTCTTGATCGTTTATTAATAGGAAATTTTTTGTTTAAACATTTGACCTTTTTTGGGAAGGCAGGGGGAATCAAACCATTTTATTGAGGGGCTTGAGGGAGGAGTGGAAGGGCTGGGAACACCATGACAGCCAATGTCCTTGGCCTGGTTGGGATCTCCCCAACTTTGAAATTGCTGAAAGCTGATCTGTGTCTTTTAACGGTTGGAGTAGGTGAGTTTTTAAGTGTGGGAAAGAATGATTATGCAAAAAAGTTTCAGAAGACAGCACTGTCCTCACAGACTGTATCTCATTACTTGGACGTATAGCAAATACTTATTATCTTTAAAAACTTCAGTAGTTTTCCTAATCTGTTTGGCTGCTATTAACACATTCCACCTCAGAATTAAATCTCTCCATTCCCTGGGCCAAAGAATAGTCTCATGGTGTCGTGGCTAAGAGTGTGGGCTTTAGGGTTATACAAACCTAAGTTTGAATGTTGGTTAACTAATACTAAAGTGTGTAACCTTGAACAGTTAATTCACCTTTCTGAACCTGTTTTGTCTTTTAAAAAGGAGCTTAACGGTGCTTACATCAAAATGAAATACATATTTTAAATTAACTCTTAGGTATAAGACCTCTAAAATGAAAACTGCCAAACCCTGCTGAGAGAGAATTAAAGAAAACTTAAATAGATAGATACACCACATTGATGGCTTGAAAGGCTTGGAATTGATGGCAGACAGAAGGCATTTCTCCCCAAATTGACCTATAGAGTCAGTGTAATACCACAATGAGGTTTTTTGTTTTTTGGGTTTTTTTTGCAAAGCTTAAAAGAAAAAGCGACTGCCTGCTATTGAGGAAGAATAAGATTCCATCTTGTCTGCAACACTGGGTGTTAGAATATAGTGAAGTAATAGCTTTAAAGGTCTGAGAGAAAAATGGTTTTAGTTCTGGAAATATTTTTTCTAAAGAAATTACTCAAAGCCCCATTGTTAGGAAAATTTTTAAAATGAAACTAAGAAAACGGAAAGGTATGAGAAATGGTGAATCAGAAAATGGTAAAAAATCACAGTTAAGCTTAAGAGATTTATGATACTGAATATTAACTAATCAGGTAAAAAAATAGATCATCCCTAGGTGAGAGGTGAGGAGCTAGGGAGGAAGGAGGGTATAGTTCTCAGTAGACAATAAATCTTTCTTGAATGAATATGTCCTGAATAACTGTGTTGGTAGGATCAGGCTTTAATGTTTTAGTCTCCAGGAGGATAGAAACGGGATGCTTATCAGTCTTTCACACCAGTAGTTTAACAAACTTAGCACAGAGTACGTGAACAAGGAAAACTCCATCCATGTAACAGAAGGTGTAGATGGGGTGTTCATTTAACTTGAAAATAAAAGGCAAAAGTGACTTGCTTGTGAGGAAAAGAACCTTCAGTAAAGTTCCGGTCAACAGACCTTCCGTATGACAGTGCTTTTGCCCCACTGGGTCATCGTGCCGCTCGGCACATAAAAGCAGGGTGTGCTGTAGATCCCTGCCCACTGGAGAGCCAGGGGTACTGGTGAGCACACCTCTCTTCTTGAGACGAGCCCAGAGGCCAGGTGTCTGGACTAACCCGCAGTGTTTCGTGTTCCTTACAGATGTTCCCACAAGCCTGCACTTCCAGAGCATGCTGAAATCTCAGTGGCAGAACAAGCCTTTTGACAAAATCAAACCTCCCAAAAAGTTTTCACTTAAGCACAGAGCACCCATGCCAGGCAGCCTGCCGGATCCAACTCGTAAAGACAGGCACAAGTTGGTCAACTCCTTCCTAACAACAGCCAGTAAGTTTCAGGGCACCAGAGAGTCTTCCTCCAGTTACTTAAAGAATTACTTTAGAATTCTTTATAAACGTTACTGTTTTGCTATGGCAGTGTGTCGGGGTTGGGAGAGGCAACTGACCGATACAAATTCAGCTCACAGTCTACTTCTGCCTGTCTCGGATGTTCTCAGATGGACTCTGAAAGCTATTCCAGACACCATGCATCTCGGGACAGGACCCAGAGTGCTCGAGGAACAGCTAGCAGTGGCATGGCATTGGGTCCATGTGTGGGCAGGCTGTCTTCTGTAGCTGGTGTCAGATTTCTCTGGTTGAGGGCCCTGTGGGCTGCCTGGCCTATCCTGGCCATTGTGCTGTTTGCTAGAAGCTTCGGTCCCAGAGGACTCTCCCGCTGCCCTGAGTGTCCATCATTGGCCTAGAGAGAACTCAAGAGCTTGGAACTCAAATAAGAAAAGATTGAGAGAAGATTTCACAGCTCTTTTTCTGTTCCCCTCTTCAGAGCTGTCCCATCACCAAACCCGGCCTGACAGGACCCACAGGCAGCACTTAGACGATGTGGGGGCCGTGCCTATGGTGGAGCGAGTGACAGCGCCCAAAGCAGAGCGCTTGCTCAACCCACCGCCACCTGTGCACGACCCAAACCACAGCAAAATGAGATTGCGAGACCATTCATCTGAGAGAAGTGAAGGTAGGGCCAGGCCCGGCACCTCTACCTGCATTTGCATCTGCTCAGGGCTTTCTGGGGCAGCCTGGGCATCTCTCAATTGCCCCCAGCTTTGTCCTTCACTTTCTAGGAAGGCAGAGTAGAGGGACCCTACTGCTTCTAAGTGCAGGTCACTTCTAACTGCTACAGCAACCTCTGCCCGGTCCCCTACCTCCCGTCAACCAGTTTGCTTCACCTTTTTATCCTCTAGGCTTAGAATGCATTTTTGCTTTTATGAATTGCTGGCATTTGTAACTTGTGCTGGATGTAGAGCCGTTTGAGGTAGCCACGTATTCCTTTTTTGTTGACTTCTGCAGTGTTGAAGCATCACACGGACATGAGCAGTTCCAACTACTTGGCGGCCACCCAACATCCACCGCACAGTCCCCTGGTGCGACAGCTCTCCACCTCATCGGACACCTCGGCACCCACCAGCTCTAGCCCACAGGTTACGGCCAGCACGTCTGTAAGTACCTTGGGCTCGGCTGCACAGTCCCTCCGCAGCCACGGTTCACCGAGTGGCTCGCTCTGGAGGACGAGGTAGAAGGTGGGATTTGGGGGGAACTCGGCTCGCCGTGATGTGCCATTTTTTGTCAAAGTAGTGGTATTTGACCTGTTTTCCTTGAGTTGTTTCTCATAGTAGGAAGCTTGATGCTGAGACAGACTCTGAAGGCGGTCTGGGCCTATTATTCCAGGTCTGTGGGGCTGGGTTTCAGATGAGACTCCGCCGGGCCGCGGCTCTAATCCTCTGGGTCCGAGAAGTTCCCACGAGAGGAGGAATGGAGGACAGACACTTAGGAGCGTTGGAGGCACTTCATTTCCTTGTTTTCGTTCTGCTGGGGGGGGGGGGGAGCTGGAGCACTGAGAACCAGCCCTGACGTTAGGGTTCCTGGAAGGGAGGGAGAAGGCAGAGCCTCGCTTCTCAGGCCCCAGAGCAGAACTACAGGTGCAGTGGGCCCTGCCTGCAGTCCTTCCTATGGTGCGCGCAGGGCGGCGGGCAGCTCTTCTGGCGCCACGCTCCGTCCCGAGTGCTGCTCGCACGGCCGTTGCAGACACAGTCCCGCTGATTGCTTTCTGATACTTGAATTCCTTGGTGTGGGCCTCCTGGAACACCTGCACCTGTAGTTGCTCTCTGCCTGCTGAAGGGCCCTTTAGGTGGTAGTTACAATAGTAATGGTGATAGTAATAATAAAATGCTGCAACTACGACGTTTGTTGTGTCGGTTCTGCCTGCTTTACCTGTGTTACCTCATTCGGTTCTGATCGTGCCCTTTGAGATGTAAGTGGTATTGAGGGTTCTCATTTTGTAGGCAGGGAAACTGAGGCTCTCTAAGGTTAATAAGTAAATTGCATAAAGTGAGGCAACTTGTGAGGCTTACAAATGCAGTTCAAACCGAGGCAGTCTGACCGCTCAGCCAGCTCTTAAGTGCAAGCCTGAGGCCAGGCATCGCGGAGGTCCCCTGTGTGGGTGCTTTGGATCCCCTTTAGAGTGGACATCAAGAAACTCCCAAGCCCACAAAACGGGCTCCTGTTGTTCTGTCTTTGCTCTTAAAAGTCAGACAATCTTTTCCGAATGACCTCTTCGTTCCTCCCTTCTTCACCTCCTACACCCACAAGTGTTGTCTAAATAGGTAAGTGGTATCTTAACCACGAACTCCATTATCCTTCAGAGGGTCTCAGACCACCAGAGGATTTCAAAGACAGAGAGTCTGTCTCTGATTCTCAAGTTTGAACTCTTGACCAGTTCTTGGGGGGACTGCAGTGTTCACTCACCCGGCCAGCCCTCCTGTGTCTGGAGGATGTTAACTTAGGCCTGGATCACTTGACAGTTTTTCTTCTTATTTATTGAGTACACATTTTGTATCTGTGCTCACCCTTAAGGCTGTCACTGCCCAATGTTTTCAAAGAATATGGATTTATTCGTAGTAAGAAGAATAGTAGGCCAGATCCTGAAAATGAGGTAGAGAAGCTAGACGACACTGGACAAAGTTGGGGGCGGGGAGGGCTGGGGTAGGTACGGCAGTGCTTTCCAAAAGCCGGTGTATACCTCAGTATCACCTCAGTGGTCAAAAAAGGAAATCTCTGAAGATTCTGATTTGATAGAGGAGGGGCCCCAGACCCGCATCCCCCTTTTTGCCTGGTAACGCACTCCTCCCTCTTGCTTCTGAGGAACCGCTTTCCATCCCCATCACCCGTTCTGCACCACTGGCTCTAAACGGGAGACGGTAGTTAAGTCAGACCAAGTGAGTGCCTGGCGGAGGAGGGCACTCAAGCCTGTTGAACCATTTTTGTTTTTTCATAGTAGAAAGCCTGATAACAAGACAGACTCCAAGGGTGCTGTCTTGGGCCCACTCCCGTCTATTTCCCTTGAAGCTACTAATAACAGGCCCACAAGATTCAGGGAATATACACACCTGTTTCCACCAGCTTCACATTCATTCTTGACCAAGATTTAGGGAAAACAATCTCTTGAGGCTTCCTTAAGGTACACTTCTTGTAGTGGGATGCGTAATTTTAAAAGAGATGGGACAGTGGCAGAGGGTTTTGGGCATGAAGTCACTAATCCTTAGCTGCAGAACTCAGCCAGGCAAGATTTACAAAAGTCTTCGAACATCCTGGTTAACCAGTTACCCTAAATTTGTGAGGCAAATGACAGTTTGTTCTCATTTGATAGAGAAGGATGTTGAGGTGAAAAGACATCGTGGTAACCTGAGATCATAGGTGACCGCAGCCAAAATCCTGGCGCGGAGAACACTGCCTTTCACCACATTCTCCGAATGTCCCGAGATGATGGGATGAATCCATCCTGTATCGCTCTCCAGGAACAGAGTAGTAGACGGGTTAGTTGTAGGGAACAGCTTCTTCCTCATCTTGCTGTTCGCTAACCCCTTCCCTCTGAGCTGACCACACTTGGGGCTTGGGTTTGAGTGCAGCCTCTCGGGTGTTTCCAGCTGTATTGTCACCACGGCAGCGTGTGTGGCATCCTGCCGTTTGCCTCCGGCCCCTCTCGGCTGCCGGTGTCTGTTTCAGGGTGGGGTGTTTGTTATCTGGGCCCAAGCAGCTGGTGGACTTTTTCCTTCATGGAAGAAACCAGGTTTTCCGGCTCCCTGCTTTACTCCTGCCCTGGCCTCCAGGCTGCTGCGGGTGCCCACCTCCTCCTCTGATAGTGGATCCCTGTTAGTCTTCTTTCTTCCTGAGAGTTTGATCTTCTCAGCCTCCTGGAGAAGCAAATCTCCATTCTCCAAGAAACTGTGGAGCCAGGTCCTCTTCCTCCATTTTCCTCCATTCAGCTCCACTGGTAGAGCTAGAAAGCTCTCCACCCTTCCCCAAGAATAACAGCCAGAAAGAGGGGGAAACCACATAGGCTGAGCAGATGGTGGGTACAGACTTAGCTGAAGAGTTCAGATCTATGAGGAGGAAGGGCTGTCGTGATGTCCAAGGTTAGAGGATCTGTTGAGCTGGACCTGTCCTTTGAGGTCTTTTCCCGATAAGGGAACTCGCATTTCTAACCTGAAGAGTCCCCACTAGGCCCAGTTAAGCATTAGGAGCCACTATGGGTCTGAGTGACAGATAAGCGGGGGAAACAGAAAGGACGACTTTAAAGGAAGGGGATAAAGGTGAATACAGAGGAGTCAGAACCTCAGCACTAGGTTCGAGGCCCCAGGATGCCCACCCTGTAAAATTCAGCTGAAGTCTTTTTCCACGTGAGCCCATAAAGGAAGAGGGTGACCAGTGAGACTTGTGAGCTGGAGGTGCTCCTCAGGGCCACCTTGCGTTTCTCCTGAGGACTTTGTAGTGGCAGACCACCTCCTTGGTGTAGACGGTGGCTGCTGCAGGGCCGGCCCCCACCCAAGGACCAGGTGCCTGGGGGCTGGTGATCCAATAATGTTTGAAGTCTTAGGTGTATGATTTGCTGTTTGCAAAATTGCGCCTCCCTTTTAAACTTACCTTTGTCTTACAGCAGCCAGTGAGGAGGAGAAGGGGAGAGAGCTCATTCGACATTAACAACATTGTCATCCCGATGTCTGTTGCTGCAACAACTCGTGTAGAGAAACTACAATACAAGGAAATCCTTACCCCCAGGTAGGGGGCCTAGATAATTGGCTCCTCTCCCTGTTCTTCCTGTTCTTGGCCTTTTCCCCTTTTTGTCACAGACCTTGGGGTTCTAGCCTTAGGTTTTGCCTTCTCCTTAAGAGAAAGTCTTAACCTGATAGGAGTGAAATTGCTTCTATATACAGTTCTCTATTATATGAGCACCAGCCAGACCACAGGCCACAAACTGGCTGCAGCTATGTTTATTTGACAGCACTGAAGAGTTCGTTGTCGGCATCAAAGCAGGATTTCACATATGAATCTTTGTTTCTAGCCTTTGTTGACAACTCAGAAATTGGGCAGCCCCGTACAGGCACTCTCACAGAGTGGCAGTCAGCTGGGACTGAATAGCGGTGGTCCCCTCTAAACAGTCCCTTTGCTTGAGTTTGTCACAGTCTCCCAGCCTGTGTCCTGTTGGGGCATTGGAGTGTGGAGCCTCTTTCAGAGGCCTTGGGGGCTACCAAGGCCGAGCCGTGAGAGGGCAGGGTTGTTCACAGGCGCCCAGCTCTCGTTCTTGCACAGACACACTAATTCTGCCCCAGTTGCCTAGCCCTCACAATTGTCCCTTCTTGATTTTGCAGCTGGCGGGAGGTCGATCTTCGGTCTCTGAAGGGGAGTCCTGACGAGGAGAATGAAGAGGTAACAGCATGGTCGTTTTCTGTTAGGAGATGCGCGCGCGCACACACACACACACACACACACACGGGTGCACACATCCCAAGTGCCTCAAGACCCATGGGTGTCAACTGCAAGCTCATTGCATTCCTGTCCGGATGGGGAAGAGCCTAGTAAGGGCTGGGGCTTGTTCTAGAATTGATCCACCCATACTTAAACTCGGCTTCCTGGAGGGGAGAGGGGATCAGTGAAGCTTTTCTCTCGCAGGTCGAGGATCTATCTGATGCAGCCTTCGCCGCCCTACATGCCAAGTGTGAGGAGATGGAGAGGGCTCGGTGGCTGTGGACCACGAGTGTGCCACCCCAGCGGCGGGGCAGCAGGTGACGGGGCAGGCTCAGGCGGCCAGGCCTGTGAAGGGAGGGTGGGCAGGGAGTTGGCCGCTGTGTCTGTGGAACTGCCACTGCCCCACAGGCGCTCTGCATACTCCTCCACTGGCAGTGGCCCTGAGCGCAGAAGTTCCTGGTGTTTGGTGGAACTGAGAGGGCACGTGGTCCCGTGGCTGGGTCCTTGCTGAGTGCCGGACGACTGTCCAGTTGTGGCAAACTTTCATGCTCTCCTGGGCTCCGGGCGCCAGCTGTCTGTGGCATTAGGATCGCTTCTCGGCCTTTTGGCTAAGATCAAGTGTAGTGTCTGTGGCATGAGGAGGCCATTTGCGGGTCGTGGTGACTTAACCAGAGGAGCTTTGGAGGCCTCACCCAGGGTAACCTTCCTTAGGACGGTGGAATGGGGGGTGGTGGTCGTGCATGAAAGAACTGACCCATCCTGTCTCCATTTATTGTAAACAGTGACAGAAGCCCTCAGGATTCTCAGGTAGAAAGATTTAGGGCTCTTGTTTTTGCCTTTTTTCCCTTGACTACAGTTTTCAAAGTCTAGACTGATTTCCCTTTCCTGGGAATTCACTGGGCACTGTGCCAGAGAGTAGCCCCTGGCATTGTTCAGCCGCGGCCTTCTCTTGGGATGATGGGCACACAGGGCTCTTACGACTGTCCTGTGTGCCCCCTCCGCCCACCCCGCCCCCTACATGGTGGTGGGAGGAAACGAGAGGACGTGTGGTTTCTGGGAAAGAACCATTGGGTGTCCATCTACCTCGGCTCCTCTGGTTGGGATGCCCTTTTCATGCCTCCTCCCCATCCGCCCAAGATAGACCGTCATCCCCAATTACCCAGGCACTCAGATTTGCACTCGTTGGTGTACAGGTCTTACAGGTCATCAGATGGCCGGACGACCCCTCAGCTGGGCAGTGCCAACCCCTCCACCCCCCAGCCCGCCTCCCCTGATGTCAGTAGTAGCCACTCTTTGTCGGAGTTCTCCCACGGTCAGTCCCCGAGGAGCCCCATTAGCCCGGAACTGCACTCGGCGCCCCTCACCCCTGTGGCTCGGGATGCTCTACGACACCTGGCCAGTGAAGACACCCGCTGTTCCACACCGGAGCTGGGGCTGGATGAACAGGTGAGGGACACACGGCCTTTGCGAGGGGGTTGGCGGGGGGGGGGGGGGGGGGGGATAGAGCAGGGGAGGGGGACAGCCCCTGCTGAAGATGGGTCTGCGTCATAGGACTCCCCTCCCCGTTTTATTTTATTTTATTTTATTTATTTATTTTTTACTCCCCTCCCCATTTTAAAGGGGACAAGGGGCTGCACTTGAAATTGATCTTCTGAAGGTGCCGTGGAACCGCCTGCTCTGTGAGGGCTCTTCCTGGACCGCTCCGGGAAGTCTGGAGATGGGTCACGGGCTTGAATCCACGCGTCTCGGGCCAGGGCCTTGGGGCGGAACGTAGTGTGGAACCGGCTTCTCACCGTGGCGGTTTGTCTCCCCACAGTCCGTCCAGCCGTGGGAACGGCGAACCTTCCCCTTGGCCTACAGTCCCCAGACGGAGTGTGAGGAGCAACTGGATGCACAGGAGCGGGCGGCCCGCTGTACTCGGCGCACCTCAGGCGGCAAGACTGGCCGAGAGGCAGAGGTGGCCCCCACCTCGCCCCCCGCTGTCCCCCTCAAGAGTCGGCATTTGGCGACAGCAGTCACAGCTCAGCGTCCAACTCACAGATGAGCGGGATACGAGAATCTAAACAGACTCACTAACTATTGGCATTAAAGCTTCAGAAATCTCTGCGTTTGATATTCAAACATCATATGCCGGAAATTTTCACGGTTTTTAGTGAATTTAAGGAATTTAGATTCTACTTTGGTATTTTTGTTTTGTTTTGATTTTTGTTTTGTTTGGTTTTGGTTTCCATGTTTTGTTGTCACACACCTGAGCACTTCCTCCAGTTGGCAAACAGAAGTTCAGGATAAGACCCTGCTGGCCTGGTCCTGGCACATCCTCCGCACTGTTGAATCACTGGACTTAGCGATGTTAGGTGACCGCCCCCCCCCCCTCCCGCCCCCGCCCCGCACCTGTGGACAGGGTGGGACAGCCACGTGGGCAGAGGGAATGGCAGGCTCCCCGCTCAGCGTTGCCGCCTGAGGTCGGGGTAGGGGGAGAACAGCACGCTCTGGACTCTCACCCTTTCTCCTCTCCTCTCCTCCCATCGGCGGCCCGGCCCAGCTCTGGCCCTCCTGGCCGGGTCCCCCTTGGCCATCTGTGCTGGGGCACCCCCGCACCCACCAGAGCCTCTTGGCCATAACCGCCACCTGTTCCGAACTCTCAGTCGACAGAACGGCTTCCCTTTGTCACCCAGATCTTGGAGACCTAGTCTGGGTTTCCGCTGCGTTTGGTCCTCTCTGTTTTGACTCCTTCACTGCAGTAACGTGACTGCGGCTGCTCAGGTCCCTGCCCCGCCCCTTGCGCTCCCTCTCTGCTCCCCGATGCCACCCGCGCACCCACACACACCAGGCCTTCCACCCGGATGTTTTTACCAACTGTGTCCCCTGTCTGTGAAGGTGGGGTTAGGGCTACTTCCATTCCCACTCCTCTGCAAACTGGGGGGTCAGGGACACGAGCAGTCATCTCCCCTCTAGGATTCTGTCGTCGTGGATTCATTTGGTCCCATTTCCCCCACACGCACTTCCCTGTTGGTGTCCGGCCTTTCCTCTCCCACGCTCCCCTTGCCTGTGGAACGTTGTCTGGTCCTAGCTGTGGTTCCCATCACTCCCTCGTCACCCCCCTTGGTCAACCTCGTGCCTGTCTCATGTATGATCACATCACCAAAAGGGGGGGCAATAAGAACTTCTTTATTTTTATTTTTATTTTTTTTTTGTTGCCATTTTGTAATCGTATAAAAATAGTAGACAAACTGCTTAATGGTTGGGGTTTTTTCACAATTTTCAACATTAGTGATTTTTTTTGATTCTGTTTGCAAGTTAAAGGGTTTGTCATTGTTTCTTTAAAAACAATAATGCACCATATCCCTATGCATAAAGTGCTTCTTCTATTTATAAGGTTGAAAATTCTGAATAACCCTTTTAGCATTGTTAAAAAAAAAAAAACAAAAACAAAAATGGAAAAAAAAAACCTTGTATTTTGTAAATATTTTCTTTTCCTGCTTTGAGCTGTGTATTGGCAGCGAAACATGTAGCTGTCTTTGTTCTATAGAAATGCTTTTCTTCAGAGAAGCTGATCTTTGTTAATGTCTTGATTCTGTTCGCAAAGCACAGACTAGTGCTTAAAAAAAAAAAAGGAAGGAAAAATGGAAAAAAATAAAAAAAAAAAGTTACAGAATGTTGTGTTGCCAGGCCTTTGTTGACATTGGACCGGGTCCACGTCGGGGGTGGCAGCTTAGGACCCTGTCCCACTGGAGCAGTTAGTTCTCTGGGTCACTGGACTTGCTCTGAACCTTGGGAAGTCTCCGTTCTGTCCTTGGGCACCTGGCAGGGCCACCTGATGGCCACCAGGGAGAGGATGGAGTCGGGGTGGGGGGGCAGTAAGGGGTGCCCAGGGTGTAGGGGGCTCTGTGTAGATAAACTTTTTGTTGGGTGTAAGCAGTTGGTCGTTGCCTCTTGATGCTCCTTCTCTAGTGAGGCCAGCAGTACGACATCTTAGAACTGTTCTGAATTGCTCTCAGGGAGATCCCACCTCTCACTGCCTTTTCTGGTGTTGGGGTCAGTGAGAATGTACATACTTCGTAGCATCGTTCTTCTGAGGAGCCTACGGGCTGGGTTTTGTATGTACGAGAGAAAGACGCCGGCAGGCCTCATTCCCTTTTTCCACGGTAGTCATCTGGCGATGAGCGCCGAGTCGTGAGGTAGCCTTTCTCTCTGGCCGCCCTGTTCCTGCGTCTGTGGCTGCACTTAAGACCTTCTCTGCTTAAGCTTCTGCCCGCAGTGGCTAGAGTGAGCACAAGGGGGAAAGCAGAGAAAACCGGTATTTTGAAACTTTGTATGAAAATTGAAGGGCTCCTTCTTAGGACCTTGACCTAATTACTAAAGAACAGGAATTGATATGGCTACTGTTTGGTATTTGTTTTCTTTGTGGCATTGCTAGGGGCTATCTGCTATCTCTGTGTAGCAGACTCCTTCCCCAATCTAATGAGGACCCAAAGGAGAGAGGAATGCGGCTCCGGAAGCCTGGAAGGAATCGAAGCCTTGGCGGGCCTAGTGTTCTGCTCCAGCCCCGGGCCTCTGGGAGCAAACGAGACCTACACCTGCTGCAGCCGTGGCCCCTCTGAATATGCCGGTGTGGGTCTTAACAGACTCTGGAGTTGGAGTGCAGCCTTGTGAGCCCCCCTACAAGGGTACTGGCCTTTCTTTGAGTTGGATCGGGACGGACTCCCAGCACCAGAGTCAGAATCGAGTGGAAATGAACGAGTCTTGAGAACTCTTCCTGCACCTGCAGGCCCCAGAGAGAGATTTTAGCAACCTTGACATTTCCTGCTGGGAGCGAAGTTCTCTAAGGTTGGGAAAGGACTTGCACATCGTACATCCTGAATCATTTTCTTGTCCTTTGAATCCATGCACGGAGACCTTACTTAATCAGTAATAACTTTATTTCCAAATTCACTTTTACAGCAACAATCAGTGTAAATCGTTTGTTAAAACACACAATACACCATATGGACGTTCACAGACAGGAAGCTAAGCTAAGATGGTTTCATGTCCCTCCCCCCACCCTCAAAATTACCAAAGAAATCATGGGACTTGCGAGTGCCAGAGATTGTCCTGCCCAACACTGCAAATTCACGGGGCTAAGTCCATTAGGAGGGGGACTCTGGGCCGGTGCCCAGGGTAACCCTTTTCAGAGCTGAAGAGAAACCAGAAGTCTCGAGGCCACAGCTCTGCAGGTGCGACGAGCTGACCACCTCCACCTCCACCCTCATCCCCACCCGATGGCCTGACTTGGGGACAAAGACAAAAGAGGGGGGAAGGAAGAAGGAAGAGCTCTCAGCAGCCGCTAGCACAGGCTGCACGTCCGCAGCAGGTGGGAAAGGTGGCGCGGAGGCTCCGGCGGCTTAGATGGAAGGATGCCGGGGTCTGCGGTAGGCGGGGCTGTGGGCCCGGGGACCCCCGTGAGGGGGCAGCTCTGTCTCCAGACTCCTCCCCAAGCCTCGCTGCCTGCCCCTGGCGGGGAAGGAGACGGGGCCGGCTGGCGGGACCCCAGGGACCTCTAGCAAACGTGGGTGGTCCGAAGAAAAGGGTTACTCGGTGGTTGCTGCCCTCCAAGACTTCCCTCTGCCCATGGTAACTATCTTACAGGTTCCTCCCCCCTCCCCCCAGAAGCACGACAAGCAATCGCAAGCAGGATACAGTCTCCGCGTTGAAGTCCGTTTAAATAGAACTACGGATAAGTGAGTGGAGAGCTTGAAGGAACCAGGCGCGCAGCACAGCCCACCCAGGGGACGCGGACTGGACGTGGGGGGAACGGGGGTGGTCGAGAGTGCCCAGCCTGGTGGTGGCGGGGGGAGGGGGAGATTGTCCTCATTGAAGGTCACAAGCCAGCATCCCTTTGCAATCTCCCTGCCGCACTGACCTGGTCACCCTAGACCGTGATCTCTAGGCCGACCCCAGCAGTCCCCATCCGCCCCCCTCCCCAACGAGTGAGATCCCGGAGCCCTCTGAGCAAGGCCCTCAGGATAAGGTAGGGCAAGTGCAGACAGAGGCGCAGCCGGAGTCCGTGGCAACGCTGCGGGGCCGCGTCTCTAAGAGCTACCAACTTCGAACCACAGTTCCCTTCCCTTCCTCAGAACCCTTCTAAGCAGCTGGGACTCCAAGCGGCAGAGAGCCTCACGGCGGGTTAGTTCTGGGCCCGGATGACTCCTTGCACGGAAAGCTCGAGCTGCAAACGAAGCCGCCAGCCCTAGAGAGGCGGCCTGGACGCCCACCAGCCCGCAGGGGTGCCTTAAACGGTGCCCAAACTGGAAGTGGCAGAACTGGGCCTGAGGTCGCTGAATTTCTTTAAAATGGCGATTTTCCACAAAGGCTGTCTCCTCTCCCCGTGGCAGCAGACGGGGCTTGTGCAAGGTCGGCGGGGGTCCCCACCAAGGCTCTGGGAACGGCGTCTCCTGACTTGTCACCCTGCTGCAGTCAGGCAGCGCGGGCCCCCGGGGCTCATCCGGGGCGGCCAGTCCATCCAAGCCCTGCTGTGGCTGGAGGGCGCTTGGTAGGGAGGCTGGGGCTCCCCTTCCAGGGGGACAGCTTGCAGTGGGACCCCAGGCCTCTCCCTGGCTGGTCCTGGGTTCCTTTCTCTTGTGACACAGGGTGTCGTAAGACCCTCGTGGCTGCTGGGGGCTTCTGGCTGTGACTGAGAGGGCCATCTCCTCGCTGCAGACCAGGCCGGCCACAAGATCCACCTCTCTCTGCCCCCACAAAGGGAAGTCCCAGCGGGGTGGCAAGGGGGCGCCGTAGCTTCTGCCCCAGGATCCTGTCCCAGTCCTGTGCTCTGGGCCTTCCTCCAAGCTGAAGGTTCTCCAATGTCAGAACCTGGTCCCAGATGCCCCGGAAGCCTTTCAGATCAGGAGGCTGTGACCAGGTAGAGCCACACCGGCCACCCAGAGCCAAGCCCCCCGTGTGGGAGGGAGAGACATCTAGGACCCCCGTGGGGTGGGTTAGAAACCTCTTCACAAGCATTTCAAGATACATGCGTCCTTTTTTTTTTTTTTTTTAAACCTTTTCATTATCAAAGTCACTCTGGTGAATCCAAGCATAAACAGACAAATCAGACTACAACGCGACAGGGTGCAGACGGGGAGGGAAAGGTGACGTCTATGTATATGTTCAGCTGCTCCAGCAGGACAGACAGCACTGCTTCCAGCTGGGACGGGGGGTGGCGGGGGAGGGGTGGGGGGGGGGGGGAACCATTTCCGAGGGGCGTGCTCCCCTCCCGGGGTATGCAGGGCTGAGCGCTGGCGGGGCTCTCGGAGAGGCTGGCAGTCACAAGCTCGGGTGGAATCGGGGCACAGAGTGTGGCCCTGCCCCAGGGGCCTTGCCTGCCTGACCTGCTGCCGCCTCTGGACCCAGGACGGCCGACCTGCTGCCAGCTCAACTCAGGAAGGGGACCAGGCCTTCTGGGAGGAAAAGGCTCTCCAAGTAGAAACAAGGCCAAAACATCCCGGGTCATTGCTGAGCCCACCCTGGCTCACGTCTGCGAGGAGAGGTGGGGGTAAGGGACGGAGTACGGTCATCAGGTTCATCGTGAGGGGACACACCGGTCGGGTGAGTTATAACTTAAACCAAGGGACCGAGATCTCACCTTGTGCCTGGGTTTTGCCTTCGCTCAGACACCCCTCTATTTGAGAGCAGGTGCCTCCTGCGTCTGAACAACGTCCAGTGCTGAGAAAGGGGCGTGGTGAGGCTGGGAACTTGGGACAGTGTGACATCGTGAGGGGGACAGGCAGTGACTGGGCTCCGCACAGCAGACACATGGGCATGGTGGGGGGAGGGAGGACAGGTGGCTGCAGTGGCCACGGGAGGGACAGGAGGCTCAGGACCCACCTCCCAGACCCCAGCACGCTCCAGGGATGCCAGAGGCCCAGGCTTGGGAACAGGCGGATGCCCCCAAGAGGCACGAGTCCTTACAAAGAGAACTGGTTTAGCCCTAAAGTCCCAGAACTGTGAGGTGGCCAAAATCGTGGCTGCAGTTCCAACCTTGAGAACTCAGTAAAACAGGGTTTCCGTGGGGCCCCCACCCTGCGGGGAGGGAGAAAGAGGCCAGCGCTCGGGACGTCAAGGTCAGTCTTCTCCGAGGAAGCGATCCACAGGGTGCCCCCCTCCCGCCAACCGACCACCTCCTCCCGCCAACCGGAGCCTTTCTCCCACGGGCCGCCCGCGGGGACGGTGGCACACGGGCCCCGCGGCGGACCCCGGGCCACCGAGCACGGGGAGGCCGCCTGGCACGAGCGAGCTGTGGGCGGCCGAGGCGGTCTGCCCTTCCCGCTGTCCTTCCAGGCAGAGAGCAGTGGCTCCCCGCCCACCCCCCATCACCCACTCCCACACTGTCCCTTCTGCCCTCTCCCTCCCCCCCTTCCCCTGCCTCAGCCTCTCCCGGGCTCCTCCCCCAACCCCCACCACAAAGTTGACATCCGCCCCCCGCGGCTCCCACACGGCACCCGGTTTCAAATCCGTTGCTGCTGCCGCTGCCTCTGTGACACCCCCAGGACAGGGCAGAGCAGGGGCGCCCGCAGTCCCTTGAGATAACCCAGAAGCAGCTCGCAGAGCCTCTCCTCCCTCTTCTAGGCGGAGGGGGAAAAAAAAAGAATCAAAAGTAATTGCCCGAGGAAATGGTGGGTGTGGTCGTCTTTTTAAACGTTTTTAAAAATATTTTATTATCGCCAGCCCACGCATCAATTTGGAAAGCTGGAATTTGCTCTTTTTCCCGTCACTGATTTTGAAGTCCCGAGCCAGGGCCGAGCGACAAAAGCAGGTTAAAGTGATTAACCGATTAACCGATCTGTGAGGAGCAGCTGGGGGAGGGCAGAGGGCGAAGGGCCAGATCATTATTCTTTTTTTTTCCACACTCTCTCTCTTCTCTCCACGATTACTGACCGCCCCGGGGGCCTGATCACAAACCCTGCTTGGCCAGGGAGGCGGACACTTCGTCGGCTAGCGTGGCGAGCTGGGGCGAGTCTACCATGTCGATGCTGCCCGTGGAGGACACGTTGCTGAGGTGCCGCGGAGACGTGTCCCCCGGACACCACGGGCGACTTGTACACGATCTCCGCCCCGTGGTCTGTCTTGGCTTTGGCGTTCTCGCGGAAGGTCAGCTTGTGGGTTTCGATCTGCGAGAGAGGAGGTAGTTGGGGGGGAGGGGAGGAGGGGTGGATTAAGCCATAGGAAGGGGAGCAAGCCCTGCCTGCCCCCCCCCCCCAACCACCGGGGGCTGCGGGGACCGTGGTCTGGTCTGGCCACCGTCCCGGAGTGAACACCTGCACGCAGGTCCTCCAGTGCCTGCCTGCCGGTCACCCGCGTCCCTTCTCCAGACACAGTGAGCATCGCTCGTTTCCTGTGCACCCTTGCAGAGATAGCCCACACGTGTGGGATAGAAATGTATATTTAATAGGCGCTTCACACTTTGGTTCTTAGACTTAATACCTTCCGTTACCAGTACTTGCTTCCCTGATGCTTGTTGAGGGCTGTGTGGTACTTCATCGCCATGCACCAAAATGTATCTATTCCCCTATCGATGGAAACTCAGGGTGTTCTAGCATGTGCTATCACAAATGACGCCGTGTATGAATATAGCCCTGTGTGCACGTCATTTCACACACGTGTAACCGTATCCTAGGAGCGGAATGGCTGGTAGGTCAAAAGACATGTGCGTTTTATCTTAATAGATATCATCAAACTGCACGGGGCGCCTGGGTGGCTCAGTCATTAAGCATCTGACTTCGGCTCAAGTCATGAGCTCACAGTCCATGAGTTCGAGTCACGCATGGGGTGAGCTCGAGCCCCGCTCCGGGTAACACATGAGCCCGGGGGAGGCCCCGCTTCTCTCTCTGTCTCTGCCCCTCGCTTACTGGTGCCCTCTCTCTAAAAAAAAAAATATTACCCAATTGCAAAGTAAAGCATGAGGGAGAAGCTGGAGATGATTAAGGGACATCCCCAGAGCCACTGCCGTCCAGCCGTGAGCCACACACACTCCTCCCCTTCGCCTTTGACTGAGGGCTTTGGAGGTGGCAGCAAAGCGTGAACCGCCCTGGAAGGTGTGCTAGAAACGATGGTGCCATAAAGTCCTTTTTCAAGGAGAGAAACAATGACCGGGCCAGGAGCCCAGAGGCACTTAGCTCCAGAGGATGCCCACGACACTCAGAAAGCCTGTGTCGCAGATGTGAGCAGTTCATAAGAGCTCCTGACGAGCCCGGAAGTGACGGGCAGGAATTCTCTCCTTTTTTTGGGTCCTAAGACCTTTGTGCATCTGGCGAAGCCAGAAAGATAGACACAAGAGGGCATGCGCTCAGCGACCCACAAGCGTTCTGCACAAACTCGGGAGTCCGTGGACCCCGGCTGAGAAGCCCCCGTTGCGGTGGGGGGGGGGGGGGCTTGGACGTGGCTATAAGTCCCCAAATCTCCCAAACTGAAGGGCGCTCTGGAGACGGGGGTCCTGCACTCCACCGCTTGTTAGAGCTTCCTGCCCATCACGGAGGAAGTGGGGGACTAGATAGGCGGGGACACTCTGGGGTCAGGACAGTGTCTTCTGAGTGGTGGGCAGGGCCAGGCCCACCCTTTCTCAGCCAGCACAGAGGTGAATTAAAACAGAAGTTCACACTCTGGCTTGACTCTAAGTCACGTTCTTAGCTGGTTACAAAGTACCAGGAACCTTCCAGAACACCATCTCCTTTGGGTTTCAGCACCACCCGGGGATGTGGATATTTCGGTCCCATGTTGCTGAGGGAGAAACGAGCTGAGAGCACTTGCCCGGCCTGCCCAGGTCCCACCTCCAAGCAGAGTCAAGCCCAGAGCTTTGCTCAGGACATAGAAGCTTCCAGAGACGGGCAGAGACCTTCCTTCACCCAGGGAATTGCCGATGCCCAGGCCTTAAACCAGGGAGGCGGTCAGGTGACAGAAGCTAGAAGAGCCACCGGGCTTTTGCAGAGAACCTTCTCCACAACCTCAGAGAACTGGGCCCTGCCTCACTTCCCTTGAAGCGCGCGGCCTCCCGGCCCCTCTTTTACCAGGGACCAGGCACTGAGATGATATTTCTGCACCTTGGAAGCCCAGTCTGGGGAACCGGGTCCACCCTGCTGTCCGGGGTGGGGGTGGGGGGGGGTGACAGGGGGTGCTGCGGGGAGCCAGAGAGCGCAAGGCCATCCAAGGGCGTGAGTACCCCGCCCTCCGCGCCCCGGCCTTCGGGGAGCTCGTCCGTGGTCAGGTTTGTCCTGAGGTCTCAGTCTGCGGCCTCTGCTTGAAGTAAGACCACACCAGCCAGTGCTTCTCCAGAACCGCCCCCTTGGGCTTTGGCCTCACACGCGGCACGGGGCCTGTCCGTTCAGAATGAACGGTGTGACGGCTGCCACTTCCAACCAGCTGGGCCACTTTGGCCAGTGCCCTTTCTCACGCTGGGTCGGGTCTCAGAGTCTGTGCCCATTCTGGGACGCCCCTTCTCCTTCCACCACCCCTCTGTCAGCTGCTGGGGGGCACTGCAAACTGGAAAATGAGCCACTTCCAGAAGTTCACGGCCGCTGGAGTGGGTGGGAACCCCCCAGAGAGCGCTTTGGCTGTGTTTCTGCAGAAAAGAAGTACGGCCCTAAGACCACATCCTGTGATGCGCCCGGAGGGAGCCTGCTCAGGGCCACAAGCCCCGGCTTCCCCTTCCCCCAGCTCCCACGGCGAGACCCGAGGACTCCAGAGACCGCCCGGATCGCCGAGGCCCGGGGTCCAGCAGCCGTCCCCGTGGACGATTCTGTGACCGACAGGCAGGGGCTCTGCGGGAATCTGGATTTCAGCATGACCGTTTTGCTCTGGCTGCCTGGTGACCCACTTACAAAATCAGGTTACGCTCCCTTTACTCGCTCTGGCACGCTGGGGCTGGCTTTGGGGATGGATGGCCACTTCCTTCCGTGGACGCTTGCCAACCACAGGGCCGACCGCCGTCACGGAGGACAGCAGCGCTCACCTTTCCGGGCATGAAAGCATCACCTGGGGGCTTTACAAACTCCAGGTGCCCAGGCTGCACCTGAGACCAATCAGAATCTCCAGGTGGGGTCTGGGCATCAAATCTGGCAAGGCTCCCAGGTGACAGCAACGGCCGGCGAAGGTGGCTCACCCGATGAGTCCTGGGGGTCGCTGAGAATCCACAGGAAGCCAATTAGTTCGGGCCCCTCAGCTTTCCTTCTCTGGAAAACCGGACCGGGTTCGTGCACCCCACTCCATTAACAGCCGTGTCTAAATGCGGCCTCCTCCCCACCCCGCCCCCTTGTACCTTTTTATTCCCTCCACCAGGGACGTGGGTGATGTTATCCAGGGACCCGATCTTCGACTGGACTCTGTCCTTGAAGTCCAGCTTCTCAGATTTTACCTCCACCTGGCCGCCTCCTGGAACACAACACACACGGGGGCACCAGGCCTTGAAGGAGGGCCAAGCAAGCCATTCCAAGTAGACCCCAATCCTTCGGAGTAGACGAGACGGTCCTTCATTTAGAAGGTAGTCTGGGCCCAGGTAAGAGCCCTTCCCAAGGGCTGGACAACAGTTTGCTCTCTAACCAAGGTGTGCGTCAGTATTGGCTCAACAAATCCTTCCTCCTTCGTTCATGCAAAGGTCAATGACAACTCAGGGTAGGAGAAAAGATTCTAAATTCTAAAGTGGTCGGCTTCCAAAGAGTGAAGTCTCTCTCGGTCAACATCCTGTAAAGCCACAGCCCTGCAAGGCCTCGGAACGAAACTAAATGGCAAAATGCACCCTAACGAAGGAAGGGCCCTGACCCCTCCCCCTCCTCGGACACTAGGTGCCGCACCCGAGCGTGGGAGCCGCGGCCAGAGAGGGAGACAGACAGACATCCTTCCCTTCTGGGGAAGGATAAGGCCGCCCAAGAAAGCTGCTCATGGCGGGAATGGTGGCACAGCTGAGGGACGGTTTTCGCTGGGAGAGACCAGACTCCCACAACAAGTGTAAGGGAAGCCGGAACGGGATGAGAGACGATCCGGACTACGTCTCTGCCAGCCCTGTCTCCCCACAGGAATGCTTGAGCAAGTACGGATTCAGCTCCGAACCGGGCCCACGGCAGAAGTCCCCACTCTGGACCCCTGGACAGGAGTTAGAATCTAGATCTACGCTGGCCGCCTCCTGGAACAGTGCGGTAGCCACCAGCCCCATGCGGCTACTTAAATTTTAATTAGGTACAATTAGCTCATTTTGTCCACTGCGCTGGCCACATTTTCAGGGCTCAGTAGCCACGTGTGGTTGGGGGCCACCACACTGGACGGAGCAGGTCTAGAACATTTCCATCAGCGCAGAGAGATCTCCAGATAGCTCTGATTTTCTTGTGGTGTGGGAAGGGGAGCGGGGAGGGAAGCATGGCAGAGCTCCAACGGCATTTACTGTCGAAACAAAGTCACGGCCGGAGCTTGGCAATGGCTGGCGCAGGCGGTGACGTGTCCCCTGTGTGGGCTGGGAACCAAACTGGAACATCCACAAGCCAGCCTTCGGGAGCCAGATCAGGCCTGTCCCCGGCTCTAGAGGCTCTGTGCAGCCTGCTTGGAGAACCAGGTTAGGGCTTAGGACCCGCCCCCCCTCCCCTCCCCCTCCCCGCCCCCCCCTCCCCTCCCCCTCCCCCCCCCCCCCCCCCGTCACGTTGGCTGGGCCAGCATGGCGCCCTGCTCAGGAGTGAGATGGGACAGCCACCCCTCCCAGGGCCCAGCAAGTTCCACCTTCGATGCTCCCCTCGTCAGCCCATCCCATCAATCCTTCCCAGCCACTTCAGGAGAAGGCACCACCCAGTCCCGTCCCGCACCTCCCCCCGCCGACCTTCCCCGCCTTCTGCAAGGGCTACCTGGCTTATGATGGATGTTGCCTAGCGAGCCACACTTGGAGGTCACCTTGCTCAGGTCCACTGGTTTGTACACTATTTGCACCTGGAGGCGGGAGAGGACGAGGGAGAGACAGAGAATAAAACAGGATGATTTAATTACGGGTGTAACCCCACGAAGAGCAGCCGTGTAAGTCCAGGCCCTGCTTGGACGGTGTTTCCTGTCCGCCGCGAGGAAGGCACCCGGTCATGGTGGGAAAATGTGTTGTTGGACTTCCGCCAGCCCTGCCCCAGGGGAGGTGGGTCTTCAGAGAATGACTGTGGGATTGAAGTGCCCTCGGTCCCACAGGGGGAAAACAGGGATATTTGTCACTGTGCAGGGCCCACACCGTTCGTTTAAAAGAGTCACTGTTTCCTGAGCTGAAAGTGACACTGCATTCGGTGGGGACAAAGAAAGGAGGGATCCATAGGATCCATTTGTACCGCACTTGGACAATCTTGTTGGACAAGCCAGAAAGCCACATCTGCTGGTCCTCAAAGAGGAGCGGGCAGAGTGGGGTCGGTGGGGGCGCTTCCTCCCAGGAGAGGCTCCCACAAAGCCCAGCACCGCAGCAAGTGTGGGGACCTTCGGCAAGCAGCACCCACAGCGGTTTGGCAGCTTGGAGGTAAGAGCCAGCTGGCACCTGGACAACACAGCGTCCTAGACATTTCGGTTCTCGAGCTCAAGGAGCAAAGCGACAGCAGGAGACGGGCAGACGGCACAGAGGACCCAGCAGGTCAGTCCCCGAGAGATGGAGCACAGCTCGGACACACACAGGGCTCAGAACCGGCCCGGGGCCCAGCACGCAGCTTGGCCACACTGCCCACTGCCCACCCTCCCGAGGGGAATGACAGCCGCTGAGCGCCCCACCGATCTCAGCTCAAGAACCGACTCCCTGGAGGGGATCCCCCACAGGGACCCCTGCATCGGCAGACGGGTTTTCTGGAGGAAGCCTCTAGAAAGCCGTGTCTGTGAGGGGGTCCCTGGATGGTCACTGAGGGACGCTTCCCAGGGCCTCCAGCAACCACCCGTGTGAGGCCACAAGAGGCCAGTCACCACGGAGTGGGAGCCCGGAGTTACCCAGGAGAGAGATGGCCTCCAGCCAGAGAGCCAGACAAAAAAGGAGGGAGATCTACTTCTGTCTAAATCACCTGGAACAATTCCAAATGATTTTAGTTAATTAAAATCATGCTGGCGTTTGCCACTTCTTGATGGAGAGTTGACCGAGGTCAACAGGCGCCCTTGGCCTGTGTCTGTGGAGTGAGGCAAGGGGAGCGCCCACGTGTGGCAGCCGGCGCCCGTGCAGGTGGACGGGACAGGGGTGAACGGTCCTGAGGGAACAGGGTCTGGGAGACAGCGCGCTGAGAGGCAGGGAAGGGGCCACGGGAGCTCCTCCTGGCACGAGAGAGAGGGAAGTAAATTCTGTGACCCAGACTTCCCTCTTTCCCCTCAGCCCGGATGAGGTAACCTGGGGAAAGGAGGGTGTGCAGAAGGAGGCAGAGGGGACAGGACTGCCTGAGGGTAGGAGCCAGGGCAGGGGCGGCAGGAGGAGTGGAGGCCCGGGGAGGGAGGAGGCCAGGCCTGGAGTGGAGCCCAGAGCCCGCGGGAGGCAGGGAGGATCCCAAGGTGGACAAGGGAGCTGGGCCTGCCAGCTGGGACATCCCCTCCAGGCTAGGGAAGGGAGGGCCACAAGCCAGAGGCCGGAGGGCCCAGGCCAGGGGTCTAGCACCCCCAAAACACCTGGCTCAAGTGCCCAGAACCCCCAGCCGCCTTCCACCAGGAGAAGAGCTTTCTGTGAAGGTTCCTACTGCAAACCAGCAGTGGCCACGCTCCAAGGACAATGCTCAGGGCCAGCCTGAGATATCCCGCGGCTCTTTGCCAGGTCACATAGGTTAGCCGGAGGCGGGCAGAGAGGGCGGGAGCACAGGAGGTGCCCTCGAGGAAGTCCCCTCATGTCCTGGGCACTGCCATCAGCAGTGGGAATGTACTGTCTGCCCCGAGCTCACGCCTGAAGCTACCTCTGGACCCCACAGCCCAGGCCCCACCAGCACGGCCTCCTGCCGGCCGACCAGACAGGAGTTAAACCAGAGAACAGGCCTTGCTCCTCCGGCCAGAGCCAAGGTCTGCAATAGTGATACCAGAGATCCAGGCGGAGCTAACACAGCAACCAGCACTCTGCGCGGAGCCCACGGTTGTGGGTCAGGGTGGGGGGTGGTCCCCACACCTTCCCCTTCCTTCTGGTAGCAGCGGGACAGGAGAGCAGGGTTGGGGACACAGAGGAAAACGCTGAGCAGACACTGGTGAGGAAGCGTTACGGAAGCGCCATGCAGCTCAGGGCGGGAGACAGACTCACATTGCAAGAATAAACCTCGGGGCTGGGCGCAGAGGTGCGGGCCCAGGCTGGGCACGTTCTGGAGAGACAGCCCGCCTGGGGCTACCACTGTCCCCCGCCCCCTGCCACCCTCCTGGCTGCCAGCCAGGAGCAAGGCACCTGCTCTCAGAAACCGTCCCCCCAGCCGGGGGTGGACCTCAAAGGGCTCGACCCTCCCACTTTGATGCGTTTAAATGTGGTTTCCAGTCAACCCAGAGGCTGGGGTAGGGGCCGCAGAGAAGGGGGGCCCGGCCGCAGGAGGCCCAGTCCGTACCCACGGTGAGTGACCACGGAGTGGCCGGGAGGGGAACAGCAGAGCTGATGGAGTGGGTAGGTGAGAGGTGAGGATGCCAGCCCCAAACCTCAAGGACTCCCCCACTAGGGACACCAGGCGTCCCCACGACATTTGGAGGGAGCCTAACGTAAAAGGGTCCAAGGCAGCATTTCTCTGTCAACTCCCAAGCGCCGCAGGCAGGGTCCCCTGTGCACTTTTGGGGGCTATTTTTCCCCTGAAGCCTCTGCCAGGAGAGGGGCCGGTTTTACACCTGAGCCGAGGCTTGGGGATCTGCTCGTCCCTCGCAGATGCAGGAGACAAACACGAGCAGGGACTGGACTTTTCCTGCTCTGAGTGAGGACAGCAAAACATCGCGTCTGCTCATCAGAACGGACGTGCCAGCCGTCCACAGGGCTGTCCGTCCACGGGGGATGAGGGGACAGAGCCCAGTCTCAGACGCTGCCCCTTTCCTCCCAACCTCAAACGGGCGGCGGGGCTCCCAGGAGCCCGTGCCGGGCGGTGGGGGGGGGGTGGACCCCGGGTATTATGCCGTGAGGACCTGGCCTCCAGGTTTGGGCCAGAGAGAGGCTCAGCCATCCTCCTGTTCTGCAGAGGCCGGGGGCCCCACAGGTGCTGGGGTCCCACCCCTCCTAGAACCGTGGACACGGGTGCAGGGAGCCTGGGGGGCACAGACTCTGCCCCCGAGGACGGTTTATTCTCTGCAATGTCTCGCAAGTATATATTCTCATGCCGCTTGTTACAAACCAGAACCACGGAACGGGCCCAGGGAAAGTGTGACGATACTCACACTGCCGCCTCCTGGCACGTGTTTGATATTATCCTTTGAGCCACACTTGGACTGGACGTTGCTAAGATCCAGCTTCTTATTAATTATCTGCACCTTTGACAGCCAGAAAAAAGGATGAATGTCACATCAGGCCCAGATGCACCTGCTCTGCCCTGACACACTCCGCTTCCTGCCTTGAGGGCGGGGACCAGGCTCCAGGCGGAGGGCAGGAGGTCTGAGTCACAGCTTCCAGGCAGCCCCCCCCCAGGAAGGCGGTTCCGGAACCGTGAGTGACTGCGGGCAGGGCCGGGCTCCACCTCACCGAGCTGGGTTTGCAAAGCACAGCCACTGGGAGGCAGCTCTTCCCTTCACCAAAGGGCTGCACCACGGAGGCCCCCCAGAGGGCACATCTGAGGCCTGGAAACTGCAGCTGAGCGGCCGCCAGGCTGGGCCGGAGCGAGGTGTGCTCGATGACGTGTTTAAATGAATGAATAAAAAGTGCCATCTGTGTCCTCGTTCGCACACCCACCAGGCCCGCCAGAACGTCCGCGAGACCTTTCTGTGGCTGTGCTCAAGCCTGTGGGCACTGCAATTACATACAGCTAGATCTCCCTCTATTTTAATCCCAGACCCCACCCAGACCTAGAATTAGAATCTCGGTCTCCCCTTGGTGCTTCGGCCGCACGGCGAGGTTTGGGGATCGCTGCCATCACGGGGAAGAGACACAGATGACTCTGGAGAAGAAGGATCCAGACACCCCTCCACGTGAGGGCTTTGCCACCTGGAAGGCAGGGTAGGTGCCTGACCTTCTATCCATCGGCTCGCCCTTGTCCACAAGGCCGCCAGGGGCTTAAAGGGAAGCGGGCACATGTTCCTGAGGAGCTGTGGTCCAGAAAGCTGTGGTCCCCCTGTGTTTCTAAGAGGCTTCTCTCTCCAGGCACCAGGGAGGCGGTGCGGGGTATCACTGTTTTAGCGGTGATTTTTTACCCCATTTGTCTAACAACGGAAATGCACAGACGACCGCGGCACAGAGGAGAGCTGAAAAACCTCCCGGTTACCTCTGCTGGGGCTGGGCGACCTCTTTATCACAGGTGTCTTGCCCCCAGGTGCTCCCTGCTTGTAAACTGTGCCTTAGTTTCCCATTCATCGCTGATAACAGCGGCCAACTGGATTTCCCGATTAAGAGCCAGCGTTGCTCTCTGAAATTGTGGCAATGGCACCGAGATCTCAGTGTGGCCAGGCGGGGCCGTTGCTCCAGAGATGCAGGATCCGTGAGGACGGCTGTGGCTGGGGGTCGGAGCCCTGGCCCGGCTCCTGCGGGTAGAAGGGTCCCAAACTCTGACCCAGGAGCCACAGTCAGCCATCAAGGGTGCCACAGGTCCTCGCAAAATGGGGAAATGAGGACGTGATAGCAAAATTTTGTCCATCCTACTTTTTGGTGTGAAAATGGCCTTTCCTTTATTAAATTATTAGTTATTAAGTTACATTGATAGTAGGCCATATTTAGCATTTTAAGATGTCCTTAGCCTGACGGAATAAAGACAGAGTAATCTTCTCTCAGACCCCATCCCTTTTTTTTTCCCTTCGTTTTACTGGTCTGGATCTAAAAACCTGGTAAGCACATATCTAACCCCCCATTTTTTCTTTCCTTCTTTTAAAATTTTTAATGTTTATTTTTTGAGAGAGAGAAAGAGACAGCACGAGCAGGGGAGGGGCAGAGAGAGAGGGAGACAGAGAATCCGAAGCAGGCTCCAGGCTCTGAGCTCTCAGCACAGAGCCCAGCGTGGGGATCTCACTCACAGACTGTGAGATCATGACTTGAGCTGAAGTCAGACACTCAACCCACTGAGCCACCCAGGTGCCCCCTAACCTCCCTTTTCCATTTTCTTTTATGTTCCTTTAAAATAAAAAGCTATGGGGGAGCCTAGGTGGCTCAGTGGGTTGAGTGTCTGGGTCTTGATTTCAGCTCTGGTCATGATCCCAGGGTCGTGGGATCGAGCCCTGCCTCAGTGTGGACCCTGCTTGGGATCCTTGGGATTCTCTCTCTCCTTCTCTCTCTGCCCTTCTCCCCTACTCTCATGTTCTCTCTCTCTCTCTCTCTCAAAAAATAAAAATAAATAAAATGAAAAGCTATGTATTTTTCATTAGAAAAGTAACATAACATTATGATTTTGAAAAATAGTTTAAACAAAGCAAAAAACGGTTTTCCTGCCACCCTACCACAACCACAATTTCATTTTGTGATATTCCCTTGAAGTCACACATATATAAATAAAACTACCATCATGTACATATAAATGGTGGTAATTACTTACATACAATAATGTATCTTGCTTTATCAAGTAACATCCATCTCCTAAGCATCTGCCTTGTCTACAGTCATCAGAAGGATTATTCTGGGCACCTGGGTGGCTCAGCCGGTTAAGCGTCTCACTTCCACTCAGGTCATGATCTCACGGTTCATGGGTCCGAGCCCTGCGTCAGGCTCCATGCTGACAGCTCAGAGCCTGGAGCTGCTTTGGATTGATTCTATGTCTCCCTCTCTCTCTGCCCCTTCCCCGCCTGTGCTGTCTCTCTCTCTCTCTCTCTGTCTCAAAAATAAGTAAATATTTTAAAAACTTTGTTACGAAATAATAGGTCCTATTCCATTTTGTGATATCTGTGTGATCAGACATTTGTATCGATTCCATTTTAAATAGCAGAAACAGCCTCACCACAAATATCCTTCTGCAAGGAGCTCTTTCCATATTATGGATTATTTCATAGCAGAGTCCCAGAAGTAGAATTTCTGGGTCAAAGTAATAAATACTCTAAAAATTCTCCGTACACCTCTGCAAGCAGCTTCCTGAAGGGGCTGGATCACTCTACCCTGTGAGCACCGCTGAGAAAGTCCGTTTCACTGCACAGCTCCCAGCATCAGGCATGTAAAGAATCGGTTTGCTTTCTTTGACTTAAATAAATGGGGTTGCATCGTTGGCTTATTCTGCATTTTTTTTTTTTATTACAGAGTTGCTCCTTTGCCCCCCTTTTGCTCATAGGTGACTTTTTTCCTACAAATGTTTACATCTTTATATATTCAAAGTCTTCCTTTGTCTTCTCTTCTCTGTTGTTTGTTTTAAAGTATACGTATTTTGAGGAGGAGACAGAGCACTGCGAGCAGGGGAGGGGCAGAGAGAGAAGGAGACAGAATCCCAAGCAGGCTCCGCCCTGTCAGTGCAGAGCCCGATGTGGGGCTCGAACTCTGGAACCGTGAGATCATGGCCTGAGATCGCGAGTGGGATGTGCAAGTGACTGAGCCACCCAGGGGCCCCTCTTCTGTGTTTTTAAACGTAAACACCACCCTCATCTGGGGTGAACGCGTTGGGAGAATATCTAACTCCACCTCATCCTTCGCACCTGCCGTGCCCCTAACTTAGTGACGAGGAGGCCATTTGAGGCCCCGGGAGGTTAAGTAACCTTCTCAACTCAGTGGTACAACCACAGGCTACCTACCTACCTTCGTGACAACAAAGTTTCGCCCCAGCGGTCCTTAAGCCGGGGTTCTCATACACCAAGTACAAACAACACTCTCTTGTGAGCCTCAAAATTCTCTCCTGCCAGCAAGGGGCTGCAGGGACAGTGCCTCGGCCCCGGCCTGTGCTGGGGCAGCAAATGGAACAGGCTTTCCCACACTGCTTCTTAAGGAGCTACCGCCGCCCTCTGCATAGTATCTTTGAATCCCGTCGGGCCACCCTCAGATTTTAAGGAGTGGGACATGAACTCCTTCTGTGGGGATCATTTTTTACTCATCACTTTCCACTGGATAAGTCCCAGAAGCAGACTTTGCCTTTCACAAAGGAATTGGAGCTGTTTAGTATTAGAAAACACACGCAAACACACGAAATAGTAGAACAACAAAATTAAAAGGATAATGGTAAAAGAAGCAGAGGTCATCAGGACTGACAATTAGACACCATTACATTTAACTCCGAGCTTCCTGGAAGCCAAAGCAAAAAGGGAAACTCGATGGGCTACCTAACTCTCCTTATCTGACAATAAAAACCAGTTTTTCAAGGAAGATAACATTATTTTCTGAACTAATCCATTTAAAGAAATTCATCAAATGAAGCAAGTGACATTAAGCAATAATAAGATCTGCAATATACACACAATTTTTTTTTTAATGTGGCTTTTTCTTATTCCAGTCCCACACCAAAAGAAAAAAAGGGCAGCAAGTTTTTTTGTGGGATTTGGCAATAGACGAAGCAGACCTGAATTACTGTTAGTCGTCAAATTAAGTCAACACCCTTTACAGAATGTTAGATTTACGGAAGGGGGATAAAACAATTGGCATTACGAAACTGAAATCCTGAAACTTAATTTCTCAGCTAGAACAATATGTGTGATATTGACCCTCAGCCCTGGGCAGACACTGAAAATCCTCATCAAAGGACAGAACAATGTTTTCGAGGCTCCAAATTTTGATCTCGGGGACTCACAGTCAAGGGAGAATTTCCTGTGGTCAGGGTTTGATCCTAGAGGAGAGGCTGGGGTGGAGGGTGACTAAAGGACATGAAGCTGTCCCAAACCCTCACTGGGCCTTGATCTGATTCCGTCTGAGCTCAGAGCTCTCAAGATGCTCCAGATGGCCCAGTCCTCCCCCAGGAGCTCCCAGGCTGGCCCAGTGTCCACTGGCTGCCCCCGGAAAGGCCTGTCTCCAGCATGGCCTGGTGCTTGCTGGGCCCATCTTGGCTCCACTAGGGTCAACATACCCAGTGCATCTTTAAAATGATGGGATTTATACAAGATTGTTCAGAAAGATGCCATGTGCAGGGGGAGATGCCCAGAAGGTCAGGAAATTGCAGGGCTGTCCCAGGGGAGGGTCCCAGCCCTGTTCTGCAGGACCTGGCACCCTAGCTCAGGTTTAGCTTAGTTATAGCTGGTCCTGACCCAGGAGAGGCAGACTACCCCAGGTACAAATTGACTTAATTTAGTCCACGTAAAGGTCTGACATGTCTGTTTTTTTTAAAAACAACAAAAAATTTTTTTTAAACATTTGTTCATTTTTTGAGAGAGAGAGTGAGACACAGAGTATGAGCTGGGGAGGGGCAGAGAGAGAGGGAGACAGAATCTGAAGCAGGCTCCAGGCTCTCAGCTGTCAGCACAGAGCCCGAGGTGGGGCCCGAACCCACGAACTGTGAGATGATGACCTGAGCCGAAGTCGGACGCTTAACGGACTGAGCCACCCTTGTGCCCCTAGACGTGTCTGCTTTTTAAAATGAGAACTGGGGCTTTGTCACTGACTATAATGAATTTTAAAGATACAGACTTCAGTTCTCCAGGATGGAGACAGACACAGCATTCTGTCGTCATCTTGTGGTTGCCTGGAATATTGCAGCCCAAGGCTTGCAAGGCCCTTCAGCTCCTGCAGGTTTCGGTCCTGCCTGGCCGATCCCAGCCACTGGCCTGAACATCCTCAGAGAACGTGACTTTAGCTCCATCTGCTCAGAACCAACCAGACCACCCCATGTTCGGGCCCCCGTGCCCTTTTCCTGCCATGGCTTTGTAATCCTTTCCCACCCTTGGCAGCCACGGGCACTGCCTTGGTTCTCCAGAGCAGGCAGCCTTGGCCCTGAGTGAGCTCCTCCTCTCCCACCCTGGGCGGTCCCTGGGGCCCCTGTGCTTCCCACTGACACAGAAGGGCTGCTGAGGGCTCTCCGCGGTGTTGCCTTAACCTTGCTGGGCCCTCACCCGCCCGGTTATTCAACTCTGATTCTCCCAACCTCAGTCCCCAGGACCCACTGACCATGGAGCCTGAGGCTGGCTCCCTGCGGGCAGTGCCCTCCTCCTTCTCTGTCCTCTCCTGTCCTGTCAGGGCAAACTCCCAGCTGGTTCACCGCAGACCCAGCAGGGACCTCCCTCTATCGGCTGGCAACCCCCCTTAGCTCTTGTGTAAAGGAACAAAACTCCAGCCTAAACCCATGTGCCCCTGGCCACCCCAGCCCTGTCACTTCTAGTTTTATTCTGCTTTTGGTCTGAACATCTCCAGGGTGTAGTTTCTCACTGTCTTCCTTCGGCCCATGTGCCTGGCACTCAAAGACCAAAACGGGCCTGTCCTGTCTTTTCTGACTTGCTGGTGACATATCACATTGCGGGGGACAGTCCATAACACAGGTGACCCTCAGTGATGCTGGTCAAGTGACCCTCAGTGTGGTGACATTCAACCCTCACTGTGGGGGACCCTCAGTGGTGTGGGTTTAATTTAATTCCTGGTATTTAAAAATTTCCCCTTTCAGTTACATGGACTTTCTATGTCCTTCTGTTTTTCTTTTAATGTGGGCTGGGACAAACAGGGCTGGGACAAACCCAGGGCGGGGCTGCAGGACACAGGGGCTGGCCTGGGTGGGGAACAAGCCTACCGAGGCAGGTGAAGGGAATCTGAAAACAGGGTCAGGACTGAAAGGAAAACCCAGCCATCAGATCCAGGGTGCACAGGAGACCCTAGTAGTGGGGGTTGAGGCCAGAGGCCTGCAGGTTAAGAATCTGGGGACACTGGGCCTCAGCTTGCACATTGGGAACATCTGGGGAGACTCCCCGGGAGATTCTAATGGGGCGGGGGAAGGCTCTGGCACCAAGATTTTTCAAACAACCGACCCTCCAGCCCTCAGGTGATCCTCTGGCAGTCAGGCGGATGGGCTGCTCCCCCAGGGAGCTCTATGCTTGTCTGCGTGGCTGGCCTGCCTTCCCTTCTCCCCCAGCCCCTGGTGGATTCAGCTGGTTCTGTTAAAGTGGCCAAGTGCTTAACTGCGATTTCAAAAATAATTTCGTTCTGGGGCGACTGGGTGGCTCAGTCCATGGAGTGTCCGACTTCAGCTCAGGTCACGATCTCACAGTCCGTGAGTTTGAGCCCCATGTCTGGCTCTGCGCTGACAGCTCAGAGCCTGGAACCTGCTTCAGATTCTGTGTCTCCCTCTCTCTCTGCCTCTCCCGGGCCTGTGCTCTCACGCACACGCTCTCAATAAATAAACGTTAAAAAAAATAATTCCATTCCGGACTCTTCAAGCAATACCTGCTCACAACAGCAAATCGTGAAAACAGAGCAAAGTACAGAGCAGTAAACAGGTGTTTTGCATTTTTTTTCCAACCACTGATTTACATCAATCCTCTGCGGTTTTCAGTCTCTGCAGGTTTACAAACTGAACCCTTTACCTCCTCCTCCTTCGGTGTGAGCATCTATGCAGGGAGCTGCGTTGTTCTTCAGACTCACAGCGCTGACCTTTTTGCAGCGTAAACACCCACAGAACTTGCTGCATGCAGGACACTGTGGGACGCCACAGGGCCCCCAAAGGTCTCAAGGAGACCTCAGGAGACCTGCAGTCGGGGCCTTTTAGAGGCCTTCTCCGTGGATCCCATGTGCCTTCTTCTTTCCTGTTTCTTTTCCCTTCATTTCCCCGGGAGATTAGTGTTGCTCTTTGTCATGGCTGAAGGTTTCTTTGTTTCAGAAAAATTTCCGGGTTTTCCATGGGATTTAAGAGAAGCTGTTACTCCTCCCTTTGCCACTTTCCTGCCTCCTCCCCCAAAGAGTCCTGGATAGTTGCCCTCTCCCCTTTAACCCTTCGGTAGACGTGGACAGCTTGGTGCCTGCGCCCCAAATTGGGAGCATTTCCACCCTGAGCATTGGTCGCTGGCTCCCTTCCACTAGACTCCTCTTCCCCCACAGACGGGGCAGTCCTGGGTGCAAGGGGCAGATTCCGGCCCTGGAAGGGTCTCGAGTGGGACATGCTCAGCCCCGGCCCCGAGTTCTCTGCAGAGCTGCTGGAGCCAGGCCAGGAGCACCCACGCTTTCCAAGCCCATGTCGGAGGAACTCAGGGCTGGTGGGGGTGCAGCCTGAGCTGGTGGGGGTACAGCCTGGGCTGATGCAGGTGCAGCCTGGGGCCAGCAGGAAGAGGTGAGTGTTTGCTGCTGTGTGACAGCCCTCAGGCTGGAGATGCTGATGGTGACAGTTTCTCTCTTGCAGTGACGAGTCATTGTGAGATGCTGGTCACAGCCACCATCTTCTTGTAGGTGCAGGACTGGCCGTGTGGGTGTTTTGTTTTTCCTTTTTCAAAGCGAGGAGCAAACGGTCACTTTATGCCGTGAGAACAGGGCACACACACCAGACGCTGTCGGCGCTGAGGGGCCTGTGCGACCACCAGTGGCCAACACCCCACCACCTCGGAAACACTGTTCCTGCAGATCCCTCTGCCGAGAACCTCCCGGAGGGGCCAACTTCAAGTCAACACCCCGGCTGCCCCAGCTTCCAGCCCCTTCTGGAAGGAGATGGGCATCTTTACAAGGAGCAGCCAAGGCAAACACTGCAGAAAAGTAAACACGGGAAGTAAACAAGGCCAACTCTGTGGACCAAAGACCAGTGGCCATGAGACCCAGGGCTTTACCCGGGGAGGCACCCAGGCCTCCCCACTGGGCAGGACTCTACAGCCCCGGCATGGGAAAGGCCAGGGGGAGGCCCTCAGGCTCCATGGGGACCAAGGCACAGGATTTCAATTAAGGCACCAACATGGACAGAAAGCCCTGAGACGCCCTCCCCTCACGGTGACCCAGACGCCAGCCAAGAGCGATAAATAACGTCAATACTGCAAAGGCCCCCGCTGTGGGGGAGGCGCATGGTTCTAACTAAAAGGGAAACATTGGTTCCGGATGCCGTAATGCTCCCCCAGCACAACCAGAGGCTCGTCACCCCCAAGACGGCCCAAGCCCAGGAGGCCAAACACATCTGTGCTCCTAAGAGCGGAGTCGTGGTCCTCTGTCCCCCATACGTGCCACCTCTTCTCCCTTCTCCACTCCCCTTCCTGGTGCTGGAGGGGGAGACAGGCTGTTACGGGCCGACCCGTGTCCCCCAAAATTCATATGCTGATGTCTTAACTCACAGTGCCTCAGAATGCGACTGTATTTGGAGATGACGTCTTTAAAGAGATGGGCCCCTATCCAATATGACTGGTGTCCTTCCAGGAAGGAGAGACTGGGACACAGAGGCACCAGAGAAAAGACCACGTGAGGACACGAGAAGGCGGCCATCCACCAGCCAAGCAGAGACCTCATAAAACACCGGTCCTGCCGATAACCTTGATCTTGGTATTCTGGCCTCCAGAACTGTGAGGAAATAAACCTCTGTTATATAAGCTGCCCAGCCTGTGGTATTTTCTACGTCAGCCTTAGGACACTCATACAATGGGGGGCAGGGACATGAAGAGGAGGAAGGGGGTCCAGGTCAGTCCCTATCTCCCACCACCTCACGCCCTTGGACGCTCACGTCTCTCCACCTTTAGGAAACCCAAAGATTTCATGAGCGCCCACTGGCTCTGAAGAATTGCTTGTTCCAAATGGCACTCCAAATTTCCTCAGAACTGAGGATTTGAGAGAAACCTAACCTAACGTCTAACGGATGCCAGAGGCACTCACCTGTAGACTGCTTGCATCATGTTCTAAATATAAGGTTGGGGAACCTCTGCGGGTGCCTCCACTTTGAGAACCCCCAGGCTTTACCCCATGGAGAGACAACCAACCCTGTCGTCTCAGATACTGTCCTGTCAGCACAGACCCAAACAGGAAAGGAAAGAACCAGTACTTTCCCTCCCCTGAGCAGGGAGAGCACTCACGGCTTGGTGGGGACGCCCAAACAGAATGGAACCATGACGTGCCGTCTTTCCTTGAAGAGATCCGGGAGGGATTGGGGTGCCATGTGAGGTGAGAGTCACTGTGGGGGGCACCCACACACCTTCTCCTGGTTGTCCTGGGACGGGCACACACCCAGCCGGCCTCTGAGCGCCCTTACCTTCCCGCCTCCTGGCTGGTGCTTCAGGTTTTCGGTGGAGCCGATCTTGGATCTGACATTCTTCAGGTCTGGCATGGGGACGGGGGCCGTCTGCAGGCGGCTCTTGGCTGAAGATGGCGACTTGGGTGGAGTGCGGACCACCGCCACCTTCTTGGGCTCCCGGGTCGGCGGGGTCGGCAGGGACGGGGTGCGGGAGCGGCTGCCGGGGGTGCCCGGGGAGCCGGGGCTGCTGTAGCCGCTGCGATCCCCAGATTTCCCAGATTCACCTGGAGAGAGAGGAGGGGGTGAGCCCAGTGCTTGGGGTGGGTGGGAGCCAGCAAAGGCCCGGGGAGGGGGGGCTGCCTGTCCTGAGGGCCCACTCCCAGACTCAGAGCCAGTTAGGCAGGTGGGAACAAGGCCAGAAGCTCAGCTAAACCAGCAGGAGGCTGTCCTTGCTCTCATTTCTAGAGAAATGTCTCTTCCTCTGGGCCTTGTTGCTTAGGGACCGAGATTCCCTGTTTCCCAGAGAAGCAAGAGAGTGGTCACCAAGGACCACCCAGTAGCCTTCCCCGAGGGGACCATCTCTGCCCCACGGCCCTGGAGTCAAGAGATAGATTCCAACACGCTGTGTGGTCCCAGACAAGTCATGTTCCCTCTCAGAGCTCAGGGGCCTCGACTCAAACAGGGAGAGAATTATAATGCCGCAGTGAGGGGCGCCAGGCACGGATGCCTGTAGATGTGCTTTGTAAAACTAGCACAATTCTACATGGCCCTTCCCTGAGTAAGGGTGACACGGTGACAGGACCAGGGGGGTGCCCTTGTCTGGGTCTATTAGACCCTTTGCCCACTGGGTGGCTTCTAAGCTGTTCAGCAAGTTCAAAGCCTCTATCCCAGCAGGCCCCTGTGCACACTCCCTGACTCCTCTGTGGTGAGTGGGGTCGATGAATGTACGCCTGCTTCGTGGCCACCCATCTCTAGCTCTCCAGACAAGCCATGCTGCCTCGTGCCGCCGTGCCCTCCCCAACAGCTCCTTCCCGCGCTGCGCCCATGCACGGTGATCCCTGCACCTTTGCAAACTTTTAGGAAGGCTGCTGGGACTGTTCTCTCCCCGACAGACTCAGTCCCGGGCTCCCTAGCAGCTTCCCCCCTGCACTTCCCATGCCCCTGTCCATTCCATAGTTACTATTCCCCCTGCCCCATGAAGCAGTGGTTCTCCAAGTGTGGCCCAGGGGCCCCTGCATCAGAACGTCCAGAGCCTCGAGTCAGAAATGAGACCCGTAGGATGCAGATCCCTGGGCCCGTCCAGACCTGGCATGACGGAGCCTCCTGGGCTGAAGGCCTGCACTATGGGTTCTTCCCAAGCTCCCAGGAGAATTCCTTCTTCTTCTTCTTCTTCTTTTTTTTTAATGTTTAGTTATTTTTGAGAGACAGAGAGAGCCCCCACTCGTGGGGGAGGGGCAGAGAGAGGGAGACAGAATCCGAAGCAGGCTCCAGGCTCTGAGCTGTCAGCACAGGGCCACACATGGGGCTTGAACTCGTGAACCACGAGATCATGACCTGAACTGAAGTGGGACGCTCAACCCAGTGAGCCACCCACCCAGGTGTCCCCCAAGCTCCCTGGGGACTCCTGAGCACAATGGAGTCTGACAGCCATGGGGCTGAATGCTGTGCCGGTGTGAGGGCCCGGCTCCCCTCAGCTTTGGGGGTGTCTGGGCTCTACGGCCGCCTCCAAGCTTCCCAGATCCCTTGGCCCCTTGCGCCAGGAACCTTCTGTACCAAACAGGGACCTGTAGGCTCCAGCCTGGAGAAGGACGGCTCTTGGTTGGAAGCACCATGTGGCAGCAAAAAGGCGACTTCTCCCATCAAAAGGACAGCCACCCCCATTTTTTTGAGTTTGAATTTCCACATCTGTTGGATGTTCCTAACGTCGTCAAGCTCTGGCAACAGGACAGATGAAGCTTTTTTTTTCTCCTTTTCCACATGGGGAAACAACAGACAGGGCCTCCGCTCCAGGTTCAGCCCCCTGCCCCGCCCCCCGCCCCCCAACCCGGCCTCCAGGCACACAGGCTGATCACTGGGCTTGGTGTTAGTTACAAACCCTTTCTGCGCCACGTAATTGCACATTGACCCTGAGCAAGCCACTCAGCCTCCTAAACCTGTATTCCCATCTGGAAAATGGGGAGAGCAGTCACAGCCCACAGTGCTGATTCGAAGGCTGGATGTAGTAACAGGGGGGAGTGTTTAATACATGTGTGTTTAATAAATGCCCGCAGGAATTTCACACCTAAACCTTGGTCCAAGCTTCCAGCACCCACCAGCAGCTGGAGACACATGCTCCCTGCCCCCACCAAAGCCTTAGCTGGAGTAAACGAGAACACGCAGGAATAAAAAGGCCCATCAGACAGACACGTCTGCATATGCCACACACGAGGAGCAGGAGCTCTGACGGTTCTGCGTTCAGGTTCAACGTGTGAAACGCACGTTTCAGAAGCAGGTCCTCTCCCCTCCGCTCTAATAACCTAAGCCAGCAAATGGCCACACACGAAAAGCAAAGTGCCCCACGGGGCACTCAAAGCGGCCTCAGAATTACCTCGCTCAGATTTTGCCCCTGCAGGGGGTGGTTTTCTCTGCACTTGCTTGGTAGCTTAAAAAGAAAAATCCACAGGAAGCCTCATTATAATGAAGCTTAAACAGGGCCTCAGTGAGCTCTTCATGCTGTAGGCACCAGCCATGCCCAGCCAGGCCAGACGGCGGAAGCGACCCGGGCAGGGAATGTGTTCAGGGAGCAGGGGTCCCCACTGGCAGGAGACAGGGCGAGGTGGCCCGCAGGGGAGATGTGCGCACCAGGAAGCTGCCACCCAAAAGCAGGTAAGACCCGAAGAGAAATGCATGTTCCCAGCTGTGTGAGTCAACTAGTTTAAGGCCAAGTAAAGAAAAGCAGGATCAAAATCACTTTCAAAATCCAATCACAATTCTGTGAATTACCCTTGTTATCAAATGAATTACATCCAAGGAGAAACAACCAATGCATGTTAATGAGCAGCCGTCCTCTTAGGCACCACCCCAGGGCAAAGCAGGCAAACACCACAGCAAAAACACACACACACACACACACCGAGGGCTCCGAGCTCCCTGCCTGGGCCAGCGCAGGGCGGAGAGACCACTGACCAGTCCAGGCCTCTCGAGACCCGTACAACATCCACAGGCCCCTGAGCACCTCCCTAAAGCCAACGCAGGCCAGATGCCCCTTGAATTGTGCAGAATCCAAACCCAGTTGCCTGGGACAGACCCCCGGGGGCTGGGGGAGAGGGGGGCTCAGCCTGGCTGTCTCCCATCCCCCAAAGAAGGCAACTCTACACTTTATAGCACCACTAGGAGCAGAATCGCTCCCTGCCTGGTTCCCCAAACTAACTGGGTTTACTCACACGGGCACGGGGGATCGGGCAGCGGGCAGGTGCGCTGCCAAAGGGCCCACCCCCAGCAAGTTCAAGTGTAAAAGGGCCACACCCAATGTGAGGTCACCCATAGTGGGCTATCCAACCTATCCAGAGACACGGAGCCACACGTCTCACTAGGGGGCTGAAAAACACCTCCTGGGGGCCCGGGACTTGGGGGTTAGAGAACCTTAGCCAATCTCCTTTCCTGCCACTGTTTTATTTTTTTAATTTTTTTTGACGTTTATTCATTTTTTGGTAGAGACAGAGCATGAGTGCAGGAGGGGCAGAGAGAGAGGGAGACACAGGATCCGAAGCAGGCTCCAGGCTCTGAACTGATAGCACAGAGCCCGACGCGGGGCTCAAACTCACAAACCTCGAGATCATGACCTGAACCGAAGTCGGACGCCCAACCGACCGAGCCACCCAGGTGTCCCATTGTGCCACTGTTAATCACACGGCTGCATTCTCCTCATGCTTAAAGTGAGCTGCTTAGACTTATTCATGCAAATTCTTAGGGTCTTGATTTCTTCACTGATCAAAAGTGGGGATTCAATGATCTACCTCGGAAAATTGTCAAAAGGATTACAAAGAAAATGAGCATCTGGCGGTTAGTGAACTGTAGGTGCCCGTCAGCTACCAGAAGTGGCTAACTGTCAGGGGCCTTCGGAGAGGAGGAGGGCACGTGCTGACAGCTGCCCCTGACGTGGATTCCAGAATGTTCTTCTTACCGGTGCCCGGTGGGGTCTTTGGGGAGGGCGTGGTTTTCGCTGGAATCCTGGTGGCATTGGCCTGGCCTTTCTGGCCTGGAGGGGCCGCTCCCCGGGGTGTGGCGATCTTCGTTCCAGCTTTACCGTCCGCCCCCTGTGAACCGAAGCACGGCACAGTGGTTTTTACGATCGGGGAAGGTTACTATCACCTAGAGTCAGTGCCAGTCCCACTCAACCTCCTCGATTCAAAATGAGGCTAAGATCCAAAACGACCCTTCGCCTACTAGGATGCGACAAATGTCTTCTACAGTCTCATGGGTTTGCCGGTACACCAACCCACAGCCCCACCCAAACGCCACATGCCCTGACTACCATTTTCCACAACAGGCATCAGCATGAGTTGTGCTAATGTGTTCTATAAAAAACACAACAGGGCTTATAGTGAGGATCAAGCTCTTTATCCGCCCAGGGCCCATCATGGGCAGGACACTCCTATATGGACAGCCACTTTCTGATTCTCCGTAGGGATTTATTTATCTGACTGATGGTGGTTGGTTTCACCAGAGAGCCGCGGAGACACCGATGAACCTGACCTCGAGCGCTAACAGAGCTAGGTCATTGTTTTCTTCTCTCCCAAACAGCCCTCAGGTTTCAGTGACTCCTGAGTGTGCTGAGAGCCTTTGGCGGGGTGAACCCCAGCACCAATCAGCCCACCGGCCAAAGGTCGAGAGCCCCCAGGCACAGCCTGCTGACTGCGGGCAGTTACTGGCTTTGACCTTGACACATAACGCAAACTCAAAAAAGAAATGGACATTCACCAAAGACCACAAGACGGTTCAGCAGAGGAGTGACCTTGTGGGACAGGCATTGCTGTGTCCAACCCAAATGCGGGCAATCTGGAAGCTCTCTCCGGTGCCAAAGGGTGGGGATTTTCAAATCAGGGTCCCATGGGGTGCTGTGGGGGCTGCTCTGAGGGACTAACGGAAGCGGAGAAAAATGGTGCCACGCCCCCCTTTCCCCTTTCAACCAGACTTGTCTTTGCTCTACACGGTGCTTCCAGGTAAGAGTTTATCCGAAGGAAGGTCTTTGTGGCTAAAAACAACACACATCTGAAAACCATATGAGAGCAGCCTGATTCTTTTCAAAGGCGGTTTCCTTACCTTGACTTTCATCTCCTTTGCTCCAGAACTGCCAGTTCGGGGTGTGACAGAAGAGACGTGTTTAGGAGAGGAAGATGACTCTGGGCACACGGCAGGGCTGGAGGGTTTGATCAAAGGGTCTGAGCTACCAGGAGTGGGGCGTTTGGGGCTAAGGCAAGGCCTATTTTTCAGGGTTTTAGCAGAGGAAGGTGTGGATGTCTTAAACATAAACATAAATAAAATCAAAATAAAAGTCAGCACATGGGGGAGGGGAACAAACTGAAAAAGGACAGTAACTAAAAATAAACATGGCAGGTCATGGTTTAAAGCAGTGATCTCCAAACTGTGTGGATCACGTACCCTTATCCACCCTTCTCGTCCCTAAGAACAGAAAGCGGCCACACACCCTAACGTCCTCATACTTATTTATCGATGAAATATGTATACTATGATGCCAACACAGGATGTACATTAAAAAACTTATGTATGACAGAACTTTTAAACGAGAAGAGGAGAAAAAAAAACTCAATGGAAGTTCTAGAATGTTCTTTAGCCCACTGGATCTTCTTGGGCCGCCCCCCACCACCCCCACTTTGGAGACCACTGGTTTAAAGGTGTTTCATGCCCAAAGAGTTAATGGAGATTGCCAAAGCATATGATTCTTAGGGTGTTTTTCAAGAAAACATCCCCAATGTGTCATAGGTCAGAAGGGCCCCACTTTCTGCTAAATTCCAGGTGAGGAACTCATGCCGGCCTGCTAACCCTTGGCCGCCTTCTGCCACACTGAGAGTATCATGCTTGCTAAAATCACGATTGTGCTTGCTCCAAGTCTTAAAGATTCTGTCTCATACCTCAGGTCACACACACACACACACACACACACACACACACACACTTTCTGATTAACGACTCAAACAAAACGTATCTTAACACTATCTGGCGAATCTTCATCTGGCCAGTGTTCACTCTTGAACACACTCTACCTAAGGATACAGCCTGGTCAGTGGAGCAGATGACCTCACGGACGGAGCTGCCCCTTGGAGGAGAGGGAAACTGATTGACGATTGCTTGTCCTAACTGGCTCTGGGGTACTCTGACTGGGAAGCTTGGTCGCCTGGAGGAGGTGAGCTGGGAGGAGGAGGGGTCACACCTTCAGGCATAAAACCCAGAGGCCTAGTCCAGATGTGTTTCAGAGAGGAAGTCAGAACTACCAAGCAGGGTCCTGACCACAGACCTCATTAGGCTTCTCGGTTGTGTTTCCTCATTGGCCTTGGACCCCCATCCCCCCAAATGGCTGAGGCCCTCTGTGCCAGCCAGCCATGGTGAGGAGGCGGCCTGAGGGGTGGGGAAAGGTGTGGGGGGAGGGACACAGGCCGAGGTCCTGGAGCTGGTGACAAGGAAGGTTGCGTACTCCTCCTTCTCCAGCTGCACAAGCCCCCTTCTGCCAACAGCACTCCCCACCTGGCCAAGGTTCCTGAAAGAACTGACCCTTCGGTGTCCAGGGTGGGGATGTCTTACCCAAGTGTGCAAATGCATGAAGAAAGGAACGCATGCACGCATGAGGCTGGGATTCCCCTAATGTGCATCACGACTGCCTAAGAGCTACGGCCTAGGGCAGCACCCAGCTGCCTCATCAGGGGGTCTGGTGATGGCAAACCCTGACTTCCTACAGGGCAGGCAAAACACATGCCACCCAACTCCCAGGGCTACACTCGGCATCTGAAGACCCCATCGAGGCTCTGGGACAAGTTAGGACTCAGACGCTTCAGGCAGAATTTATACTGGAAATTTTAGATGCCTTTAAGAAAACTAAGTCTTCACCCAGAGCCACAGGGGGATTTTCCTGGGGAAACCTTACTGTCCAGTGACAGGAGAATTTTCCAGGATGCAAAGTCATTAAGGGAGGAAACTACAACTGACAGAAAGCCCTGAGAAAGCCAGCATGGCCGTGGATGCATTTTTGGTGGGAGCAGGAGCTTCATTCACGGTTCCTCGGGTTGGTTTCTGAAGACCGACCAAAGCTTACGTCAAACTGGCCCCATGGCAAGATTTCAAGATGGCGTCTACTGCACCACGTGTCCACTTAGCATTTAGGGCGTGTATCGGGTTTCCCTCTTCGACTATCCTTCCCAGCGTCCGTCAGCCCCTCCTGGCACTCCACACCAACCAACCAACCCATCTGCTTAGAGTTCTGAAAGCATGCATCATTTCCTCATGCTTCCGGGTTTTGCTGTGCTGTTCCCACTCCTCAGAATGCTGCTCCCACCTCTGCCTTGGCAACCCTCCTTTACCTTTCCTTCACGGCCTACCTCACTGGTCCTCTTTTCTTGGGCTTTTCCAGAACCCTCCACCTTAGGTGAGAGGTCACTTCCTTGATCAACACTCCCTCAGCCACCTGAGTAAATGATATTCTCTATACACCTTAAATATGTGTGTGTGTGTGTGTGTGTGTGTGTGTGTGTGTGTACATATATGTTTGCTGATCCTAGATTTGCAGTGGGTAGTGTAAGATTCAAACTTTACTGCAGAAAATTCAAATGTATCTTCGTTTACTGTGAACATCGCATTTCAATTCTGCTAATAGCATTGCAGTTAGGAGCTCTTACTCATGAACCTGCCGACCGCCCTTCCCTGGCAGAAGCATCAAAATGGATAAATGCTGGACCTTGAAAAGTTTGCATGAAACTACAAAGCACTTTTAATGACAGTCATCCTTCAGCGGCAGATGCTCTGTACGTGTTACATATACAAATTAATTCAGACAAGCATGGCTTCTCGATAGACTGGATGTTGGCAGAGGCTCACGGTTTCATCAGCTTACCTTGGCTTTTTTGTCATCAGCTCCCGTCCCATCTCTGCCTTTACTGACCATGCGAGCTGATAAGATACAAAATGAGAATGTAAGTTACCCCCATTTGCACAGCTCCCAGAAAGAGCCGGACGTAGTCAACGCTGATTTCTTGGGATCAGTGCCACGTGTTTGGTTCAGCTGGGCTTGGTGGGCATTCAGTTGATTTTCTTTCCCCTTCAATCTGCCTCTCGTTGTTAGTATCAACACAGCGCACTGGGGTCATTGCTTGGAGCAGGCTGGCCGAGGGTGGGGACATGCAGAGGGGGCGCAGTGAAAACTTGTTCCAGGCACACGCGGACACGGGGGCAATCAGGATCGGAGACAGCGCAGACCCATCTCACGGGCTCCTTTCCTGTCTTAGCCGGGGTCAACCTCCTCCAGCGGGGACCACCTCCATGCCAAGGAGGGGCATGTGGAGGCCCCAGGGCCACAGATGGGGAAGCTCAGCTATGCTCCGACCCCCACACACTCATGCTGTCACCCAAGGGTCAGGGTAAGTGAGTTGTCTGCCCAGAGCCTGTCCCTCACTAATGGAGGCTACAGTCGCCAGCCCCAGCTGCCCCCTGACAAGCCCACTCCACACCAGCCCGGGAAGGTCTTACTGCCACCTACAGGCCCTCCCAAGGGGAGGAAAATTTCCATTGTCCAATGGAAATCCTTGCCATTTCCCCAAATTAGCTACAAACTAGTTACTGTCGAACATCTTAGCAGATCATCTCTGGAGTTTGGAAACAAACCACTGCCGGCTTCTGTGTGTAAAAGCCGCACCCCTTGGTGAAACCACACGTCCACCAGCACCATCTCTAACCCATCTTTTCCTTCGGTTGACGTTCTTTGTTGACAATTGATGATAGATTTTCATCTTTGGTTTCAATATCATAGTCCCCCTGCCAAAAGGTCAATGGGGTCTCTTGGAGGTTCACACTGGCTACTGGAGCCTGGATTTCTAGAGTGACCCGAACCGATGATCTAGCCCAGAGATGTGCACAACGTACTGCTCAGCAGCACCACTGGGACAGGTTGAAAAAACACAGATTCCTGGGCCCACCCAAGACTCGTAAGCTTAAGGCGGGGCTTAGGAATATTCGTTTTCATAAGAGACCCAGGTAGACCGGATTCACACTTTTGCCCAAATCAACCACGGCCACCATGTCACAACAAAAGCAGCTGCTAGATATGCACTTCCCAAATTGGGTGCTACTGAACGGGTCCTCTTCCAGGAGATGTTAGCAGGTGGGATCACATAAATTTGGGAAATCCATACTCTGTATCTTTCTCAGAGGGTCATAATGTGCAACTGAGTATTAAAGGTTCTGACAAGTCCTGTAGCAGCAAACCTCGCTTCACTTGGCTTAGCCTGTTTTTCCCAGACTAATTGGACCATGGAACTCTTTTTCCCCTGGATACATCTATCGATAGCCAGTGTTCATAAAACACCATTTCAGGAAACGCTCTTATAATCTGCCGCATCACAGGTATTTGTCCCCTAGTATTTTGGAATTTAGGATATTTTAAAATAAGATATATGATTTCTTTTTTTGGTCTTCAACTTTAACACAGGTTCCTTTATCTACAACATTTCTAAGTTCTCTTGACAAGTAAAATCTAATAAAAATCGAATAGAAGTTTGCAATGGATGGCTCAAGTAACACCCATTTCTGAGCCCTCCAAACACGCGAGAGGTCCTAAAGGTATGAATGCGCCCAACTTGTAGCCTGGAGGCCTCCTCTGGCCTCCTTGTCTTCCTGACAGGACACATAGACCCCAACATGGGGGAACCTCCCCTCCCACCTCTCCGGCTCCCCAAGGGCTGCTCTGGTAGAGTGGGCTGGGGCTGAGGCCCCTGAAATCCCAGCACAGGGTTCCCTGGGCTCTGCTGAGGGCGGGGGAGGAAAAGAAGATTCGGGACAGGGTTCCCGGGACAGGTTGTTTCTGCTCATTGTCTCCCCTGCCACAAGGCAGGGCGGGTAGAGGTGGGGGCTGTTAAACCGAAGGCTCAGCACAGGCTCTCGGCTGCCCCCAAATCCTCATACGTGTGTCATGTGCTGTATGTGATGTGTTGTCCGCTGACAAGAGCAGCACAGGCCAGGCTCAAGGCCTCTGTGCCTCTGGGCTCAGAGAACCTTCCAGAAGGTGCTGTGCTGACCAGGGAAGAGTGTGACGTGCACAGCAGACCCGCCCGGATTGTGAATGTGGCTCTGTCACTTACTGCTTGGTGGCCCTCAGCAAGTTACGTTCCCTCTCTGAGCCTCACTTTCCTCATTTGCAGAGCGGGGCTCCTTATGCCCCCTTGGAAGGGCTGGGAGGGTTCTAGACAACGAATTTAGGGCACATAAGTGAACCGGCTGTTATCCGCCCTGGGGAGGGCGGCATGCCGACCAGCTGGGGGCTGGAGGACCGTTGTAATTCAAGTGGCCAGAGAAACGAACGGGGCGGAAAGCGCTGGGCGGGTGTTGGTGACATGCAACATGGCGGGCAAGCGTGAGAGCAGCACGTGCTACCAGAGCCTGAGGGGCAGGAGGAGGCCACGGGAGGGTGCGCAGCAGTGCCCGGCTGGTCGGTTGAGTGGTTCTCTCTGGGAACCTCGGAAGCAGCAGGACTCAAGGAAGGGCCGGAAGCTTGGTGGCAGTGCCCGCAGCCTGGGTGGCACACGAGGTCACCAGGAAGGAGCGAAGGAGCCCAAGACACAGACCTTTGAGTTGAGGGACCCGGCTGATGGGCTTCCCTGGCAGAACAGCTGCAGGCTGCTTTTCGGACGGTTCTGGAAGGTCCGACTTTTTTGTGTCCTCTCCCTCAGAAGGGCCCTGGGGCTCTTCCTCCTCTCCAGGGGGGCCGGGAAGTGCAGCCCCTTCCAAATCCACCTCTGAACGTGCCTGTTCCTTCTGCACGTTGGCTTTGATTTCCACGTGGAAGGTGAACCCGGGGGGCGTGTCCTGCCCTTCCGCCGTGGGCCCTGCACCGGGCCTGGGGGGCTCTGAGGCCTCGATCTCTGTGGAAACTTGGGAGAGGAAATCGACAGGGAGGCGGATGGCACCCTCAGCTGCGAAGCCGGACAAGCCAGTGGCTCCTCTGGAAACTGTCTGGGGGGGTGGCCCGCCTCGGACTGGGGAGCTCTGCAGACCTGGGGCGACGTGGGAGCGAGGGGAGTCCTGGGGCGAGGACTCGTCCACATCGCGGTCTTCATCGACATCCTTGCCCCCCCGCCTCTCTTTGCCATGGTCCCCCTTCAGAGGTGGCCCCTCCTGGCGCAGATCTCCCACAAGCTGGTACTCCAGTGGTTCCACGTCATGACGACTTCCCTCTGTGTCCTCTGGTTCTGTCCCTGAAGGCTGCTGTGTGGCCTCCCTTGGGCCATGAGGCAGGATGGGGGCCCCAGGCACGTGCTGGCGGGGCAGACCTGGGGTGCCCAGGTCGGCGGCCTCACCTCTCTGGTGCCCTGGCTCCCCAAGGAGGATCTCCTGCACAACCTTGACACTCCCAGGCTCCGTCTGGAGATACCCAGGGGAGGCGGGCTTCGGAAAGGCCAGACCCTCCTCGACCCCATCCCCTGGTTTTGGTCCCCACTCCTGGTGGGGCTCCTGAGGGCCACCTGTTGGCGAAGGCGGTTGGCAGACGGGATGATGCTGGGAATGGTGGGAGACCACTAGGACAGGGGCCTCTGGCTGTTTCTCCCCCACAGGCAGCACGGAGGCCCCGGAAGCTTCTCTGCCGTGGTCAGGCTGATCCTGAGAGCTAAACACATTGGCCAAGGGCCTCGAAGGTACCTCCCTCTGCTGGCTGGAAACTCTCAACTCCTCTGGGTTTGAAGAGGCAGCAATGGCAAATGGTTGGCAAGGATGCATTAATTGTTTAAGAGAAGGAACGCGCTCTTGAAATAAGAAAAGGACGTTTAAACAGCATCACGAGGCCAACTAACAAAGAACGAGGAATGCGGGCTCTGGGCTCATCTTTGTTGTTTTTCTTTGCTCAGAATGAAAGCTCTATTGGCTTACCTAACACTGACTCATTGGGTGACACTGGGTGAGCACCTCCCCTCTCTGCGCCTCAGTTTTCTCATCTGCAATAGGGGTGCTGGACCTGGTGACCTCTACGGCCCCGCTGACACCAGCATTATCCCTCTGTCGCCGGCTCTGGGCGGCCTCGGAGCACGTCAGCATCCAGGGCTGCCTTGTGCTGAATCCACTAGGCCACAGAAGCTTCTCCTTCTCTCCAGGGACACTGAGCTTCCTGAAGATTCTGGCCTCTAGACAGGACCTGGCTTGAGTGCCCCAAGGATCTCTTTTTCCTCCCTCTCTCTGTGTTTCCCCTTTTTGCACAATGAAACCAGCGGGTGCCCCTAAACCAACCCAGCCTCAAGCTCCACGCTCTGATAGATTTGGAAAATCCAAAATTTATCATCGTCAGGAACCGTAAGTTTCCTATACACAGAAGCACAATTCAGATTTATCTGGCTCGTGGGTCAAGTACGGGCCTTTTGCATAAGGTGCAGCAGACCACTGTGGCCGTAAAGGGTCCTGCGTGACAAAGACATCGCCAGCCCGTGAGACCACCGCATTCACATGGTCACACAGCTGGCGGTTGGTGGAGGTCACGTCACCCTTTCTGGCTCATCCCGGTGGCGTTCACGCGAACCCTCCTTAAAGAACCTGACCGTGTACTAAGGACAGGAGAGTCATGCTCTGTGGTACTCCTAATAAACATCCTTTTTTTTTTTAATTCCCACCCTTTAATCCTCCCATCTGGTTCCAGCAGGACAAGCCATACAATTCCTCTAAACGAAACCTAGAACCCCAAAGATTCGGGGGACTGGAAGAGCTGAGGGGAGGGTGGTGGAGAATACATGTGCGCACACAGGCGTGCGGTTGTGGACGCACTGCTAACACATGCCCGCCTTCTCTCCCCACCCGGGCAGAGTCTGTAGCTGCCTGTTGGCTCGCCTCCACCCCCACCCTGACACCAGGGCCTCGTGATCACGATCTCATTCATTTCCTGTTCCTGCCATCAACCACGGTGCCTGCCACATAGCGATGACCAACAACGGAATGCTGCCTGGTGAACTGCTGTCAGGAAAATAGGCTCATTTCTGCTTTCTGCAGGGTCTGCAGCACCTCACTGGGACCGTTGGTCAGCCGCTGGGAAGAAGAGCCCAAATGACAGAGACGCAGGGACCAGACAACCTGAGCAGGTGCCTCAGCACCATGGCTTCTCAGCAACCAACCAGCTCAACAGACCAGAGGCCGAGGCAGATGCTAGTCTTTACACCTCCTAGACGAGCCATGCATCCTTGCCTTCTGGAAAAAGCTTTCCTCCCAGAGCTTTCTAGAAGTTGCTCTCGGTCAGGACGTTACTGTACTCTAACAGACTGTAAGACCTGGAATGACCTTCATTAAAAAAGAGACAAAGGAGGGGGGTGCCTGGGTGGCTCAGTCGGTTGCACGTCTGACTCTTGGTTTCCGCTCAGGTCACGATCTCATGGTTCATGGGATTGAGCCCCGAATCGGGCTCCGTGCTGACAGTGCTTGGAGCCTGCTTGGGAGTCTCTCTCTCTCTCTCTCTCTCTCTCCCCCTCTATCTCTGACCTTCCTCCATTCACGTGCTCTCTCTCTCAAAATAAATGAATAAACATTAAAAAAATAGAAAAAGGCCCCCAAACATAAATAGTGAACACGTCTTGAAAAGTCATCAATATTTGATTGTACCGTGTGTGCGTATTGACTGAACCGATCATCGTGCAACTTATATTTCTGGAGGAAGGAGTGAGGCTGGGAGAATATTCTATTCAGTTCCTAGAATACTATGAAGTGCTCAGTAAGTAATAAACATAGCAATCATCTTGCAGCGGGGGGGGGGGGGGCGGTGGTCCAAGGTAAATAATATTGGGCAAACAGTGTGCAGGCCTCAGGACTCTGGATAAACTTTCCCCCCACATCCCTGTCAGGAGGCCTGGTCTTCATGACACAGGAGAAAGGTCTACCCCTCCGTGTGACAGGACGTGGGTAAGGCCTTCCCTTATCTGATACTCTGCTTCCTGCAGTGCCGTCCTAAAACGTCCTTGTCTGGCAGGTATTCATGAACATGGGCTACCAGAGGCCTTCTTTCTGCAGCAGAAACTGCAAGGATAAGATGTAATAACTATGCTTTTGTTAGATGGCTCTTTCTAAATCTGAAAATCGACTACAGGCCTTTAGCAAATAAAGTGTGTTTGTGGATCACGAGCATGTCCGATTTCGCTGGAGGGAACAGGGCTCATCAATTTGGACCAGTAGTCCTAAGGTAGAAACCACGTTTTCCAGATCTGGTGCTAACTTCCCACTGCAAATGTCTACCTGGTGTTCATCTTCATAGCTACATGATTCTAGGCCACTGATGGGAAAAAATGTAAAAATTGAGTGAGCACAGGGGCACCTGAGTGGCTCAGCTGGTTAAACATCTCACTTTGGCTCAGGTCATGACCTCGTGGTTCATGGGTTTGAGCCCTGTGTCGAGCTCTATGCTGACAGCTCAGAGCCTGGAGCCTGCTTCAGATTCTGTGTCTCCCTCTCTCTGCCCCTCCCCCCCCTTCTCACACTCTGTCTGTCTCTCTCTCAAAAATAAATCAACATTTAAAAATTTTTTTTAAAAATTTGAGTGAGCATGAAAACAAAGTTTCCACAAAAGATGTTGGCCTGATCTTTTCATCGCATGGAATATGTTGCAGGGACATGAAGACCTAGCCTGTAATAAATATTTGTAGAAAAAACTCAAATCCACTTCTATGGAAATAAATGGTCATTTCCAGTGGTTATAAAAGCCTCTCATTTCACCTAAGCTTGAAAATCATGACCTGAAAGAAACAGGTGGCAGGGTTCTAGTTATTTAACACACAGACTGGGGTTCTTCCTTACACTGATTATCCCTTCTAATATTTTCTGAAGCTCTCTGTGAGTCTAAGAGTGAAAACACACCTCTCCATGCTATGAGAAATGAGGTTAGCCCACTATGGGGCAATGAACAGGCGCCTGAGTGGCTCAGGGGGTTAAGTGTCTGACTTTGGCTCAGATCATGATATCATGGCTCGTGGGTTCGAGCTCTGTGCTGACAGCTCGACCCTGGAGCCCGCCAGAGCCCGGAGCTTGCTTCAGATTCTGTCTTTCTCTGCCCCTCCCCTGCTCATGCATACTAGTATTCTCTCTCAAAAATAAATACACATTAAAAAAAAAAAAACCAACAACCCTCAATGAAACACTTCTTTGGGCCCAGAGTCTTCCTAAAGCCAGATGGCCCCAATGCCAGCACTAGATGTTGGACAAATCCCGTATCACTTTCTGGAGAGAAAAAAAGTGTCTTTCTAGCTCTCTGGCAGTCTAGAAAGTTCCACATGATACAGTAGACTCTCCAGTTCATCGATGCAGCAGGTGATAGAAAATGAACCTAGTGCCATATTATATCAGAGGTCTCTATTTCCTGAGATAAGGAATTTTTTCTTTTTAAGTTTTTTTTAATGTTTATTTATTTTCGAGAGAGAGAGAAATAGAGAGTGAGTGGGGGCAGAGAGAGAGGGAGACACAGAATCTGAAGTAGGCTCCAGGCTCTGAGCTGTCAGCACAGATCCCGATGTGGGCTCGAACTCACAGACCAAGAGATCATAACCTGAGCTGAAGTCGGATGCTTAACCCACTGAGCCACCCAGGCACCCTGATAAGGAATCTTTAATATAAAATTAAGTTCTTAAAACATTTGGGCTAAATGATTACAGAAAGTTGGTTTCCTTGAACACAGTTTTGGTCCCTGAGAAGAAAATCATAATAAGGTCTGAATGTTGCACAGGAGAAAGTTAAAAAGAAATTGCTTGGTGGAGATATGGTTGAGGCCTTGCTCCTGGGACAGGGCCAGAGGGCAGCCTGAGGAGAAAATCACCTATCATTCACATGTGAGTTTCTGTTGGACACTCTTTCTTGACTCCCCAGGCTGGACAGGGCCAGCCTCTCTCAGGACACTAAATACCTTAGGAATAACTCAGAAACAGTGTTAGGAAAAAAAAAAAAAACAGAGGTGTGTGTGTGTGTGTGTGTGTGTGTGTGTCTAGAGTTCTTTCTATGTCTGATTAGCCCATCTTTGATAAGAACCTCCTGGACCCATGAATTAGGGCCCAGGTGCGAGTTTTCTTTGCAGGGTAGAACCCATCTGAATGCTGCCATCTCCCTTCTCCTGACCCCCAGGTTGTGGCAGGCGATTCTAGCCCACTGACCTTGAGTCACATGTCCGGCAGCTTGGTCTTCCAGGTTGGGGGTGTCTCCAATGCCTGCTTCTTCAGCTGGTTTATGTGTCAACAAATGAAGAAGATATAAGCAAAAACAGTTATTGTTTGCCAGAAACCAAGTTCTTTGCATCTTCCAGTATTTTTCTGAAAACATTCAGGAAAGGCACATCTTACGAGTAAGTACCAAGGGGCTGAACCTCTGGCTTTTTGCAAATATTATTGCTGGGGATGTCTACAAAAGCAGGTTACTAAATGAACCCCACCGTACCCACACACTTTGCAGGTGACCATGATCCTGTAGGAAAGACCTTCTCCACAGTGGGCCCAGGGTCCTGAGTGCCCCACTCAACAAAGACACGCAGGGTGGGTGAGGTCAGAGAAGCAGTTTACCGCTCAACCATCACCATGGGAACCACCACCGAACGGCAGGTGCACTCCCAGCCCAGCCAGTGCTCTGGGGGCGCTCAGGGTGCAGGAAAGCACTAGGCATGCGCTGTGGAGTCAGGCTGGGGTTCGCATCCAGGCACTGCCATTTACTTAACCTCTCAGAGCCTCTGTTTCCTCACCTAGACCCCCAAGGTGATGAAAACGGCTTGTCTCGGAGGATGACGGTGAAAACGAGAATTTGAATGACTGTGTTTAGTGAGATGCCGGGCGTATGGGAAGTGCCCCACAGCTGTGCAGGTTCTTTTCTCCAAACTACTGGGCAAACCCCTGTAACCACCTGCCAGGAGTAGTTGCCACCTGGTTAGGAGGAGGCCGGGAGTGAGCAGCGTCTAGGGTGTCTTGGGCTCACCCCAAATGAAGAAGATCACATCATCAACAGTGACAAAATCAGTAAGCTTTACTGCAATGCCAATTTCTGCGCAGTGAAAAATCAGGACATTGCTCCAGGACAACAGATACAATTGTGTAGAAGAGAGTTTATAAAGCAAGTTGGTGCACACATTGACGTGCACTTGCCTCACGATGCCAGAAGAACCAACATGCATGCCCTGATGGATGGAGACAGGGAAACCACCACCCCTAAGAAATGCCTACAAGTTGCTGGCTGGGCCACGAGTCTTTTCTCCCAGACCTGAGATGGTTACGATTTCATGCCTAAAACAGAAATGCCAAGTCACCAGCTCAGGCCTGCCGTGGAGGGCATGGAGGAGGGAAAAGAAAGATTCTCTGGGTCGCTGGACAGCTGCACGATGGCCTTATAAACACCTGGCCCTCTGGCTGTCCTAGAACAGCGGCTGTGAGGGCCGTGAGGGGACTGGCAGTGGGCTCCCCAACTACCAGATCATAAACACGACCTTGCTCTGGGGCCCCCGCAAGCTGACACTGTGCCACCCACGAGGTCAAACAGTGACAGCTTCAAGCACAGATTTTGTCTGAGTTTCTGACGAGGCTGCGGTAGAAAGGTTCAGAGTGACAGCAGGTCCAGCTAAGTGGCATAGAGTCCTGGAGACGGAGAACACGGGGAAGGGGTGGGGGACACATGGGAATGACATCACTGCCGTGGCACTGGGAGGTCACTGCACTCACACGCGGGTGCAGAATTGCAATATCCTGGCCCCGGTGCATGTCAGACACTGGAGGCTGCTGATAACCCTGATGCCCCCTCACTCCCCAGTTCCCAGCAAGGGAAGTGCTCAGAGAGGCCAAAGGGAGGAGGTAGGGTGTGTGGCCGTGGCTGGACCATCACATCACTACACGGGCTTTCCGCATCCCTGAAGCCCCAAGAGGCAGGGGCTCCCATCCCAGCAAGGCAAGGATTCCTGCTGTGGGGCGGCCACACTGCATCCCCAGTAGGCCTCAAAGGAGAAGTTTCAAGAATGTAAGACACCTAACCAAGGACGACACTAGGTTACACATCATCCAGGTCAACAGCTGAAAAAAAGCCCCCCGAATCTAAATCCTCCCTATCTCGTTGAGGATGTAAAGGGTGGAGAGGGTGGCTTGGGAGCGTGGAGGACGGGCTGCATGGCCACCACCCACCTCAGCCCCAAAGGGAGGGTTTCAAGGCACCACTCGGAGACACTTGGTGCGTATCCCCTGTGGTTAGCGACACGGCGGACCGCTGTCAGAATCCCACCTGGGAAAACCAGAGGAGAGATGGGCTGGCCCCGCTTTGGGGGCGGAGCGAAGGGTGTGGCTGCAGCCCTGTGGTCAGTCTGCACACCCCAAGTTTGCTTGGGCAAAGCATGCCCTTGTGTTTCCCACGGACCCGATATGGACACAGGGAGGCAGCAGCGTGGAGGCGCCTTGGACCATGGCCGGTGGGCTGCCCATAGAAACAAGCCAACTTCAGCAGAAGGCTGGAGGGGATCTGCAGATTCCAAGGGGCTGAAGAGAGCAAAGTGCCTGCTGGAATCAAGGACAGAGGGAGGGACTTTTGGGGGATGACTGGGATGGAGGAGTCTGGAAGGATTCCAAACAGGTGCCCACAAAAGAAAGAGTCGACGTTAAACGCTGCAGAGAGCGTGAAGCCGTGCCCAGTAGTGCTGATCCAGGACGAACTTTCCTGCCTCCCGTCCCCTCCACCTCCCCAGCCCCAAAGTGGGGGGCTGCAACCCTGAATGAGCTTGGGCTACTGGATGGGACCAGACATTCTAACCGGCACTCGCAAACTGTGTTTTGCGACGAGACTAAGGTACTTTTGATCGCCTAGCAGTGATGAAAAAGTCAGAAGCGGGCTACAGTTTTCACCCTGGAGGGGAAGGGCTCTCCCACTGAGTAAACTATACAGGCACAGGGGTGGGGGTGGGGTACAAAAATCAGGTTATCCAAGAACTCATCGTTGTTCAGCCTTCAAACGACCTTCACTGTCAAGGACGAGGGCCATCCAGCTTCAAGAACACGCCTCCAAGACCAACTCACAAAGCAGAAACAGTTCTGAGGAGTGGAGGGAGGGGCGGTTGCCGCTGGACCTCTGCATGGGGGTTCTCAACGAATGGAGCCCCGAGAAAAAGCTGCAGTTTCCCAAAAAGCTGCCGTGAGCACCGTCTTCAGGAAGGAAACAAGACTCCTGTCTGGGGATGTTTTCCCCATTCTCCAGTGCTGGTGACATCCTGTCTGGAACTCTTCTGCACATCTTCTTCAGTGCCCTCCCAATCCAGAAGCCAACAGCTGAGCGTTTACATAAGCGCAAAGAACGCTACCAGAAGGGGACGGCGGCCAGAGCTCTGGGCTGAGCGAGCCGTTTCCTAAGGGTCCCAGGGGGCTGGAGGCCACCACCATTTCTGGTAGGTGCCCTGTCTGTGCGACCCCCATCATCTGTGCTGACAGGACAGTCTCGTCACGCCTCTTCGATGCAGATACGTTGAAAAAGCTAGTTCTAGAAATGGATGCTAGGTCACACTGCTGAGCTCCCTAGGGGCTGTCCCATTAAGATCCTCCAAAGGCGTGGGTCAGTCATGAGACCTTGCCACACGCTTGGGTGCCCCAGGCGGTAAACTGTCTGTTAGGAGGTGACCCTGTCACTGGGCAGAGCCCCAGCAGGAAGGTGGACTGAGCCCAGGGATGATCTACCACCAGCCTGCCTCGGAGGACCCTGCAGAGAGCTTGGAGCTGTTGTGCCGGCTGAGATGGAGGGAGAAGCTAGACGGAATCCAGAAGATCCTCCCTCCTCTGGGAGGCTGGCGGGCAGCCACGGAAGCCATCGGCCATCAAGGCACCAAGATTGGAATGACCCAAGATTCCCAGAAACCGGGAGTCCTCCCACGTTGCTGCCTCGCTGGGAGACAGCATAACCCCTATTCGCACCCACTCCTCCTTGCAGGGCGGCCGGGCACCCGGCCAGGGCCGCCTCCACCCAGCCATGAGAGTCACCCTCACCTGTGGTTCCTTCTGGGATCTCCGTGTGGGGCTGAGCGGCCGCCTGCTCGCCGGGGGCTCCCTCATCCACTAAGGGCGCTGTCGCGTCTGGAAACCGAGAGTTGCCTTAAGGAGGCTAGGAAAGCCAGGCCAAGCCCCTCACCTTACTTCTCGAGTGGGAGCAGGCAGGGGCGGGGAGGCAGGAGGGGACTCGGCGGCATGCAAAAAGCAACACCACAAAGCAACACCCAGAGCCGCGCCCCTGCCTGATGTTTCCCCAGGAAGCACATGAATATCTTGCTTGGTGGCACCGCCTCATGAGATGCCCAGGCCATCTGCCGGGGACAGCCCCCGTGTGGACGCTGCAGCAGAAGAGACTGCCGGGGACGGGCCCAGGTGTTTTAAAGAGGAAATGTCTAAAATCAGATGGCCGTGAGGCTTTGAGCAAGACCTTTGCCTTTTGGGCCTCAGTTTCCTCATCTGCAAAATGGGAATATCATTGCCAGGTGACCTTCAAGTTCTCGTCCAGCTCTAAGCCCCCTGTCCTGTGAGTCCGTGACCCACGGTTAAAAGCACAGACTCCCCCAGGTGGCAATGAACAGGCTGGTCCCGTCCAGAGCTGGGTGCTTGACAACAGGCTTAACAGATGGTCCACCTGCAGAGCAGAGGCCACAGGTAAAAACCCACCACCAGGAGCTGCTGTCAGCCTCTCATCAAGGTGAGCACCTTCCAATTCAGCACTCCTCCCCAAGCAGTGCCCTGGCATACGCCCAGGCTGTTCCAGGCAGACATAAGGAGTTGTCAGCTTTGAAAGCTTTCCAAGAGTCCGAGTCAATTTAGTCAAATGGAATCCATTTTAATCACGGTCGTCTCGGGAGCAGGCGGAGCCGCCTGGCCAAGCCCAGCCCCAGCAGAGTCCCCTTCCTCGTGGGGAGGGAGTGGAAACTCTCGGGGCCCACACATGTACAGGATCCAGAGTGCAGCAAGCCTTGGTTGGAAGATTCTTCCAGAATAATGTTGACGGGGCCACTGACAACCATGATTTAGGAGGCTGCTATGAAGTCTGGCATTAGTGTTTGACGACCTCAGGGAGGTAGCAACTTGCAAAACTGTCCTAACCAGATCAGCGGGAAATGTCTTGCATCAGCAGCTCTAAGAAGGAGCACAAAGAGCCCTTGGCCTGGGTATTCTCTTCACTGGGCTGAGAACCTGGGGGGGGGGGGGGGGCGCCGGGGTGGGGGCAGGGCCACACCTACTTTCTCCCCCACAGATGGTCCCTTACACCAAGCAATTGGCAGGCACTTTCTCAATTCATTCAAAGGTGGACACTTGGGGAGATGCCGGGACACGTTCTCGTCTTGTGACAGCCTCCAAAGTCATGGGCAGAGCCAGGAGGAGGAGAGTACTGAGAAGAGAACCATGAACCTCCCTGGGGATGAATGGGGGGGGGGGGAATGGAAGGGCAGATACCTCAGACTGGTTACTTAAGAGCCATTCTCAATGCCCTTATCCCTTGATTTCTCCTACTTATGAGTCTGGAAAGCAAAACGCTCCATGTTCCGGCCTCCCCCTTATAGCCAGGCGTGGCCATGAGACTCAGCTCTGGCCAATGAGACATAAGCAGAAGTCGGCTAGGCGGGGCTTGCAGGAAAACTGCTTTCCTAATAAAAAGGAAACACATTTGATTTCAGGGCCCTTTTAGCCATGCTTTGCTACTTTCCTCTTGCTTGGAAGGCAGATGTGATGCTTGGAAGTGCAGCAGCCATCTTGTAACCACGAGGCAATAAGCCAACCATTACAGATGGCAGAAGATAAAGACAGAAGAGCACTGATCACGCTGGAGACCTGCTGCCATCCAGACATGTTATTAAGTGAGACCAACAAACCTCTTCATATCTGGGCCCCAGCTAGTTTGGTTTTCCATTACCTAAAACCAAATGCAGTGTTGACTGACTCAGAAGGGAAGCAAGAAAAGGTGGTCAAAATCAGGACCAAGGAGCAATTCAGGAAATACATGAGGAGCTTTGTAATAACCTAGACACCAAACGTCTAGAGAGGACAGGTCAGAAGGCGTGCTGGAACGCACACCTCGGCCAAGGTCCAGAGTCCTGGACCATGCCGAGAGCCCAAGAAATGAAGGATACTAAACCAGATCAGTCCCAAAGTATGAGCTTGGAGATGTGCACCGACCCGCCCCCTCTCTCACCCAAATGGCTGCACTGGGACCTGGTGGCTCATGAGAGAAGAGCAAGGGGGGCGGGGGCTTCTGAAGGAGTGTGGGGTGGGGGGACAGCTGCCACGGAGCAGGGGCTTTGTGGAGCTCTGCTCGGGCCCCGCTCGGCCACAGACCCAGCCTCTCCAAACGCGGCTGCCTCAAAGCACACACACGATGAAGGTGCCCAAACACGGCACTGGAGAGCGAGGCACCAAAGCAGGGCTTGGCTCCCGTGACATTCCCGGGCCTGAGCCCGTCCTGCAAAGCACCGAACAAGCATGGCCGTCAGCCAGCGGGAGAGGCAGCAGCGGACGCAGCCGGGAAGGGTGGCACGCGGGGCTCAAAGCACGGCTAAGCGCAGGCTGGAGGCACGGAGGAGCTGTGTCAGTGAGGCAAGGAGAGGAGGGCCCACCTTCTGCCGTCGGCGTGCTCTTAGCATCCGAGGTTTCAGAGCCCGGTTCCTCAGATCCATCATCAGCGGGGGTCTGCAGGGGAGACTCTGGAACATACACAATGAGCCCCTCAGAACGGCTGCCGCTCCCCACCCCTCCTTCCGCCTGCAGGAGGAAATGGGGAGCAGTGTCTTTCGGAGCCGAAAACCACCCAGCGCGGGACCCAGATGGATGGGGCGTGGCCACGTGATAAAGTCACAAGGGGGACCAACCCCACCCCCATCCCAACACGACGGTGTCCCCACAGCAGGGTCATCAGGCCAAGATGCAGGTGCTCGTTCCCGGACAAGAGGAGAAACTGCCTTTTAATCAGCCCGCGGTTTCAGCAGAGGCTCGGCTCTCATGCCGACAAAAGGGCAGCTGACACTACGAAGCCCGCTGCTGCGTCTTTCCTGACCGAGAGAGGCTCATGGGAGAGCGCAACCCTTCATCGACGACAGGTAGAACGCCCGGAAACCCACTCCGATCCAACTCCTTCCTCTGAAAAGGGCAGACGCAGTGCCTTCTAACTGGACGTCGGATCGTGTGTCTGGACTTCACCCAGCTCGTTTCCTAGAAAGATCTCCAAGTACTGACCAGCAGGACTGGAGTCGCACCTGAAACGTCAGCCACAGTTACCTACGGAGACAACTGCCCTTTCAGAATCCGAAGCCAAGGAGGCTCTGATGGAGCCCGGGAAAGCCACTCCACCTGGGGGTGAGGGCAGGGTCTGCGGGGCTGGCCTGTGTACAAAGCAGAACCCCAAGACGAGAAAGGGCAAGCGGTGTGCCACTGCACTGAGAGATCCGACACCCACTGCTAAAATGCCGCCAGTGGATACCCAGCCCTGGGGGCGACCATCCGGCCAAAGAAGGACTAATTCTAAACAGATTTCCAGCACACGCACAGCTCCCTGGTCCTGGGGCTTACACAAACCTGCAAACTGCCTCAAGAAGGCTTTGGACAAATGGCGAGAAAGCATCTGCAGACTGTGTGCTGGGTCTTGTTATTACTAACCAGGCTTGACTGTCAGAGCACAAGAGCATATGGAGAGCGCCCCAAGCATGCTTGTCTCCCTAGCAGCCCCTCCCCCACTCTGTCCTGGGGCCTGCCATCCTTATCATTTGAATTAGCCTTATTAAATTTCTTGGAGGGACAGAAAGAAGGAGGAAGAAGCCTTTTCCAAACGTCTTATCTAGAAGATCTAACAAGTTAACCCTTAAACACCTTTTAATTCCTTAGGGTGCATTCCTCTATCAGTTAACCACCTGTCACCTCACCCACCTGGAAGCTCTTGGCTGTATCCAGTCCTTGTCCAACTTTGAGCCTCCACATAGATACTCTTTGTTCTAGTATTTTCTACGTGGTTTCTTGTCATGATTCCAAATAGTCTGTCACTTATCTAAAATGTTGCTAGTAAAGTGACACAGCTTCTGCCAAGTTATACCGCTCACGCCCCATGTAGAAATACCTCCTAAATCCTTAGAAGCAAGAACAAATTTGATGGGAGTGATGGAAATCTCTTAAGTATCACTTGCTTTCTTGGGAAGTATACTCTTTAGGTAAGCAAACTATCTACAAATGTTTCCCTTTCACAGCAGTGACAAAAAGGCTAGCAACTTAAAATCTGCGCACACACACACACACACACACATATCATATATCATATATTTGTTTTAGCACAGAACTTCTGATCGTGTTTTATGTTAAAGAATTGAGCAGTTTTAGCAAACATACCTTAGACAACTCTGAGACACAAAATAACTTGCAAACTCGTTCTAACTTTACAAATTGAATTTCATTTCTCCCCCCAAAAATATGAATGGTAAAAAACACTTTTTTTTCCTTTTTTTTTTAACGAACTTTTTACTTAAGAACAGTTTTAGATTTATAGAAAAAAAATTGCAAAGCTACTACAGAGAATATACCCCACACCAAGTTTCCCCAGTTATTAACATCCTATACTATTAGGTATATTTGTGGCAACACTGTATGTATTTTAAATTTAATTTTTAATACCAGCCTACCCTAAACAGAATGTCACTGGCATAATTCACACCAGGCAGAATTCTAAGTTGGATTCCACCCATGAGGGTTTAATAACGGAAGTTCCAAGGGGACCTGGCTGAGTGACAAGGGGCAAAACAGATGACAAGGAGCTGAAGATGTCCCTCTGATGGGGCAGCACCGCCTATCAGCCCTTGACCTCAGAGAGGAAACTCCACTTGTCATCTGTCAACCGGGGAAAGTGACATCTGCCCTCAGCAGTTGTGAGCATCGCCTGAGACGCTGGTGGTGAAGGCCTTTGCAATCCTAGAGTTCTAGAAAAATGCCCCGATTACCATTTTAAGGAAGTTCCCTTATAAGCAGGGTGGCCATAAACTTTATCACCCAAATTGGGACACTTGACCGTGGAAGCGGCAATGGTCATCATGACCCAGAACAGAGACTTGCACGTGGATGTGTGGGCTCAGGTCCTCAGAAGAAGGAGCTCTCAGGGCCCCAATGAGGGGGTCAAGGGGTCAGGGGATCAGGGAACAAGGCAAATGTTGGCTCCCACCCCAAGCTGCCTCAGCCAGGTAGGGCTGCAGGGAGAAAGCGGAGTGCCACTAACCTTTGGGATCGAGGTCCTGGGGGCCAGTACCCTTCATTCCATATGGCTGGGGTCGGGGTGGGGAGAGGAAATGGAAAGGGGCTGTAGAGCCACGGGGGTGGAGGGGGACAGCAGGGGAAAGAAAATCAAGGCAAGAAGAGAAAGAGGGAAGGAGGAAAAGGAGACCGTGGGAGAGGAGGAGACGGTGTGCGGGGGTGGGGGGAACGGAGTGGGGGACAAAGGGAGGAAGGGCAGCCAGCAGGACTCAAAGGAGAAAGCAGATTTCCTCACTGCCCTCCATGGGAGCTGCACCTTAGCAGCTCTGGCTGGAGCCAGGCTATGGCCTGGGAGAGGTAAGGACGAACATTTCTCACCACCATTTGGAGCCTGACACCCAGAGGGCAGATCTGGCCCCCTGGGCCACTTGGCTGGTGTGGGTATTTCCCCCCACTCCCCTCCCCCAGCACCTGGGGCTGGGAGGCCCCAAGAAGGCCAGAGGGCAGCCTCTGAGCTCCCCAGGACAGTATATCCACTCTTCCTTTACCAGCCAGGAGCCCACCTGTCTGATTCCCAGGTTTCTCTGACTCCTACGCTCTCTGCTTCAACAGAGAGACAGAAGTTGCCTTTGAAACCAGGCCCCACAATGAGTCCTACGAGCAGGGACTATCATTCCTCCTGCTCCCCCAACCCAGGGGTCCTCCTGGTGACCCTACCTCCTGCAGGGAACCTTCCCAGACAGATGCACCCAGAAGAGCACCCTTCCCACTTTGGAGCCCCACCGCCTCCAGCCACTGCTCCACACCTCAGGGTGCAAAGTATTTTTTATTATTTTTAGCACTGAAAGAGAATAGCAGGCTGTTTGCTATTTTGTCTCCTCAGGAATGGGTCTGGAGGGCAGGAATGGAGGTCTTCTTACACTGGGTACCACTTGGCAATGACAGAGAGGACAGCATGAGAAGCAGTAGAGAGGGCTTGGTGCCCTCCATGGGACTTCCCAAACTCCGTGGACATGAAACACAGGTGTTTGGTGGGGGAGAGGAGGAGGTCGAGAAAACTTGGCCCAAAGACTGTATTATAGAATATCTAGGGGTTTAGGGGCGCCCGGGTGGCTCAGTCGGTTAAGGGCCCGGCTCAGGTCACGATCTCACAGTTCATCAGTTCAAGCCCTGTGTCGGGCTCTGCGCTGACAGCAAGGAGCCTGCGTGGCATTCTCTCCTTCTCCCTCTCTCTTTATGCCCCTCCCCGACTTGTGCACTCTTGCGCTCTCTCTCTGAAAATAAATAACTAAACTTAAAAATAAAACAAAGAATATTTAGAGGTTTAGAGGATCCAGTTTGTTAGTATAGGTACAGCAGGAATCTCAGCGCTGACCTTGCTGAAAGAGGGCCCAGACAGGCTCTTAAGGAGGAGATAAAAATAACATACAAAGCCCAGTATTTTTCATGTTCATGAATGCTGCTGATCTAAAGGTGAGTAGATTGGGCTAAAGACTCAAGAGAGCACCGGGTATAAATCAGACTGACAGGCCCCTTGCAATCTTGGTCATGCCACTGTCCACACACGTGTCAGACTCTTCTTTGGAAGGGTACATTTTCAAACGGCCTCACATTTTGAGTTATCTTGGCCCTTTCAAATTATGAGGCTTCACTCTACTGACAACCCAACACAATCAAGTATTTAAAATCCCTTTCAAGAGCTTGTTGTTTCGGGCCAGCCCCTTCCTGACAAGCAGGTTGGCGGCCACCCACCCACGCCAACCCCGCCCCGCCCCCCAGGCACCTGTTGCGCATGCGTGGCTGCGCACTCACCTTTCAAGCCCTGGTCCACGTCACCCTCGTGGTCTTGCATTAGGGTGTAGCTCCCCTGAGAGGGGAGGTCTTTCCTCTCCCCCATCCCGTACGTCCCAGCGTGATCATCCATCACGGTGAAGTCCTGGCGGGGTTCAGCCATCCTGGGTCAAGGCCCACCTGGGGAAGGGAGATGGGAGGATGAGGGCGGGCAAGCTGAGCTGAGGGGTCGAAGCGCTAGGGGGATGGGGGTAGGGGCGGGGAGAGAGGGCCCACCTCCCGGGGCAGACAGATCTCCGCCCCCCATCCCCTCCCCGAGGGATGCCAACCTCATCCGCCGCGCCCGTTACGCGTATGTGCACTTTTAATTCACCTGCATCACATCAGTTCATACTCAGAACCACCAGGTGGGCAGGTTCCCGGGCCTGGCTCGTGATGCCCAGCACTCTTTCCACTTCATTAAAATACAAATGCTGCCCACTAGTAGCTTGCTTACTTATTTATTTTTCTTCCCATTAAAATGTAAGGCCCATCAGGAGAGGGGCGCCATCAGCAAGTGAGGAAAATGACGCACAGAGACGCAATGGGATCATTCCATCACGAGGCAACAGCGAGGCAAACCGACTCTTGACCCTTGTCCAGCCTCCCCCACCCGGAGGTCAGGGCTGGGCCTCCACTCACCTCAGGGTCCCCCACCAGACCTCTCGGGTGTGCGTTCTTGGGGGTCGGGCTCAGAAGTCCCTAACAGCACCATGCACACACATGCACACATCGCCCCCTAGAGCCCCAGCAGGAGACAGTACTTCACGTCCACAGAACCGCACTAGAAAGTCATTTGCTCATACTCTGTTCTCATCTTTATTGAGAATATTTAGTTCTTTATTTTAAAAGTAATTCATAACTGTGAATTCTAGATTTTTGAGTATGCCATTTTGTTCTGGTTCATCCATCCTACTTTGGCTTATTCCATTTTTTTTTTTTCATCTTTATCTCTGTAATTTGAGTCTCCTCTTTTTGTGATCTTCCTTTTAAACTTTTTATTTTTAGGTGATCTCTACGCTTAACATGGGGCTTGAATTCATGACTCCGAGATCAAGAGTCACATGCTCTAGTGACTGAGCCAGCCAGGTGCCCCGATATTGTTCTTTTAAATTACTTATGCTATTATTATTTTTTAAATGTTATTTATTTTGAGAGAGAGAGAGATAGTGCACAGCCCAAACTCACCAACCATGAGATCATGACCTGAGCCGAAGTCAGACTCTTAACCACTGAGCCACCCAGGTGCCCACAAAATGAATTCTTTAAAAAAAAAAAAAAAAGAATGAGCTTAGCAGGACCTCTGCTGGGGGTGGGGAGAGGGTGGGTGGCCTGGCCCCACTTAGGCAGCTACCTCCTGTAGAAAAGGGGCATCTTTTCTTTCCATTCTGACTGGGGACACTGTCCCTCAGACAGCTCATGGCAAAGGCTTCCAAGACTGAGGTTCTCCAAATCTCTGGTGTCTCCCCAAGGGTGAGCAGGACTTTAGTTTGGGGAGATCAAAGTCCCTGTTCATCCTTCAAGGCTTAGGATTTAGGGGTGATATTTTCCACCCTTAGATATCCTAATGGTCTGTTTCCCTTAGAAAGCCTCCAAACATCAGAACCCCTCTTCTAAGAGGGACTAGTTCCATTATCTGAGGAAACTATTGCTCCTCACTCAGCTCTAGGAAATAGCATCTTCCTCCCTGGTGGAGCCTCTCGGAGCGTCCCCGGTCACCGCCCAATGGCTCATCCCCAAGACTGGTCCATGAGTCACTCCATCTGGCTGAGTCACCAGATGCCTCACCCTGGAGCAGTGGGATCGCCCCAGAAGCTCAAGGCCTCCCAGACTGGCTAGAGACACTGGCCCAGGTGAGCCAGGCCAGCCAACTCAGGGCACCTTGTTCAACCTGCAGCTAAAGATTTAGGGAAGGCTGAGAAGTTAAGTGAGCTTCATGGTTTTGCTCTTTAGATTTGATCAATTCCTTTCAATGACCAAGCTTCCCCTCCTGAAACATGGTGGATGGAGGTATACAAGTAAAACTCTGATGTATTGGTTTCCTCTTTTTTTCTTTTTTTAATATTTATTTATTATTGAGAGACAGAGAGACACAGAGCGTGAGCAGGGGAGGGGCAGAGAGGGGGGAGACACAGAATCCGAAGCAGGCTCCAGGCTCTGAGCTGTCAGCACAGAGCCTGACGCAGGGCTCAAACCCACGAGCTGTGAGATCATGACCTGAGCCGAAGTCGGACACAACCAACTGAGCCTCCCAAGTGCCCCTGTTTGACCTTCTTGCATGTTTTCTCTTCCAGGTGTCCTTTAGAACATTTTTTCTCAAATTCTCAAAATTCCATTGGGATTTGGGGCTTATATTTTGTGCCAAAATGATAACAATTGCTCTCTTCAGAATATTTAGCGTTCCTACCCAAAAGCATAGTGTTTGTCTTCCCGATTATTCTGGTTCCCAAATCTCTCTGGGTGGAGGTAAGGGGGTGTCATTTGCATTTTTCTGGTGCTGAGCTCACTCTCGACGTCTTGCTGTCCTTTGTGCTGCCTTTGTGAACAGGACCCTTGCCCTCATTGTGCTGACAACTCATGAAGGGCTCTGGGTTTCCTCAGTGGAGGTGACCAGGCCACCGTTCCAATGCTGGAACTGGCCCCGAAGTGATGGGTTCCCCTCGACGTCTCCAGGGGAATAAACGGGAGAAGCATTTTCTGGGCCTCGATCAGACAGATGCCATCTCTTAGCAGAAAATCTCTCATCAATGAGCTTGTGAAAAGAAGCTGGAAGAATTCAGCAGGGTTTGCAGGAGAAGAATGCAAGGGTGAGGGAGGGCATTCTACTCTTTTCCCTACTCTTGAGGTCAGTTTGCCCCCAATTCAGTGGCTGCTCATATTTTAATGTTTATTGTGTATTTATTTTTGAGAGAGAGCGTGGGGGAGGGGCAGAGAGAGAGGGAGACAGTGGATCTGAAGCAGGCTTTGCGCTGACAGCAGAGAGCCCGATGCGGGGCTCAAACCCACGAACTGTCAGATAGTGAGCCATCATCGAGCTGAAGCCGGACACTCAACCGACTGAGACACCCAGGTGGTCCTGTTGCTCATATTTTAAAATCACAGGTTTTAGAGAAAGCGGTTCTTTCAAAGGAGCCTGGGAGGCGTGAGACACCAGGGACCCACACGCACTAGAGCTCGCCACATTCAGCTCCTGGCTAAGTCGAGAAGTCCCAAAGCCCACCTTCCACTTATGCCCTGAACAGACGGGCTCGCTGACTAAAGTTCTCTTCTTCCAATAAATGGTACCGCCACACATCCCAGCCCTAAGACTTGCAGCCAAGGACAGCAGACTGAAAACACGAAAATAAGCACAACCCCCGAGGTGGGGACACAGCCCAGACGAGACATGGTCACCACCCCACGGATCCCTGTAATCTAAGAGGGACACACAGACAGGAAAATAAACACACTGGGAGCTGTTTTCTTAAGGCTGCACTCTGCTTTCTTATTCTTCTAAATCAACCAATTCCCACCACCCCACCACCCCCGCCCTCATTTCCTACCTCCTGTTTTCCCCGGCAGTGACTTAAAGGCAGTGGGGTGGGAGGTAGGGAAGAAATTGTAGGAAAGGCACAAATGTTGAGTTAAACCTGGAAACTAAAAGGGGCCACTTTTTTTTTTTAAGTTGATTTATTTTGAGAGAGAGAGGGAGGCGCAGCAAGAGAAGGAGAAAGAGAATCCCAGAATCCCTGAATCCAATCAGGGCTGCGGTTACTCAGTCTTTTTTTTTCTGTTTTCTTTTGATTGAGGAGAAAGTCACACAACAGAAAATTAACCATTATATATATATATATACTTTAATTTGTTTAATGTTTATTTTTAACAGAGAGAGAAACAGAATGCAAGCAGGGGAGGGACAGAGAGAGAGAGACACACACACACACAGAATCCAAAGCAGGCTCCAGGCTCTGAGCTGTCAGCACAGAGCCCGACGCAGGGCTTGAGCTCACGAACCACAAGATCATGACCTGAGCCGAAGTCAGACGCTGAACCGACTGAGCCACCCAGGCGCCCCCCAAATTAACCATTTTAAAGTGAACAGTCCAGTGGCATTTAGTACATTCACAGGGTTGTGCAACCATCATCTCTTACTAGCTGTGCCCACGAAGCGGTTTCTCTTGAACCCCCTACCCCCACCCCCTGCCAGGCACCAATCTGCTTTCTGTCTCCATGGATTACCCTTGTTGGATATTTCAGATAACTGAAATCATTTAATATGTGGCCTTTTTGTGACAGGTTTCTTCCACTTAGCCTAATGTTTTCAGGACGCCTTCATGTTGTGGCTCGTGCTGGGGCTTCATTCCTTAATAAGATTCCGTTGTACGGACATAACACATTGTGTTTACCCATTTATCCTTTGATGGATGCTTGCAGTCTTTTAATAAATTACAAGTTCGGAAACAAGCTAACACGGAATTTTTGTTGTGACTTTTATCGGATAATGGTGAAATTGGGGTGGAGGGAGGAGAAGGGTGTGGGCAGGAAGGGGGGATGGTAGAAGAAAGAGAAGGGCAGGGCCCCCCAGGCAATCTTCAACTTCTTCCTCATTTCACCAAGGCTGGGCCCCCATGGGGCACAGGGATGTGTAGGTGAGACCCCGGGTCCCTTTTGCTCCCAAAGAATAGGGCCTCCGCAGGCCGCAAGACGGAGCAAATTTTCTGCCCGGCAGAATTCACGTCTTCTATGCAGCTTACCTGAAGAGGTACCTTTGTTTTCTGAGCCTCCTAGGCTGCCCTTTGAGGTGTCCGGTGGTGGATGAGGGAACCCCAGGCACCTAGTCCAGATGAAAGGTGACCTCTGAAACACCGCCAGGGGGCCCTGCTCACTATTTGGAGCTCATCTGCTGTCTTCCTGGACATTTCTCCATGACGACATCGAGGCTCGCTACAAACCTGAGAGGTGGGCAGGACCCAAATCCGAGACAGGTAAAGGGCCCCCAGAGACTAAATGACTTGCCCAAGACCACTGAGGCAGCCTGGGACCTTACTTAGATTCGAATACCGCTCCCTCAGCCCTGCTGCCCTCTGGGACGTGGACTCCTGGCAGTTCTGATGCCTCCTTCCGCTCCCCACCCAGGTCTTTCCTCCTGTACGGTTCCCCCGGGGGTCTGTAGGTTTCTTCTGACCTAGGGTAGTCTTCACCTGATGTAGAGGAGGACGAAATGGCCTTCCTGTGCCTACTGCCATCCTTCCTATTCTTCCTCATTTTCTTACCCACAGCAATGCAGTTTGGTTATCAGCAACTCAGGTTCTAGAAAGCTCCTTGGATAAGCCAGGGCCACACTGGACACCCTTGTGGCAGCTTTGGAGTATTAATAGCATCTATTTATGTGAGCCCTGTCTATAAGCCAGTCACAGGGGCTTCAGAGAGAGGGAGAGTTTCTCTGTAATACAACCACCTCATGAGAGGAATCATTGTCTCCACTCCCTGGACGAGGAAGCAGGCTCAGAGGTTCTGTAACCTGTTGAGGGTCACACAGCAAGCAAGGGGCAGAGCAGGGTCTGAACTTTGATCTTTTGATGATAAAGCCCATCTCGAGGCTACTATATCTTACTGGTTCCTACTGGTGCCTTCCCAAGTCTAAAGAGCACAACCCTTTTCTCCTCCCCTCCAGGACTGGGCGAAATGACGCTGTCCGGGCTGGAGTAAGAGCAGAGGGCAGCCCTGGCTCTCCATGTTCAGGGCTGGCAGACTCACTACCCGATCCCAACCGAGCTTTGAGTCTGAATCTCACCTCCGCGAGCGCACCTCAAGGGCAGGGGTGTTTCAGGCCAAGCAGCAGCCTCGCTAGGGGGCAGCAGACGCCTGGCGGGCGGCGGGCTTCTCCCGGAGCAATGACCGCAGGCCCCGCCGGGGTGCCTGCCGTGACTCAGCGGAAAGCGGAATCGCCCGTCCTGTTCCCTGGCTCCGTTCAGACAAAGGGTGATAGCCCCTGGACCCCCTCGGCTTAAAAATCCCACACTGCCATTAGAGAGTGGTGACAATGCACAATTTTGCAAATATGCTGAAAACACTGAATTGTACGTTTTAAAGGGGGAATTTCACCGCGGCACCGTAGGTATTTCAATAAAGCTGCCATTAAAAAAACAAATACCCTAAATGGACCTCTTCTCTCAGATAGCTGAAAGATCAAGTAGAGATAATTTAGAATCTAAAAATAACCTTCCAGTGAACTTTGTTCCTCAAGGTTATTTTTGGCTCCTGCATCCCATTTTTCCTTTGCTCTGGTCCCTTTTTTGTACCATCAGGAAGGAGCCAGTGCACTAGGGTGGAAAACAGGATCCCTCATAATGACAGGAGCCGTGTTTCAAGTGTCTCCAGGTATTGACTTATTTAATTCATACACCCGTCTCTTATTACGCCTACTTCTGCAGATGGGGAAATTAAGGCACAGGGAGGTTGAGTAAGTTGCCTAAGGTCTCAGAGTAGGCATGTAATGGAGTCAGGGTTCAAAGCCCAGGTGGCCTGGCACGGAGTCTCACCTCCTTAAGCGGTCTGTTAACGGAGACTAAATCCAGCAGTGATTGAGATCCCAGATTAGGAATACCAGGACACTCGCTCAACTAAATTAAACCTTTCACTTCCCTTGAAAATTGCCTCTTTGGGGGGGGGGTGCCTGGGTGGCTCAGTCAGTTAAGTGTCTGCCTCTCGATCTCGGCTCAGGTCACGATCTCACCGTTTGTGAGTTCAAGCCCTGCATCAGGCTGATAGCACATTGCCTGCTTGGAATTCTCTCTCCTTCTCTCCTTCTCTCTCTGTCCTTCCCCCTCCTGTGCTGTCTCTCAAAATAAATAAATAAGCTCTTAAAAATTAAAATAAACATTTTTTTTAAAAGAAAATTTCCTCTTTGCATTTACACTCTATTCTTTAGTGCTTATGGTCCAACTGTTTTACTTTAAGACAGAGATTAGTGAAAGGGCAATGCATCCCCATCTCATGGGTTGAGTGAGGTGAAGTCTGGGTCCCAAGTCATTAGGAAATCCCTCTACTCAGGAAGCAAGGAGCCAACTGTACCCAAAGGAAGAGAAAGAGTCTCAAGGGCTTGAATCAACGCGCCCTTCAGGCTGACTCCTGGCAACCATGATGCTTCAGAGGCCCTTCGCTAACAGCCAGTCCCAACTGTGAGGGTCTGAGGGGCCGCGTCTCCTTTTGTGTCGCCTTCACCTCCCCTGCCCCCCATGGGTGGTGCCCAGCACAGAGACAGGCACAGGGAAGTCCTCACTTGCAGGAGGGTAAGACGACATGGCTCCTCCCTCAGAGAAGCGCTAAAATGTGAGCTCATGGTCACATCATAGCACAGCGTGCCACAGAATGTTCTAGAACCAAATTTGAACAATAGTAAAAAATACCCAGATTTTAAGCATAACTGCCAAATTAAGAGGAGAGAGGATAAAGGAGCTCACAGTGAGGGAAGACTTAGGTTGGTAAGAAGAAAATGGAATAATCCTGGGCGTCCATCCAAAGAGAACAATCAACAGTTGTATGAAAGCATGAATGAAGGCTGCTTTCTGGGGGGTGGTGGTGCTGCTGTGCACACACAATGTGTCATGGCTGATGTCAGCTGGCTAATGTCCACCATCGTAAGAAAATTCACAGATTGTCTGAGAGGACAATCTTAGTGTTAAGCTTAAGGCTTCTGTTTTATTTCATTTTATTTTGCTCACTAAAGCCTTCTCTCCTCCTTTGTAACGGCTGGTATAGTGAAATGGGGCTGTAACATCTGGCTGGGTGATGTGTCAGGCTTGGGTGGCCTTTGTTTACAGAAACGCAGTCTCTTTCCCTCCAACCCCCTTTCTGGTAAGTTTTCGATCAGCCTTCAATGAGGACAGTGCTGTCGTGTGACATCCCAATGGGTGGTAGAGACAGGCTGCTGAGCCTCTGTCCTGTTCAGGAACTGCCAGTGTCCCTGGCCACCACTTTAATTCTACCTGAGATGAATCCCCTGAACTCAGAGCACCAAATGGATAAGGAAGAGTTTCTTCTGATGTCAGAGCCAAAAAAATCAGAGCAAAAAAAATTGTTTTTCTTGGGAAAACCACTCAATCTTTAGAGAGAGAGAGAGAGGGAGAGAGAGAATGCATTGTTTTATAAAAGTGATTCATAGTCATCATTAAAAAGTTAAATACAAGAATGTAAAAGAATAAAGCAAAATAGCCACTTTTAACATTGTTAGGGAACTTCCTTGCGGACACCTCTCCTGTGCATACATAGAATTTTCCCTAAATGAGACTATGCTCTATAGCCTATTTTATTCACTTAATATGCTGTATTAATAAGCTTTATTTCTGGTTGATCTTTAGTGGATATAATCTGTAGCATCACAGCTGTGTCTGCCTCCCAGCTCCAACAGGCAGCAAACAGTCTACAAACCAACACAAGATTACACTTAAAAAGTGCTGAGGCGGGGGAAACTTTGACCCCCCCCCCCCCACTTTTTTTAGCCATCCATAATCATCCCTTAGGAAGAATGGGTATTTCTAGAGCCAGGCACTGTTTACACATTTTTATCTCATTTAGTCCTCCCCACAACCTATGTGAAGTAGGGAACGTTATTATCTTATCTCCCTTTTACGTATTGAGGCTCAGTTGCTCAGGCTGGGGAGTAGGGGAGGCCGCACGTGGCTTTGAATGTGTAGTCCTAGCCCTCACTGGGTGGGTATGACATTGGGTGGGTCTCTGGAGACCTCCACCAGGAACCATGAAGCTCCACCGCACAGTCCTGATGTAGGAGGAACCGCCCCAACTACACCTTTGCGAGGTGCACGCGTCCAATCTTAGCTCCATTTTGCAGCTGGGGAAACTGAGACACAGAGAGGCTGAGGCTGAGGGACCTCCAATGGACCTAGAAATCGTGGCAGAGCTGGGGACAGACAGAGTCTGGTGTGTGGCCATTTGCTGGAAAGCTCAGCTCAGGAATGGGAAGTCGGCTGGTATCGAGCACCAGAACTGACCCCAGGCAGGGTAGAGTGGTGTCTCAGACAGGAAGACGTGGCCACATCTGATGAATGGGACTCCTCAGTCAGGCTCTTGCCTCAGCAGCGCCTCGGGTGCCAGGAAGCCTCTCAGAGGCACCCTGGGGCCATGTGCCAAAGAGCATCATGGGTTCTGAAATGCACCTGCTGCACCATTAGCCATTACTGGCACTGATGGATGGCACTCTGGCTGCCCCTTTCTCAAGGCGCTTTGAGAACACTGCCCGGCCTCACCCTCACAGCAGGGTTTGGGGAGGCAGCCTCCACCCTGCCCCCTCTACTCTAAGCCCAAATGTGAGCCTGGAGGATGCTTTGCTTCGCCGCCCACCCTGGGGCTCTCCATGAAGCAAGGTCTCCCGATCTTAAGATGCTATCTTTGTGTCTCCCCGACAGGTGCACCTAGAGGCCGCTCAACCCCAACTCCTTTTGTGACACACACCGAGTCCAACTTGATCAGTTGAATGAATGGCTGGACTCCCTGAGCCCATGGCTTCTGAGATGCAGGCATCAGCTCCAATCTTCTTGAGGGACGCTTGTTCTCAGCTGAGAGCTCTCCATGGATTTGGGTGGAAAGGACACCTGGTGTGGAGTCAAAAGCCCTGGGTTCGAGGCTGAGTAGGGACCACTAGCTGGTTGACACTGGGCCAGTCATTTGCCCTCTCGGTACCACGGCTTCTTCATTTGGAACGTGGGTATGATGATACCTGTCTCACAGGGTGGCTGTGAAGGTCAATGGAAACATGCCTGAGAGAGAGCACTTTAGTGAACTGTTCTGGACTCATGTAAGATGCTGTTGTCATGACAGGTGAGTTATGAACAGGAGAAGGTACCTGAAGACCTGAGAAAGAGGAGGCTTAGCCTGAAGGGATAAGATAAGGGGCCAATGTGAGGGCCTTGGGCCGTGCCTCTGCCCTGAAGGAGGGGGAATAATGGCCCAAAGAGGGGAGAGGCAGTGTCGGAGCAGCCCGGGGAGAAGAGGAAGAACGAAGGAGGCCTTCCGGAAAGGTCTCAGAAGTGGTGGAGAGAAGGTAAATGTCAAAAGTAGAACGAGGGGGTCTGTGCCCCCCACTCCTCCCCGTGCAGGTGCCCCGACAATGACAGACAGGCTCAGAGAGGGCGTGCAAACCCTTCGGCACCAAGTCTCAGCTTGCTGGGAGCAGGGTCCAGGGGTGGGGTGGGAGGCCGGAGTTTGCCGGGACATTTCATTAGATGGGAGCCACAGAGGAGAAAGGGAGGCAAGAGAAGAATGAAGGAGGAAAGGCAGTCGTTTTTAAGATATTTTCATCTCTACTGCTTGAGTCTGAGGACATCTCTGAAAGACGCGGGGGAGAGGAAGGTGGCGGGAGGCTGTTGCTAATTAGCAGTTGTCCCTCAGTAATGAGCAGCCTGAGCTCAGCGCCGTCCCGGAAGGGCGCAAGAACCACACGCTAGAAATGCCACACCTGGGCAGGCACGCCATCCCTGACTTCCTCCCTTGACAAAGGTGCCCTGACACGGCATCAGGGCCAGAGTCAACGACAGTGTGGTACAGGGGCGTCAAGCACGAGCACACACACTAGGGCCAGGCTGCCACTTACCAGCTGGGTGGCCTTGGATGAGTCACTCAACCTCTCAGAGCCTCCACTGCCTTGTCCATGAAATGTGGGGTTTAAGTGAGTTAATGTGTCAGGTGCTTAGGACCATCACTGGCTCCTGGACAACACTACGTAAGCTCCACCTGTGGTTATTATCATGACAACCTTATCACCCATTAATTTAGCCAAACCTTTCTGTATCCTGTTTGTATTTTCAGACTAAACAGTCTTCATAGGGCACAGAGCCCCACCCCACTTTAGATCTAACGACACGTGGTGCCCCTTGGCCCTCCCGATGCAGCCTCTGGCCAGCCAGGGCAGATGGCGTACCCAGTGAGATCATCCCCTGGTCCCGTGACGCCTGGAGACAGGGCCAAAATCATGTCCTGGAGCACCCTGCATGAAGCTGACTCCTTTGTAAGAGGGATGGGGGAGAGGAACACAGAGGCATGGAGAGAATTCCACCTTGTAATACCAAGTAAAAAAAAGTAGCTTTAGAAATGTGCTTGTGCAGAATTTTTACAAACAACAACAACAAAAATAACACACACACACACACACACACACACATATATATGCATACAAGAAGTCCTAAAGGCTATGTGCTGAACAGAGGTCTTCTCTGGAAAGGGAAGTGGAATTAGGGAGACTTTCTCTCATTGGTCTACATTTGTGTTTTATTTTTTATTTTTTTAACATTTATTTATTTTTGAGAGACAGAGTGTGAGTAGGGGAAGGGCAGAGAGAGAAGGAAACACAGAATCTGAAGCAGGCTCCCAGCTCTGCACTGACAGCAGCGAGCCTGGTGCGCGGCTCAAACCCGCGAACTGTGCGATGGTGACCTGAGCTGAAGTCGGACGCTTAACCGACTGGGCCACCCAGGCACCCCTACATTTGTGTTTTATTATACTGTTTTATAGACGTATATTAGGTTTATAATCTGATAAAAAGCAACAAATACCATCCCATTTTGGCAATGCAAACCATCCTTGTAACAGCCAAGGATTTTCCCACAGTGCACTTCTCCTTCGATTCAAATATCACGAATTGCCTGCAGCCACGGGCAAGGCTGGAAGGATGAGGTAGCCAAGACACTTAACATTGATTCTAGGCATTGGGGCCACTTTGTGATCGATCATGGAGACAGAGGCTGTTGAGGGTGACATGTGCATGTGGGGCTCTGACTTGAGGCCGTAGAAGCATCACCAAAGGCGCCTGACAGGGGTGAAGGCCTATGGGGCCAGTGGGGACCCCTGGATGGGAAAGGCTAATCAATGCTGGGAGGAAGGTAATGAGACCAAGAGGTCAGGTTTGCTAACAGCTGATGTGTAGTCTTTCAGGGACACTTTTTTTTTTTTAATGTTTATTTATTTTTGAGAGAGAGAGAGAGAGAGAGAATCCCAAGCAGGCAAGCAGGCTCTGAGCTGTCAGCACAGAGCCTGACACGGGACTCAAACCCACGAACTGTGAGATCATGACCTGAGCCAAAGTCAGACACGTAACCGACTAAGCCACCCAGGCGCCCCTGAGGTACGCACTTAATGCGTATGACTCCATGTTATCAGCGTGAAGCAAGAAAGAAGTACAAAAAACTTAGACACATAATGGGAAATAAATTCTACATGGGAAATGAGGAAACACCATACCTTGGGGGTGTAAGCCAAGGGGAGACCCTGAACGCCTGTTGGTCATAAGCGGGAGGCATTCATGTGACTCAGTGCTGTCTCCCCTGCCTGTATCTGAGCTGCTGTTGGGTCTTCCCAGGGTCTCAGGAATTACCATCAGCATCAACATCTTAAAGGAATACCGTAAACCACTGAATTGTAACTTTCAATAGGCAAATTTTATGGTCTGTGAGTTATTATCTTAATAAAGATGTTTTTAAAACATTGCAAAAGAGGCTCGAAATTAAGCTTATTTTCTTTTCCTAAATCGAAAAATACAGATGCCCTTCTGCTGTGGGCGGGGAGTTGGAGCCCTGGGCCTGAACGGCTCGAAAGTGGTTCACTCCGAGGACCGAGGACCGTCTGAGATTAAGACGCTTGCACACAAACCTCTTCTCTTCTGGGCAATCTGGCTTTGGCTCAGATCCAACCCCCGGGGCAAGTTTTTCTGTGATAAAACAAACCACAGAGGTGGCTTTGCAATCAGAAGCTTTCACTTCTTCTGTGGGAAGAGCAGAGGTCCTGGCCTTGGTCGGAGCAGGGGTTGTGGCTCCCCACAGTGCAGAGGGGGGGCCCAGGAAAAAAACGCTGGGCCACAGGGCACCGCCCCAGGTGGGTGGGCCAGCAGGGCGTGGCAGGTGAAGACACCTTAGCGGGGGAGGCGCAAGGTCACATCCATTAAAACACAGAACTGGCTACGCGCAGGGAAAGGAGGGAAAATGGATGGGAAGAAACAGACTGCTCACCCGGAAGGCTGTTTTGCCACAGAGATGGGCCTGTCAGAGGCCCTCCGAGCCAGCAGGCCCGGGCTGTATTCACCATTTTGTCCTCCCAAAGCTCAGGGTGTGCAGATGCCGACAGAGGCAGGGATCGCTGAGGAGGGGCTCGTGCACGCACGTGCACGTACACACACACACACACACACACACACACACACACACACACATCCGATGTCTTGGGGAAGGGGAAACACCACGACGCCCTCACTTCTGAAGCCTTCACCACACATGTCCCTGACCCCACATCTGTGGGATTAAGCTGGAAACCTCCACGTTCCTGAGACACAGGTAGGGATCCTATGACCTCCCTCCACTCCACATTTGGTCCGGCATTCACCGTCATACTTGTCCCCTCATACTCTAATTGTACCCTGTTAGACTCCCCATTAGAGGTTCTCGGAGGGTGGAGACTCCTGCACTTGTCTTTTTAAACCACGGTAAACAGCTCAGTTCTTAGTGCGGTGCTCGGTATACGGGCTAGGTGCTCCACATACCTTCACAGATCGACGTAGGAAAGAATGCGCACTGAAACCCACACGGCACACTTTGTCAAACGGCATGTGCCGCCCTCACCACGCCACTCTCTCTCATGTCCGGGCCTTTGTGCGTGCTCGTCTCCCAGCCAGGAAAGCCTTCTACTTGCCCTCCCCTGCGTCTGGCTAACTCCCACTCAAGCTCTAGAAGCCCTTCCTGGCGCCGCCAGATGCCCTCAAGTGTGCCCCAGTAAACGCCTGTTGCACGGTGTTGTGATTCTCTGGTTATTTGGCACTGGTCCAGGAGGGTTAATGCCTTGAGGGTGGGAGGGCTGTGCCACCTTCTTCACCACTGTGGCTTCAGCGCCTGGCCCACACCCGGCCCAAAGAAGGTCCTCACTAAACTGGAGAACCAATGAGTGTGTGGGGCAGGGAGATGGGTTTTGGTGGGATGGAGGGGGGAGATGGGGCAACATGAACTGCTTCTCAAGCTCACAGCTCATGCTGTCTTGCAAATCTGACAGCCAGCCTGTTCCCTCGTACGGGCCACCCAGCCCCCTAACAGCCGTACCTCTGACAGCCCCCAGGAGAGAATGTTCCCCTGTGATCGTGATCGGGGAAGGAACTCAAAATCTCCCCACCCCTTTGTAAACCTCAAGTGACCAAAATGAATGGGATATAACTGCTATGTCAGCTGGGTGTCGGGCTTAACCAGGAATGACCTTAAGTTTGTCATCGTTGTCATCAAGGTCTCTCCTATTTTTGTTCCTTCTCCCCCTCCCCCCAAAGCAGACCTTGTTCTCCAGGCATTTGTCTGGGAGCCCCTGCTTGGCCAGGACAGATTCATATAATTCTGGGTTCTCAAGCTTGGAATGGACCTTAAAAAAGAGGCCCTCGGGACACCTGGGTGGCTCAGTCGGTTAAGCGGCCGACTTCGGCTCAGGTCATGATCTCAGGGTTCGTGAGTTCAAGTCCACGTCGGGCTCTGTGCTGACAGCTCGGAGCCTGGAGCCTGCTTCGGATTCTGTGTCTCCCCCTCTCTGCCCCTCCCCAGCTGGCACTCTGTCTCTGTCTCTCTAAAAAATAAATAAATGTTAAAGAAAAATTTAAAAAAGAAAGGAAGGAAGGAAGAAGAAAGAAAGAGCCCCTCTATGGCACAGAGAGGTGAAGTGACTTGCCCAAGGTCACACAGCTAGTCAGCACTGAAGCCAGGATACAAACCTAAGTCAGGGGGACATTTCAATGAGGATACCCCAAGTAAGGCAGAAAACCACTGTTTTCCATAACATCAAACCCATGTGTTTGATACTACAGGTCAGATGCTATTCTGTTTACTTAAAAAATACCACGTCTTTGCTATACAGGCTATCTTTGCCCATGTCATAGATTTTACTTTTCACTGTTCTCTTTGAATCCCCGTCACAATTCTAGGACATCAATCTGTGTTTCCTGTCAGGGAGGAGAGAGATGATCTGATTCCTTCAGGCTATACCAACAACGAACAAAAATACGACAAAGTAAGTTCACTGCATACAGATCACTGAATGTGCTTCTTTTTACCGAAGAGAGATAAGGACATCAGAATCCGAAATATGCTCAGAGGGAACATGTCATGTCAAGAGAAGCTGTCACCAATGCAGGCCATGCATGAAGTCCACAGCTCTTCTCACATGTGGCCCTGGGGACATTTTGGGAGTAGATGCTCTGTCACTGGGTGCCTGGGGGCTCAGGATGAAGCCACATCATATGATTATCTAAGAACTTGTCACCCTGTCACCCACAGTTCTCAGTTCAAGAGAAAGAGCAGAGTAATTAGAAACCATGTAGAAGACTGTTTACGATTAAACAGCTCTGTGATTTCCTTTTCATTCTTGTGGCTTATTGTGTGGACAGCATTTTCCAGGGAGCCATGAAATGTGCACTTGTAAGTAATATCCAAGGGATCAAGAGTGTCTAAACACCTGAAGCCAGTGATTAAAGGCTTGTTTTAGGTGAAAAAAATATAAAATTAGTTAAGATGCTGTAACAGGATACAAACGGAACTGATTTTACTTAGAAAAACCTCGTTAAAAAAAAAAGTACAATGTGACCAAAGGTATTATCAAGTATAATTTGGATTATTTGTACCCTAATTTAGATACTTATCCCTAGGGGCGGTGGTTCAGTCAGTTAAGCCACCAACTCCAACTCTGACCAACTTCGGCTCAGGTCACGATCTCGAGGTTCATGGGTTCGAGCCCTGCATCGGCTCTGTGCTGACAGCTCAGAGCCTGGAGCCTGCTTCGGATTCTGTGTCTCCTTCTCTCTCTCTGCCCCTCCTCTGCTCTCTCTCTCTCTCTCAAAAATAAACATTAAAAAAACTAAAAAAAAAGATACTTATCCCACGTCTTCCAGATCTGGTTTGAAAAGATTAATTATTAAATCTTTTTCTCTTAGGTAAAATTATGCATTTGCCTTTAGTTAATGTGGTAGGCAATAATGGCCTCTCAAAGATGTTCAATGTCCTAATCCCCGGAACCTACGAATCTGTTAATTTTACGTGGCAAAAGGGAAGTAAGAAGGTAGATGGAATTAAGATTGTTGCCCAGCTGAGCTTAAAATAGAGCGCTGATCCTAGATTATCCGGGTGGGCCCAGTGTAATCGCAAGGGTCCTTCCTCGTGGAAGATGGAGGGAGGAGAGTCGGCGTCAGAGTGATGTGACATGAGAAAGACTCAGCTGGTCGTCACCAGCTTTGAAGATGGATGGGGCCATGAGCCAAGAAATGTAAACAGCTCCAGGAGCTGGGAAAGGCAAGAAAGCAAACCTCCCCTAGATTCTCCAGAAAGGTGTGCAGTGCCGTCAACACCTTGATTTTAGCCCAGTGAGAGCTGCGTCAGACTTCTGACCTCCAGAACCGTCAGATAAACGTCTGTGTTGGTTTAAGGCACTATGTTGGTAGCAGTCAGTTACCCGAGCAAACAGACAAGTAAGTCTGCTCACTCATATGGACTGGTACTTTAACGACAACTGGATTTGGGGGAAAGGAAGGAAAGAAATGGACTGGGACAGCCCATCTGCCATGTGCCGGCATCATGGGAGACCCTGAAGTACGTGCCACACTCAGTCTCCCCCAGCCTCCAGTGAGGTAGGTATTAACAGCGCCATTGTTGACGGCTCTGAATCTCCAAGAGGTTAAGGCGCTTGTCTGAGGCTCCCCCTGCTACAGTGGCAAAGCCTGGGTGTGAACAAGTCTGCTTGCCTCCAAATCAGTTTCTATTTGATGGCATGGCCTTCCTCCACTCAAGCTTAATGATGCAAAAAGCCCACAGGGCTTGCTCTGTCCCACTGAGCACCAGGAGAACCCCAGAATGGTGGCTCTCCACCTGCCCTGCCGGGCCCCCTCCTCCCTTCTCTCCCATATGCCAGCAGGGTTGGGGAGCAGGCCAGAGGTGCAAGAGAGCTCCTCCCCACAGCTCTGGCCCTTCTATGGCCCCAGCCTCTGGACCATCCATTGGAGGGGCCACAAACAAAGTAGTACATTGCCTCTTGGTCTGTGGTGGAGGAAGGAAATAAATCAGGCGGGGAGTCTGACCCAGGAACTGCACTGATGACGGCTAACCAATGTGCTCTCATATCCCGTATGTATCTGCAGACTAGGAGTGGGCCCTTGCAGGAGGAGGGATCTTTTCCCACTGTGGATGGTGAGATGTATGGAAGAGACCTCTTCTCCCAGGTGGGAGGAAATGGGGTGGGAGTCACCCCTCTGGGCTTCTCACACTGATTGCCACACAGCCCAGGCTTGCATATTCTGTGTGCTGAAATGGCACTCGTGGCTCTCACAGCGTTCTGGGTGTTCCGTGAACACACCTGGGCTTAGTTCAAAACAGGAGTCTGCTTTGGGAGCTGTCCAGATGTGGGTAGCTAATGATGTGATGGGGGGGAGGGCCTTTTCCTAATCAAAGGATAGAATCCTGTTAATTAAGAGTAATGCTTTGTGCTTAAAAGGCGCAAGTTCAGACACACCCATTAGTCTCTTCGCTTAAGATCACTTTTAAATCAAAGCAGCCACACTGAGGTTGTAGGAAGCCTCTATTATTAACAGGCAGAGAGAAATGGGCTCCTAAGTGAGAGGCTCGCCAATCACCGCACCGTGGAGGGAGGCTTGGGGGCTGATTGAGGCATGTCAGCTGTGTACTGAAGTTTATAGCAGCTTTCTGTGCACACATGCATTACTGATGCTGTGCTTAGAGGCTGTATGTGTGTGTGGTGGGGTACCATGCCCATGCCTGTGCACACATGCCCTCCATTACTGAAGGCAGCCCCAGGATACCTTATGGGCAGCAGAACAGGCCAGGCAGGGAGAGGATGATATAAACAGGACAGAGCAACCCCGGTGGCCTGGCCTTGGCTGAGCAGCTGGGGGGACTGCAGGGACTAGGTCAGCCAGCAGATTATGGGGAAGGCACGTACCAGCCCCCACCAGAGACCCAGAAAAAGGAGCAGATGTGGTTCCTGCCCTTTGGTGTATTCAGTCTGGCCAAGGAGAAACATATACAAATACCAAACGACACAGGGATAGTTTCAGAGCAAAGCGACCCCATGCGCAACTCCATTCTCGGAATGCTGCCTACCACGTGCAAAGGCTCCAGGCTGGACAAAGGGATGGACGGCGTGCTCCCTGCTCTCTCAGATGTGGTTTGGGAGGGAAGACAAAAAGATAACCACAGTCTCAGACCAGAAGAGAGAAGGCAGATTGGCTTGTCCCCCAAGAGTCGGATTCTGTGAGCTAAGTATGGCGAACTTGGGCTAAGACTTGAAAGGAGAGCAGGCCCAGAGCAACAAACCCCTTCTTCTTGGCTGGAGAGGGTGGTGACAGGGTCATTATCAGTCAAAGGGATCATCTCCAGGCAAAGGGGCACCTCTGGTCAAGAGGGTGATGGTTGAGAGGCAAGACGTTTTGGAGAAGCCCAGATCAGAAAGACTTAAGGCCAGGTGCCAGCTAAAGGCCCCGAGCCAACGTCCAGGAGAACAGTTCCCTGTGCAGCCAGAGCACCCAACAAGCTCTCTCTGTGACGGTCCTGTTTGCTGGAAATTAACAAAGAATGAAGAGCGTTCTTCCTGCAGGTTTGGTTCCGGGGCTGGTAGTGGAGCTGCTAATTCTTGCAGAGTGCAAATTCCTGCACTGCCTGAGTTCCGGGGGGTAAGTAAACTGGCCCTGGCCGTGTGCCCTCCTCTGACCGCCTTTCAAGGGTGATCCTTGAACCAGAAGCAGTGGCAGGTTACATAATTAAGCTTGAAGAGGTCCTGGCCAGAGCTTCCTCATTAGAAAAGGTTGCAGCAGCATAAAGCCTTGCGAGGGAAAGGAGGGCTTGGGGAGGGAAGAAGAGGGGAACAGATGGGGTGGGGACTGAGGGAGGAGGCAGCATCACAGCACCCAGGAGGGGATGCCTGGCATCTCCTGAGGCAATGGAAAGGCCTCTTTGGAGGGATAATTCTCAGTACACCATTAGCTGTCAGAGTCAGCAGACAGACCACAGTCAATTTTCAAATGCCAGTGACAGGCTCCTGGATACAGCAGCCCTCTCCAGAGACGTCTGCCCTAGAAGGCTGTAACTGCAGGCAGTTCCTTCCGCAGTCACTGTCCAGCCAGAGGACAAAAATGTGCATGCTTATCTGAACAGAAGTGTTCCCTTTGCTTTTCCCAATTATTAACCCGTGGTTGTTAAACAGCTTGAAGGATCAGAGGTCCTTCTAGGAGGAGAGAAACTCAAAAAGGCGTTCCGCTCAGAGTCCACCTTCTGTCTGGTAAGAAGGTTATTCGACTCTGCAGATGAGGCAACAGAGAAGCTACGCAAGTTGCCCAAAGACACCCAGCTAGTCGACAGCAAAGGAAGACAAGAAATCAGCCTCCTAGAGCAGATGGAGGCACATGGTGCCAGAAAGCAGGTTTCCATTCTCCAGAGAACTGATGACTTTACAACAGTGTGGTCACATGCTCAAGTCCCTGCCTGCTCATAGGCTGACCAGTCTCTAGCCAATGGCGGTCAGCCAGCAAAAGTCTAGTGACCGAAGCACCAGCAGGGGGCACACTCTCAACCGTATGGCTGATGGTATCATTTGGGCAACTGTCCAAGAAAAGTGTTCTTTTAAATTAATTTAAAACCCACAGTATAAACTACTCTCGGAAAAGAAGAATAAATTCATGCATCATTTAGATCCAACACACTCCTTTTAAATATTCTAATGACCACTAATGACTGTATTTTAAGGAAACAAACCAATAATGCAAAATGTAAACCAATAATGACTGAATTTCTGAATTCAGTCAATTGATTGTGAATGGCTGGAGAGATCATTCCTCCTAAGAAAAACCTGCAGGAATGTAGTTCAAACCCATTGCTCACTTCAACCTTCTCAAACCTAACCTGTTCTGGTTTATCTATTCGTTTTTTTGTTTTTTTTTTTTTAAGGCAGTAAATATAACAGAGCAAAAGTTCCACGAGAAGACATTTTAAGGTGCAGATACACTTGAGAGCACTGGGAGAGGGAACCCTCAAGCCAGAGTGGCTTCTTCCTGTCCAGGAAGAAGGTCAAGGGACCTGGGATCTGGCAAGTGGCCTTATCTTCCCCAAACAAACAAGGCTTTGCCTCAGTTTCCTCAGTCCTAGGAGGACTGTCCGCAAAGTTCTATAATCTCCCTTTGGCTCCACCAGGACAAGGGGCTGGAGTACAATGTGGGGACCAAGGGTGAGGTGGAGAAAGTGGCTGCCACACGGCAAGGTAATAAAGGGGTGGACTGTCTGTAGAGAATCCAAAATCAATAATAAAACCGACTAACAGCCAGCCTGGTTTTATGAGCGTCATGTGCCTAGAATCCTAAACGGTATTTGTGCTAAAATACTCCTCCTCAAAAATGTGTTCTTGGTCTCTAAGTTATAAACAATCGGTGTCATTGCCGGTGAGTGTTAATAACACGTATGTAAGGTTTACATTAGCACTTTAAAAAACGTACCCTTTAGGAAACCTGGTTTTCTCCATAGAAGTCACTTGGAGAACTCCCAGGTACATAATTGGCCCCAACATATGTGGAGTTGGCTCCACACGGTTGTTGCAAGAGAAAGTTCTTAACAGTTCAGAATTGTGAGCTTGCTTCAGGCACCATTTGTAGCTTCAGTCTCAGTGAGACAGCACGTTCCTGCATTTAGGAAGTAGGTTGTAAGCGTGAACCAAGGTAGTTTGGCCACCTAGGAGCTCACTTACTTTAATGCTGTCCTTTCGTGGGGCCACATGGAGATTTTTATTTGTGTTTAAAATTTAAAAGAGCGACACTGAGTGTGAACTGCCAAGTGTAATATTTGTGCTTGGTAAGTACAACTTTTACTCACACGTGATATATTTTACTGAGTCTGAATAATATATTTCAAATGGAAATGTCTTCTTTTTTAATTGTTGAGTTATCGTGTTTAAAACTAAAAAAATTAAGCAGTAAAGCAGTACATCCGTGGTATGATTTAGTGGTTGCTAAATTACAGGCAACTTCTGTAGATGTCTCACTTTCATGAAAATTCACTTATTAGTAACTGAACAGTGATTTACATAAATTATCATTATATCAGGCTGCAACCAACAATCAAACTTCCGTAGATATAATAACAGTTTAATAAGTACTTGTGCTTTTTTTCCTATTTTGTACCATAATATTTACTTTTCTTTTTTCTAATTGTGGCATAATTATATGTATGGAGTTCAGTCAGAGAAACAATTTCTTATTTCTGTTTCTTTTCTGGCCATTATTACTACCATTTCATTTCAGGGTTATTTCTGAAGATCATTCTGTGATATAAAGGAGGGGAAAGTGAAGTGACAAGGTGCCTAGCAGCTCATACCACCGTTCTGCAAAGTGGCTTGTGATGGGTGAGCAAACCCCTTCCACAATCGGCCAGGCTCAACCATCCACAGATCTGCAAGAGAATGAAGGTTAATTTTTCCCTGAACCACCAATTTCCCTGCTAATGTGCAATACTCCATGTAAAACTCAACGATGTGAAGGTTCATGAAGACTTCTCAGGGCCAGGGATGAGAAACCTGAGCAGGGCCCACAGAGGGTGGTGCTGCATTGGGGTCTGGCCCTTGCCCAGCCCCGAAACCAGAGGCCACCCTCACAGCAGCCAGAGCATGTGCTCCCTGTAGCCATGACCTACTTCCCGGTCTCCCAGCGGGGGAACCGGGCAGGCATGACAAAGCAAAATTAAGCAAATTTGGAGTGGGCTCATGCCAGAAAAGCTTCTAACAGTATTTACCTTTTTCTAGGGACAGGAGGCAGGTGTCCCAAAAAGAGGAAGAGTCTGATCTTGGAAATTAAAAAATTGACCAGAGGGAAATGGAAAGAACACAGGCTTTGAAGATGAAAGACCTGGGTTCAAATTCTGATTCTGCAATTTACTGGCTGTGTGATCTTGGGCAAGCGACTTAACCATTCTGAGCCTCAGTTTCCTCATTTGTAATGTGAGTCTATAACCCCACCTTTAAAGGCTGTGCTGAGATGAAGCAAAATTGTGTCTGTCTTCTGATACCTGAGACCATCTCAGCTCTCCTACGTAGTTTTCAACAATGACATAAAATACTCTCCAGGGACAGAGCCAAAACCTCATGGGGCTTAGGCGCCCCTCTGCCTGCCCTGCCTCAGGGCTGCCTTGGTGGTCAGGCACAAGGATTTCTCTATGCAGAGTACGCCACACTTTTTCCAGAAAGGAACTTAGCTTGCCAGAGGGTGGACAGCTTGCCAGCAGGGGCTGGGCACCCATTACCAGTTCCCCTGGGAGTGTGTGCTTCAGAGATCTGTAGCAGCCAACATTGGCCAGGTATTCCTGACATTTAAATAAACACGTGCAGGGTGCCTGGGTGGCTCAGTCAGTTGGGCGTCCGACTCCTGATTTCGGCTCAGGTCACGATCTCACGGTCATGGGATCTAGCCCTACATTAGGCTCCGTGGTGACAGTATGGAACCTGCTTAGGATTCTCTCCCTCTCCCTCTCCCCCACTCATGTTCTCTCTCTCTGAAAATAAAATAAATAAACATAAAAACTTTTTAATAAACACATGCAAACTGTGGGTAGTGAAGAATAAGTCATCTTAACCCCCTGTACTTAGAAGTAAGGGGACCGGATGGCAGGTAGGAGAGAGTAATAAGGAAAGAAGAAAGGCCTAAGCAGTGATTTAAAAAGTAATGGAGATTTTGTTTTTGACTGATGGTGGAGCTAATATTTATTGCAATCCTTTACTGCTTATTTGTGCCCCACTCACCTACAGTAACTTTCCTGGTCTGTACAATGGGTATAATCATACCCTTCCCAGGCACTGAGCCTGCCCCATGTAAGGTGCATAATAAAGCTTGGCTGAAGCGAAATATGAAATTAACATATTGTTACCTAGGAAAATATCTTTCCCATCCTGGTTTTTTTGTTTGTTTTATTTTAGAGAGTGGGGGAAGAGGGGCAAAGGGAGAGAGAATCTTAAATGGGCTCCTCATGGAGCATGGAGCCTGACACGGGGCTCAATCCCATGACTCTGGGATCATAACCTAAGCTGAAATCGAGTCAGATGCTCAACCAACTGAGCAGAGGATTCCCTACAGTGCTTTAAAAATATACCTGCTAATGGCTGGACCCACCCTAGTGATTAGGATTCAACTGGCCTGGGGTAGGGCCTGGGCATCATGTTTTAAAAGCTCCTCAGATGAATCTCATGTGTAGTTAGGTTGGCAACCAGGGTGCAGGTGCTGGGGCCACAGCCCTGAGTGACACAGACACGTCCTTGCTCTTGTGAAGGCACCATTGAGGGAGACAGTGGACAATCAAGTGAGACAAGTGTCACAAGAAAGGCCAGAAGGTCACAGGAGCATAGAAGGGGCACCTGGGTGGCCTGGGGGGTGGGAGAAAACTTCCCTGAGGAAGCGATGCATATGCAGAGGCCTGAGGGATACGGGTAACTTAGCAAGGTGAAGAGAGTGCCAGGGAAGAACATTCCACACAGAGGGGAGACGAGATGCAAAGGCCCCAAGGCAGGAGGCTGCAGAAAATTTTCAATTACCTAAAAGATGACCCATAAGGCTGGAAGATGAGGGAAGCAGTGGCGCCTAATGTGTGAAGCTACTGGAATTTGGGACTTGTTTGTCACTGCAGCATCATCCTGGCCTTGCTGACTGATACAGAGGTTATAACAGAAAGACAGAGGGCCAAGTCCAGCCTGGATTCAGCTAGGAGGGTGGGCACGTTGGGAGAATGTGGAGGTGCCAACCATGTTGAGGATGCTTTAAGAACAATCTGGCTGGAAGAGGAGAAGCCAGCTAGGATGGCCAGCCAGGCACCCCTGGATAGCAGTATTTTTAAGCCTCTCTATACAGCCTGCCAAACTGCCTCCTGCCACTAGCATCGTATGGGGCAGACCTGAGTAAATGCTATCTCTGAACGGGGGCAGGGACCGAGGGCCGCAGGCAGAGGGAGGTGCGGCCCTGGAGGAGAGGATCCCCACCTCTCAGAGCTTCTCGTTCTGCCTGGCCCACGGCAGGCACTGAAATGGTCACTGCATGCATAAACAAATCTACAAACATGTATGTCTGCACTCCTATCACATGTCCAACACAAGGGACAAGGAGAGAGGAGGAAAAGAAAAAGCAAGGCATCATGGGATGAAAGGCACTAATGGGGTGTGCAGGAGTCACAATTAAATTCGCCCACATACAACGCAGCAAGTTTTCTTAGGAAAATCTGACCCCCTCTTGCACTGAGGTCTGGAGATCGGCCTCCTCTGCAGGCCAGTCTCGATCTGATTCAATTCCAAAATCCAGGCAGCTAGGAAGATGCAGGGGGGACACTGGGTGTGTTATGAAGTGCCGGTCCCCAAGTGTTGCCCAGGGAAGGGCGGCAACATTACCTAAGGAAACAGGGAGGGCTCTCGCAGCTGCTTCTCTGCCCAGGAGCCGGTGGACAAAGAGCGGACCTCTGCCACAGAGATGAAGGCAGTTCCCGGGCCCAGCAGTGGGACGTGCTGTCACTCCATTGGGATGATTTTCCATAAGCGACTCCTGGTTGTTACTTGGATTCTAAACCGGCAGGAGCAGCCCCTACGGGCAGGGATGGGCTGAGCGGGGGCTGCAAGGGGGCTATGGGTGCACAAAGGTCTACAGGCGGGATGGAACTGACACATCCGTCCTGCGGGCCCCAGGGGCTGTGTGGCCAGGGATGGAGGGAGGGCATGACGTCACAGTCACCCTGGCAGAAAAGCCAGGTCTGTGAGGTCATGGAGCTCTGGGGCCCTTCTCCCCTGCCTTGGGCACTGTGTTTTGTTTTGTTTTGTTTTTGCTTTTGCTTTTTGGTGTTTTTTGCCTTCAAAGAGGAAGGAATGGATGAACAGGCAAGAGAAGAACAGAGGGGAGGAGGCTGGGAAGCCAGCCCACCACTCTCCCCGTATTTGGGAGTCGATACGCCCTCCTCCACTCCCCGTGACCCTTGCTAGTGAGGATGGACTGAGCAAAGGAGCCTTCAGAGTCACAGGTGACTGAAGCTCATGTGGCCCTGTACTGGCATCTGAAGGGGCTTTGGAGATTCCAGACTTTGTGCACTTGATGGGGCCACAGAGGAGGCTATGTCTTGAGGTCACTGTCAAGGACTGGGGCGGGGTGGGGCGGGGGGTGTTCTCTCTCCTCTTCCTGCAGATTTGCATAGGCCTGTCTCACACTGGATTTCAAGGCAGACAGGGCTTAGTTGTGAAATGCAAAAAAGGGGACTTGTGAATTCCAGAGAATGTACTGAAGGATCTTTTAAATCCAAACACTCAGCTACCACTTGCTATGTACAAGTCTCTTTTCTAAGCACATTATAAACCCAAATTCACTTAATTCTTTTCACAGCCCTATGAAGTGGGTATTGTTATTTTTACACCAATTTTATAAATAAGGAAACTCAGGCACAGAGAGGTCGAGCAACCTGCCCAAGCTCATACATACAGCTAGGACATAGCAGGGCTGGGATTTGAACCCAGGCATTCGGCTCAAGTGTGTGCGTAAAAGCTCACTGCCATGTGAGAAGAACTGTAGGACAAGTTGTTTCCCAGAAGTGAGAGTGGAGTTCCACTTCCTCACCGGTTTGTATCATTCAAGAAGAGGACTATTCCTAAAGACTAAAGTGGGTAGGTCAATGTTCCACGCGGTGGTGACAGTGGCTGAGTCAATGAACAGCTGCGGTTTCCTTAGGTGCTGCAGAGGTGAGAGAAGATTTTAATGAGAAAAACTCAGATTCCCTTTTATGAGAGGAAACCAGAACCACACAGAGCCCTGGAGGTAGGTTGGCCCCCAGCATTCCCTCAGTGCCCATAAGCAAAGCTGCGACAGTCAGACCACATCCAGCTGCCTGTCCCCTGGAGCTGTCTCAAGAGTAAACACTATGGAACTTCTGGGCTAAATCGGCCACAGAGGGGCAATTCTCTCCTGATGGCTCTGGGGACCAGTCCTAGCCTGGTCTGACATCCTGGTGGGGATCCAGTCCCAACATCATTCTCATCTCTGACCCACATTCCCATCCCATGCTCAGTGAAAATCCCTGAGTCATGATAGAGGACAACCAATGCTGGAGAGAAGCCTTCAGGTAACACCTGCTCCAGGCGTCCTCTCTTGTAAGAGAACAGTATGTCAAGACGCCTCAATATAATAACACCTTTACCATACATATAAAACTAATTTATAAAACCCCTGTGTGTGTGTGTGTGTGTGTGTGTGTTTCTTCCCTAGCCAGACTCAGTTTCTCATGGGCCAGGACTGAGTGGTTCCAAGTAGCCTAGTGCCTGGCACATAGTAGGCCTTCAACTGGACGTGCTGAACGTTTTTAGACTTTTAGACACCTTGGCTGGGAGTTTTGATAAAACGTCCCTTAGTTAAAAGACAGCATCCAACAAGTATCAGATCAATGGAACCCTCGAAGAGCAAAACATAAGGCCTTCGGATCGGGAGGCTGAGTCGTCCAGGGTCAGTCATGATATTGCCCAGAGACAGGACTCGGGAGTATCCGTCAGCAAAAACCATTTGCTGAGGGTCATGGGCTCAGGTGCTTTGGACCTCCTTAAGGGGAATCTTCAGTCCCTGCTCCTCCCTTCCAATAGAATGGCACCAGAATACCCCAAAGTAGACAAAGGGCTGGCCTCTGCCACAGAGATGAAGGCAGTTCCCAGCCCCAGCACTCTGCAGTGGGATCTGCTGTCACTCCTTTGGAAATGACTTTCCATAAGCGACTCCTGGTTGTCACCCCAATTCCAAACTGGCAGGAGCAGGACCATATGATATGCTTCTCCCAAGCTCTCAAAATCCCCATCTCAGGAAGTTCTTCCTGCTGTCTAGCTTGAATCCTTCCAGATACAGTTTAAACCAGACAAACATCCCATGAGTATATTAGTTTTAAATCTTCTAAGTTAGTAACTCACACTTGAAAATGTGACATTCAATTGAAATACAGTTTCTTTTTTGACATTTATTCATTTTTGAGAGATAGAGAGAGCTTGAGTGGGAGAGGGGCAGAGAGAGAGAGAAAGAGAGAGAGAGAATCTGAAGCAGGCTCCAGGCTCTGAGTTGTCAGCACAGAGCCTGAAGAGGGGCTTGAACCCATGAACTGTAAGATCATGACCTGAGCTGAAGTCAGATGCTTAATTGACTGAGCCACCCAGGTGCCCTTCTTCTTCTTCTTCTTCTTCTTCTTCTTCTTCTTCTTCTTCTTCTTCTTCTTTTTGTTAAAGTTGCTAAGAGAGTAGATCTTTTTTTTTTTTTTAAGATTTTATTTCTAGGTAATCTCCACCCCCAACGTGGGTCTTGAACTCACAATCCCAAGATCAAGAGTCACATGCTCTACTGACTGAGCCAGCCACGTGCCCTGATATCTTCCTCCAAAGTACAATTTCTGATTTATCTTGAGAAGTTGGAATGATCTGGCCATACTGGAGGCGCACTCCCACACGACACTATCATTGGCTGAGGCCTCCCGAGTGCCACTCCTGTGTGGGCATTTGGTGACCTGCTTCTTGTCTGGGCTCTTCACACCTTGTCCCTCGGGGCACCAAGCAATTCATTGTCACCCACTTACCTAAGCAATCATGGACCCCCTCTGATTTCCCTCCAAGCCCAGTGACCCCAGGCCAGGCACAGTGCTTCCTCCAAGGTCTTCCGTCCAGAGGGGGTTGCTTTTTTTCGTTTTAATGTTTTTATTTATTGTTGAGAGACAGACAAGAGACAGAGTGCGAGCAGAGGAGGGGCAGAGAAAGAGGGAGACAGAGAATCCGAAGCAGGCTCCAGCCTCTGAGCTGTCAGCACAGAGCCCGACGCGGTCATGACCTGAGCTAAAGTTGGGTGCTTCCCCGACTAAGCCACCCAGGCGCTGCCCAGAGGGGGTTGTTACGGGAAGGAGGGCTGAGTGTCCTGAACTCTCAGAGCTGGCTGGTGTGCACTGAGAAGAGTAAGCGGCCTCCATGCTCTGACCCAGCTGACCCAGTTTGTCTTACAGGACACACTCCCAAAACGGATGCCAGGGCATCAGCTCTGGGTCTGGAGAAGAGGACTTTCCTGCAAGGGACACTGGTTGTCCATTCCGGAAGAGAAGACTCCCCACGGCCTGTTCTGCGCTGGCTCTCACCGACTGAGAAACACTCCAAATCTGTGCCCAAGTCTATACGGAGAAGCACGTAAAAGTTCTTGTCCCTGTTCTTTTCATCATAAATCCTACTACAAGGACAACCGAAGGGAAATTATCCTACATTTTCATTTAAAAATCTGGGGAGGGGAGGAAAGAGGAAACTCCTTTGCAATCAGATTTTCCCACATTCACATTTATCCCTTATTAACCATTAATGGCTCATTCATCACACTGTAGAACTATTGTGCAAAGATGCATACATTTACCCCATGCCGGCCTTTTTGACGTTCATTATGAATTTAATTAGTATTAAGTACCCACAGTGTGCCAGGTGCTAAACAGCAGATGAGGGGCAGACGCGATGAAGGCTCCGCGTCGCCAGTCAGCTGTCTCTCTAACTGCTGAGGTCTGCAGCTTGCATTCCCTGCAGAGCCGCCCCACTGTCTCAGGACTTCAGATATGTCCTCTGCGGGTTGGTGGGGAGCTGAGGAGTGTGTCTGTGGACTTCCAGGCACCGGGAGGCATTTGCAGGTGACGGGCCCTGTGTAGCCACCCCATACTTTGCCAGAGCACTCCAGTCTGGTGTCCTTGAAGGACAGAGAAGGGTCAGGGGGGCAGAGCTGAGCCCCTGAAATCAGGCCCAGTGCTGGAGAGCCAGGCAGGAGGTATACAGCCTGGGGAGAGGAGGCCCCTTGAGGCAGCAATGCTCAGGCTGGAGTGTCCTCCAGGCAGAGGAGGAGGAAGGGGCCACTGTACTGCTGAGCGTCACCCCTAAGGGCTGAGGGACCACGGGAAGGTTACCTAGCCACCCTGAGCCTCAGTTTCCCCCGGTGAAAAAATGGATAGAATCTGCAAATTCAGTGGGGCGATATAGTGATGACTGTTTAGTCATTACTGTTTTTGTTTTGTTGCTACTGTGAACTCCAGCCAGGCGGCTGGTCAACAGCGTCAGGGCACAGGAGAGCAGACAGCTTGGGGGAAAGCCCAATCCATCACCGAAACAAACAAAAACAAAAACAAAAACAGGAGGCCTAGGATCTGTACAAAGCATGTGCATTGCAGGTGCATATAGAGCCCAGGAAAAACACTTCCAGCACCTACATTTTCTACCTACAGCCCATCTGGAAGGTTCTCTGGTCTAAGGCATCCAGGTGCCCAGGCTAGCCCACAGAGGCCTAGTAACAGAGTCTATGTCTGCGATAGACCTCAGCAGCTTTGAGCTGCCAGGCCCACCTTGAAACCTTTGAATCTTTCTGAGCTGTGAGCCCACTGACCTCCGCTAGAGCCCAGAAGTGGAGGACAGGGGTAAAGGGAAGGGAAGGGAAGAAACGCGAACAAGGCAGAGTAATTAAGAGTCAGCTCTGGCTAGAACCCACAGGTTCCCACAAGCTCGTCTGTGAGTGTGGCCACAGGAACTAACCCGAGCGGAGCCCTCTGCACCGGTCTGAGGAAACCTCCAGGGTCCTCCGCAGGGTAGGGGCAGGTGAGGGGCCAGGATGAGGGGCTCTGGCCTCAGCAGGGGTGAGGGTGCATTGGGAGGAGGGCAACAGGGGCAGCCCTTTCCTCCAGTTCCACCTTGCCCGGGTGGAGGGGAGCGTGGCTGGGGTGAGGGTGGAGAGGTGATGACAGGCAGGGCTGGAGAGGTTAGCACCGCTGGAAAGTGGACAGAGCAGCAAAGACTCAAAAACACCAGAAGAGTGGAAAATGGAGTCACTGAGGTGAATTTTTTCAAAAATTTTCAAAAATTTTTTCAAAATATTTCTTTTTGATTATAAAAGTAATTCATGCTGCCGTTGGAAGTTTTGATAATGAGAATCATTACTAATATGATAAATTTTTAGCCACACACACACACACACACACACACACACAAAAGAAATACAGACCTATTGGATTTGGGAAAATATGCAGTGCAGAAGGTAGAAAGTGACAGTCCCTCTGTAACCCATCTTCAGTTCCACAACCTGGCCTCCGAGAGCTTAATAACACAGGGGCATGTTTGCAGATTATCACGGTAGGTGTTCAGGAGTGTAACTAAGAGCTGGTCGCTCACTGTGTCCCGTCATTTATATGAATCATTGCCGCTCCTTACCACAGCCCGGAGAGAGAGGAGCTAGTATTCCCATTTTTCAGATGTGGAACCAGGCTCAGAGAGGTCAAGCTACTTACCCAACGTCACACAGCCAGGAGGGGACAGCCAAGCGTCAAGCCTGGTCTGCCCTCCTCCCAGGCGTTCACCCTTGCCACCACACCTCATCTGCAATTCAGGAGGGCGGGAAGAAGTAGGTAAATAAATAGCATCTCATGTCCGTTTCTTGAGTACGACATGGTAACGATAAATGATTGAAACAATACTTGGGGAAAACTGAGCTGCTAAGAATAGGCCAGGCAGGTGCAGGGAGGGCTGACCTTCCAGGAGCCCCCAGAGCAGCTTTTGTGCTAACAGGGGATGCACAGACTTTGGAAATGACAGCAAGGTGGCTCCAGGAGACAGCAAGGGAGCAAATGGCCAAAGTGGACAGAAAAATGAATGAGCCCACTCCACTCGCGGGGCTTACCACGTGGGTGGGCGAAATGGAATGGCGGTTCTGAAGTTCTTGTTCACACCGCAACGTGTCCAACTGCAGTATGCCCACTGCTGGGAAGTGCTTCATCTCCGTGGGCAGAAAAATCTCATTAACCTAATGGATATTTTCCAGCAACAAATGTTGCTTCTGTTATTTAAGCACACCAGAGGGGAAAGCCATTCCACCTGGGACACCCAGGCATCCTCCAGGAATTGTGGACTTTCTCTAGGAAAATTAGCAGGCGTTTTTAAGCAGGGTGTATGCTTCTCCTTTCAAAAGGAGTAAAGCCAGTTCAGCCTGGCTGCTGTAGCGAAAGGTGACGCCCACGACTGGCCAGGTGGGTCTGAGAGTCCCCCTCTGGCACTCCAGCCATTGCCGGGGAAGCCACGTGGAGCCTGGGAGGGGATGTGCAAGGGGAGGAAGGAGACCTGTGCTAGCTGAGATTTGCCATGGATGTGCTGTGTGGCTCTGGGGAGGTCACTTTCCCTCTTTGGGCTGTTACCTCATTTCTCAAGTGGCTCTGGCTTCTGTTAAAATGCCAAACTCGTGGGCCTTAACACCCTGCACTGGCACCTCTGTGGATTTTTCTCAGTATAACCTCAGAGAGCAGGAGAGGTGTGGGGGGAAAGGTCCCTTGAGAAGGAAAAAAGGCACTGAAGGGAAAGTGGTGATCCATTCTAAGGATGTCACACATCTGGGGCACCTCCCAACACTTCCACCTGCTGGCCCCTTCTTCATCCTCCCTCCATGCCCCCCCCACCCCCCATCTCATCGTCGACAGAGGCCACAAGCCACCATCATGAGAGCACTGGGTGACTCTGTCAGGAAGGCAGCAGGGGAGGTCTGGGCAGTGGCTAGTTGCTGGGGCCAGGTGGCCCCTGGGGGTCCTTCCACCTCCACGGTTCTGAGAGTTCAGGGTCCTATAGGCCAAGCAGAGTGACCCTTAACTAACAAACAGTGGGAGATGCTCAGGGCCGGGGGGCACGAACTTCTAGCCGTGGCCGTGCCTGTCAGCCTCTCTGGAGAGAGCCAACGGGCAACACGATAATTAAAACTGAAATGAGGCCCTCTGAGGATTGGAAGGTCTCTGAGAATTGCTCTGTTGTACCCGAAAGAGGAGACTAGAAGTGTCTTTCTGCTTCTCTGGGTGCAGGAGACCCCAAAGAGCAGGGTCTCGGGGCCACATTCTATGTCCTTCGAGGAACATGGGGGATTCTGGAGGGACTCTGGCAAGGCCTTGGAGCAGAGTGTGGAGCTGCTCACGAAAGTTACTCCACGGGAGACAGGCCGCGGTGCCAGGTCCCCTGAGGCAGGGCTGCGGCCAGAAAGCCCCTCACCTTTGTCCCCACTGCTGAGGTTCTAGAATGGCAGCTTCCGTTTTTTTCCCCCCTTCCAAACAGTAAGTGCCACCCGGCTAGCAGTGGGTGGATGAGGTCATTTGTGTGAAAGCAAGAAGATAGAAAACAGCACTGAAGTTGTTTTTGATATAAAAGGATTGGGCATAAAAATTGTAAAGTGGTGCATCATCCAGCCTCGCCCCAGAGAACTCATCCATGGGCGGCTCACCTGGAACGCAGGCTACCACGCACTCTGGGGACCAGGGTGGCTCGTGGGGCTAGTTTGGGTTGTCCCAAAGCACAACCAGGCTTGGGCACTTAAATAACACGGTAGCTCACCTCCCCTGTCCTCCTGCCCCATCCACCTCTATCTCAAGGGAGTGCTCCAGCAGGTGCTCTGTGTGTTCAATTACACACTTCAGATATGCTGCACACACACACACACACACACACACACACACACACACCCCACAGTGTGTGTGCTCCTGGTAAGTCGGATTCCTGTAACTCATCCGGAAGGCCCTTCGTCGAAGACAATGATGCGCCCAGGCTAGCCCACAAATGTCACAGAGGTTCCATCTCTCTGAAATTAGAGGATGAAGAGTTTTTCCACCAGGGATGTCATGCCTGTCAGCTTCCCCTGGGGGGGCCTTTGAAAGAACCGTCCTTCCAGAGATTTTCATCCGTCTGAAGTGAGCATATATATGAGCCTGAGCATATCTATGAATTTAGCTTAAAAAAAATACACACGATGTAAAACATCAACAGTTGAAAAGAGTTCAGAGTGAGTGACAATGACGTTCCCTGCCAGCACCCACAATCTCTCTCCCCAGAGGCTACATCGAAACCTGATTTTCATTTTCCTCCCAGCCAGGCTCCACATACACGGCCTCATTGACAGGCATCCTCCCTCTTTTTTATTCAAGCGGGAACACAGGACAGCTCCTCCTTGTCGACCACAGCAGTGCATTTCGGGAGGATGGGGGGGACCACACTTTAATTAACCAGTTCCATATCCATTATTTCCAGACTTTTGCATAACAGACGGCTCCCCAGTGCATCCTCCCACAGATGCCTTTGCTCACATACCGAGGATAAATTCTTAGAAGTGGCAATGCTCTGTCAAAGGGCATCTGATGGATCAGCCACATTTCTCTCCAGAGGAGGTGACAGCATACGCCAGCCAGCTGCAGGGTTACCTCCCCTCCAGATCTCTGCTACCTGATCCACGGGACAGTGGCATCTCTCTGTGGCTTTATCAGTGGTCCTTTATAACTGGTGAAGTCGAGCATCTTTTCAGTCCCCACCCTTTTTTTTTCTTGCTTTTTTCCTGTAAACTATCTGTTTTTCTCTTTTCCCAGGCTTGGTATTTTGGTAAGATGTCTGGGGCAATTCTGAGGTGTCCCAGGACCCCCTGCCTGTTCTGGATGACCCAAGGTCCCTTAAAGCTCTAACAACGTGGATTCTGCGAGCAGGATTCACAACCCGAGGGCCCGGGGACCGCCCGGGTTCTGCGTGGGCCCCGCCACCCCGCAGGAAGGGTGCGGGACTCCCAGGGGCAGCTCAGGTATCAGAAACATGCCGTGGAATCACCCGAGCTCGGGTGTTATCAATATTTCACGGGATTTATCTGGCAGGATTCATCAGGTATTGGATCAATTCATGTCCTACCCCTCTGCCCTCACACAGAGCTGCTGCTTTATAGGAAGTTGCTCAAGTGACTGTTGAAAGAATAAATCATTAACACCTGTCTAATTGCCCCCCTTTTTTGTCCAGAGTAAAGTTCAAACGGGTTCAGTGGAACTGTGTTCACAAATGCTCACAAAGACTCCTAGTGTAAGGATGTCCACTTCCTGAGAGCCTCAACCAGCTTCCCTGCAAATTACTAAAGCCCCTTTCTTTGGCCCTGGCAATCAGGGTTGCCAGATAAAATAGAGGGCAACCAGTTAAATCTGAACTTTGGATAAACAACAACTGTTTAAATGTAAGTATGTCCCAAAGACTGCGTGGGACATACTTTGTGTGTGAGTTTTCTGGGGCCACTGCAATAAATTGCAGACTGAGTGGCTTAAAGCAATAGGTATTTATTCTGTCACTGTTGTGGAGTCCAGAGTTCCAAAATCAGATCATTGGGACAAAACCATGGTGTTGGCAAGAAGTTCTAGGAGAACATCCTTTGTTTCCCTCTTCCGACTTCTGATGGCTGCTGCGATCGACATCACTCCACGTCGCTCCAACCTGTGCCTCCATCATCAATCACGGGGTCTTCTCATCTCCCTGCCTCCTTCTTGTAAGGACACTGCATTTACCACCCGCCCAGACAATGCAGTAGAATCTCTCCTCAAGATCCCTCACTGAATGACATCTGCAAAGATCCTTTTTGCCAAATAAGGTCATAGTCACAGGTTCTGGGAATTAGGATCCGATATCCTTGGGGAGCATTTATGTAGCCCATCACACTTATACTTAAAAAAAAACACACAAAAACTGTTGTTTATCTGAAGTCCAAATTTAACCAGGCATCCAGGGTTTTAATTCGCTAATTCTGACAGCCCTCCCTGGGCCTGAGCCTCTCCCCAGGAGGCAGGGACTTAAGCCGCTCACCTTTACCTGCTCACCACCCCTCCCAGTATGAGCTTAGGGACCAGGCCTCACACCCAGTCCTGCCCATCAACATCTTTGGTCTTTGAAGCAGGGCTCATTCTGGTTTTCGGGAGAATCTTAAGGCTTAGACCAATACAAAGTCTTAGCTTTTTAAAAGATTCTGGCAAGTAGTGTACATATTTCCCCTTCTAACACTCAAAATGCTGACCTGCACCCCTCCCCACTCCAGGTCATTTGTGTGAAAGCATTAAGAGAAAAAATAGTGTTGGAATTGTTTTGTTGTTGTTAAAGATTTAATTTTTAGGTAATCTCTACACCCAACGGGGGGCTCGAACTCACAACCCCAAGATCAAGAATTGCACACTCCTGGGTTAAATGAGTGATGGGTATTAAGGAGGGCACTTGTGATGAGCACTGGGTGTTGTATGTAAGTGATGAATCACTAAATTCTATTCCGGAAACTAATATTACACTATATATTAATTAACTGCAATTTAAATAAAAACATGAAAACTACCAAAAAAAAAAAAAAAAAAGAGTTGCATGCTCCACCAACTGAGCCAGCCAGGTGCCCCAGAATTGTTTTGATATAAAATGATTGGGTATTAAAATCATAAAGTGGCACATCACTCACAAATATATGAGTTACATACCTGCAAGTCTCTTTAAGAAAGGCCTTAAGTTTTGGGGTGCCTGGGTGACTCAGTCGGTTAAGCATCAGACTCTTGGTTTCAGCTCAGGTCATGATCTCACGGTTTTGTGAGTTCAAGCCCTGCATCGGGCTCTGTGCTGACAGTACGGAGCCTGCTTGGGCTTCTCTCCTTCCCTCTGTCTCTGCCCCTCCCTCGCTTGCTCTTTCTCTCTCTCAAAATAAATACATAAACTTAAAAAATATTCAAAAAATAAAAGAAAGGCCTTAGGTTTTCATCAGTACTGAATTCACTCCCTCATCCATTCATTCATTCACCAATTACCGAGCCTTTATTCTCTGCCACGTGCACAGAATTCATGTGCTAGGCACTGAGGATACAAAGATGAACAAAACATTGGCCAACAGACGGATGTGTTAGGGAGCCTCATTCCCTGGGGGAAGCCCAAAAAAAGTGGAATGAGACAACGTTGTGGAAATTAAACACCAAATAATGGACACTAGTAATGTGAAGGAGGAGGGTTTTAATCAATTTGCTTTGAAACTAGTCGTATAGAGAGAAACCCCATTAATTTACTAATTACCTTTAAATTCTAGCAACCACTTTTAGCCTTTAGTTATGAAAAAAAACTTGTATTACAGGATGTGTTACTTAGGCAGGTCTGTGTTAATTAACACCGTGGAGGTTTTCCCCTCTTTCCGGGTCTTCTGCATCCCTGGAAATGTGGGTGATGACCACGAAGCAAACCATCAGGGCATCCCTACCAGTTTGACCCAGAACGGGGTTACTTGGACTTTCATCTTCTCCCTTCACCTGCACTGCTCCTTGCTCCCCACTGCTGGGGTGCAGGGAGCACTTTTGGGGGGACACAAATTATGACCACACACCAAACATATCTTATGCCGAATAGACTTTTTTTTTTAAAAAGGAAAAGCCATCTTTTCATTTATTTATTATAATGTACAAATCCTCAGGCTAAAATTCCAGGTCACTGCCATATATATATATATATATATGTATATATATATATATATATATATATATATATTGTATATATATATATATATATATATGTATATGTATGTATATATATATATGTATATGTATGTTAATACGTATGTATGTGTGTGTGTGTGTATATATTGTGTGTGTGTGTATATATATATATATATATATATACACACACACACATACATATAAAAAACTTTTTTTTTTTTTTTTGTCCTGGGGAGGTGTGTGGGAAGCAGTGAGGTCTCCTCTCCCCTACCCTCTACTCAGGAACCGGCAGTTGGTAGGATCCCTCAGGCTAAAACAATGAGTGGAGAGCCACGGACGGAAAAGCCAGGGGTGAGGTCTGCTCTTGAGAAGCAGAAGTCCTGGGTTCAAATCCTCTGTCGGTCTAAAACTAGCCATGTGATCTGAAGTACCACTTAGCTTTCCTGAACCCCACTTAACCTCCTTGAACCTCAGTTTCATGATTTGTGAAAGGGAAAAGAATTTTTACAGGCTCACATCAAGAACTAAATAAGATCTGGGGCACCTGGGTGGCTCAGTGGTTAAGTGTCCCACTTCAGCTCAGGTCATGATCTCATGGTTTGTGAGTTCGAGCCCCGTGTCGGGTTCTATGCTGACAGCTCGGAGCCTGGAGCCTGCTTCATATTTTATCTTCCTCTCTCTCTACCCCTCCCCTGCTCACTCCCTGTCTCTCAAAAATAATAAATAAACGTTAAAAAAAAAAAAAGAGAACTAAATGAGATCATATCAACTGTAAAGTACTATCTGCTTATTAGCAATTTGGGGAATGGGGAGTCCTGACATGACATCACGTAGGCCACCCAGACGTGAGCTCTTCCTCATGCCTATGTGTTAAAAAATGTTCCTACGCTACTTCCCTCTCCCAAATACCTAGATAAGAGTGTTAAAGTAACTCAGGTTTTTATTATTTTTTTTTTTTAATTTTTTTTTTTTCAACGTTTTTTATTTATTTTTGGGACAGAGAGAGACAGAGCATGAACGGGGGAGGGGCAGAGAGAGAGGGAGACACAGAATCGGAAACAGGCTCCAGGCTCCGAGCCATCAGCCCAGAGCCTGACGCGGGTCTCGAACTCACGGACCGCGAGATCGTGACCTGGCTGAAGTCGGACGCTTAACCGACTGCGCCACCCAGGCGCCCCTCAGGTTTTTAAATGAGACTGACCATTCCCTAATTAGTCCAAACTAGAAAGATATTAGGGCATCCAGAAAGCCTCATCATCCTAAGTGTTCTTTGCAAACTTGGGCCCACGGGGGACAGGGTCTGTTCTACTGGAAGTTCTGGTATCTATTATGTGGCCATAGCCTTTGATGATGAGGTCCCTGCACCCAGAGGCACAGATGCGGCCAGCACACTCTGGCCTGTCCAAAGGGTGACCAGGAGAGCTGCCCTCTGCCCAGTGTTCTCATGCTCCTGACTTTGCTTCCAGGGCTGTGTGCAAACCTGCAGCTCCCACCGGGGTCCACGAGAGCTAAGCAGGCCTGTGCTCAGTGCTAAGACTGACAGTGTTCTTCCAGGTGGCCCCATTTTGGGGTGCTTTTAAGAATTTTCTTAAAAAAAAAAAAAAAAAAAAAAAAAAAGTAAAAAGGGGCGCCTGGGTGGCGCAGTCGGTTAAGCGTCCGACTTCAGCCAGGTCACGATCTCGCGGTCCGTGAGTTCGAGCCCCGCGTCAGGCTCTGGGCTGATGGCTCGGAGCCTGGAGCCTGTTTCCGATTCTGTGTCTCCCTCTCTCTCTGCCCCTCCCCCGTTCATGCTCTGTCTCTCTCTGTCCCAAAAAAAAAAAAAAAAAAAAAAAAAAGAATTTTCTTGAAGAGCAACTCGTATTACTCACCCTGAATAAAATTTGTAGACTGAAATGATTACTGCTCTGTCTTTCCCCCCAGAAAAATCCAACAAAACAGAAACTAGGGTGGGATCTCACATATGGTATAGGGTTGCCTTTATAGCCAGTGGATTTAAAAAAAAAAAAACAAAAAAAACAAAAACTTGGGGAGGGCGCCTGGGTGGCTCAGTTGGTTGAACATCTGACTCCTGATTTCGACTCAGGTCATGATCTCATGGTGCATGAGTTTGAGCCCCTCCATTGGGCTCTGTGCTGACAGTGTGGAGCCTGCTTGGGATTCTCTCTCTCTTCCTCTCTCTCTGCCCCTCCCCCAACTCTCTGCCCCTCCCCCCCAAATAAAAAAAATAAACTTAAAACAAATTTGCAGAGTAGGTGGGAGGCAAGAACAGAACTGAGAAATAGCTTGCTGCAGATGCAAGAGTGGCTGTGGGAAATGTATTTCAATACCATTAAAAGTACCTGGTGAGGTTGCAAATCCTAAATATGTAATATGTGTGACCCAACCCCATCTGTGTGAGCCCCCCTTTTCTGTTCCCCATCACTCCCCCTTTTCCTGGTCCTAGAGCATGAACCACAGTGGTGTAGACATGGGGGAAATCAAGTGGATGGTTGTATGAAGGGGATCAGACGGTACACCAGGAGGCTGGGTATTGCAACCCATCCTCCCTCCCTCCCTCCCTCCCTCCCACCTGGACCCTTTCCTACAACAACCTGAGTTGTTTCCTACAACAACCTGAGCAACCTGAGTTGCTTTAACACTTTCCTAACAACAGCCGTCTGCCTGGTCCAGGGAAAATGCCCACTTTCAATGAAATTTCTCCCTGTAGACACTGCCCAGGAACCTGAATGTCATCTCCCCTGAGTTTACACACCGGACCCCTCCTGGCCACCTGTGCCAGCCTTGGGTCACACATACCCCTCCACGGAAGTGTGGCAGGGGTGGAGATTTTTCATGCTTTATGTGAACTGGAAGAAAAACGAGCTGTTCTGTTTGATAACTGTCGACCTGCCCACGACACTAAATTTGGTTCTGCCGTCACCGGCAACATGAAACAACAGCCCAGTTTAGAGGCTAGCTTTCGGTTTAAGATACCTTCTCCAGGCTCAGGTTACATACGACCCATTCAGGGAGGCTGGAGGGCACAGTTTCTCTGGTCATTAGCACTAAAGACATGCCTGTTGGCCTGGAGAGCGGACCCGGAGGGGAGGCACTGAAGGCAGGAGGCACAGGAGCTGCAGAGAAGTGCGATCTGGCTGTCTCCCCGGCCGAGATCTCTCTGGGCCTCAGTCTGCTGCCCCGCAAAATGGGGATGATGATCCCTGCCTCAGAGGGCGGGGGTTGTGTAGTGAGGGTTAAATAAGGCAATGTTTTTAGTAAAATAAATGCAACTGGCTGGTACCGTTATTATCAGCATCTCCATACAATAAAACCAACTTGGACCAGTAGGGAGTGCATTAAGTTGGTCTGAAGTAGGGAAGTCGGGCTGGGGTTACACACCTGCCCTGAAATACTACCCACCATGCACACGCCTGAGAAACCGGGTTTCTCCGTTCCCTGGGCAAAGACAGCTAGACGGCAGCCCAGCTCCACTCAATTCAAATCCCAACAGCAAGCGCTTCCATGAATGAGACTTCACTGAGTTCTTGCCACCAAAGAGCCAACGGAATATTATACCCCCTTGTCAACTCCAACCTTTAATTCAATCACTCTTGCCTTAATCGGTTCCCGACCCGGGCTAACCACCCGGTAGCCGGAAGAGGCTGCTCCCAGGCCTCATTAGAAATAGAAGGTTCTGTAGCAAGTCCCTGTCTGATTAGGAGGAAACTGAAAACCCCCAGGGAAAATGGAAGGGCTCCTAGGATGTTCCATCTGGGGGTGTCAGGAAAGCTCCAGCCCCTCTCCAGAGAAGTCGGCACTGGCAGGGGCAGGATATCACCTGAGGTTATGCTACGGGCACTTCCACCCACTGTCCTGTCCTGCACCCTGGCTTTAGGCCTCCTCTGGGAAGAGGGGGACAGATACAACCGTAGAGGCTGGATTGCAGCCGCCTGTCCATCCATCCTGGGCGCAGGCCCTGCTGACGGGTGCTCACCCCTGGGAATGAGCCTGCACCGTCTGGCCCGCAAGAGGGGGGGCAAGGGGGCCGCAGGTGTACTATTTCAGGCATCAGGCTCCACTCAACCCACGAGAGACTTCAGGTCTGGCGCCTGACTCTGGCTCCCGGGAGGGATCCCCACTCCCTGTGGTACCTGTCTTCTGAGAAGCTCAAATGAATTCTCATAGATGGTTTTATTTCAGTTCTGCAACTACCCAGTGAGAAGGGAGCCCACATTATCATCCACTTGGGGCTGGGGGACTGCACAATCCCCATTTTACAGATACAAAAATGGAGGTACAGGAAATCTTTAACTTCCTCACAAGTCTCTCAGTTGGTAAGTAGGAAAGGCTGCAATTAAATTCAGGGTTTGGCAAGCCCACACAGCGGGTGACAACGGGTCCACAAAATGAGGTGATGGTTAACTTCTGGAATTCATTTTTGCCAGCAATAAATGATAAGGAGATCTTTTTTTTTTTTTTTAAGTTCTTTTTCACTTGGCCCAGATTATCAACTTATAACATGAATCCTGCCAGTTAAAAAAATTTTTTTTCCCGTGCATTTCCCATCAGGCATCAAGCATTGGTTCATAATTATTTATAGCACTTTAGTGACACTGAAAGGGATTTATTTCAATTTATTCAGTCTTTATTAACACTCTGCAGGGAACAGAGTGCAGCCATCACTCCCTGCAGTGTTAAAAAGGGAGGGACTTCAGAACGACAGGAGGCAGAACTGAACCCAGTAGAGATGCCCAGGAGGCACATCCCACAGGATTAACCCTGGGGAAAGATTAAATAGGGTTAAAGCAGGTTCAGGTGAGTCTGTCACTGATAGCTTCTTTATTCAAGCAGATTTAGGGATGTTCTGCGAAATCCTTCATTTCTAAACTGGGCTTGTGGTGACAGCACCAGCTGAAACTCAGCTGCTGCATGCGGGTTGGGGCCAGTGTGGAGTTTCCCTGTTCTTAAGGAAAAGACAAGATGAAAGTGGATGGCAGAAGGGCTGGTGACTTCCAAACTGCTATTCTTGGCAACGGGCAACTTTGAAAGGGACAGGTTCACATGAATCTACACCACAATTATTACTGAACCCCAATACAGCAAATTATATACAACTATCTTACTTGTATATACATCCTTTGCTTGGCTTATTAACATACTTCGACTTAAAAATTTTTTTTTAATGTTTATTTATTTTTGAGAGAGAGAGAGAGGGAGCGAGCGCACATGAGTGAGAGAGGGGCGTGAGACACAGAATCTGAAGCAGGCTCCAGGCTCTGAGTTGTCAGCACAGAGCCCGATGCGGGGTAAGAACCCACGAACAGAGAGATCATAAGCTGAGCTGAAGTCAAACACTCAACTGACTGAGCCACCCAGGTGCCCCAATATACCTTGACTTAAATTCGGATGCGTTACTAATACTAAAGTTGAAAGCTGTTCAGGTGTTCGGCAAACCCAATATATAAAGTCTAGACATACAACAAATAAGGGAGTGAATATTCACAGTTAAATATATAATTATAATATTTATATGTCTATATACTTTAAACCAAAGAGATTTTTTACATTGTCAACTTCCCTTGGGCATGAAAGCACTTGGTTTTAGATTATTAATTATCCAATAAGCCTCTTTTTTGAGGGGTAGGCTGTGAGAGGGAGCGTGAGTTAAGATAATGGTTTGGAAAAAAGCATCTCTGAAATGACCTTCAAATATACGGCTGAACTGGACAATTCGGCTGACACACAATTTAGAACACTGGTCCTAACTCAGATCCTTTGCCATGCAGGAGGGAAACAGTTGCGCGTTTCCATGAATTAGTCTTTCCCAGCACTTCCTTCTTGGCATTATGTGTCGGCTAGAGATGACATGACAGCAATTATGGACCCAGGGGTCTTCTAATCCCCTTGGTGTCCTGGGGAGGAGGGCATATAGATGAAAGCGCATCCTGGCCTTTCTGTGCTACAACTGCAGACTAATCCTAAAACAATATCATCCAGCCTTCCTCGAAATATAGAAAACCAGGCCACAGGTGGGTAGGAAAACCAGAAGCTGGGACCAGAGATAATTGTGTCCCTCTTCTATTGGATGCCTGATTGAGCAGGACAGCGGACAAGAGCAAAGGAAGGACCATGAATGGAACACTATTTTCACCAGCTTCAGATTTAATTCTAACGTGCTGATTTACAATGGTTTTTAATTGTTGGACCTTGATCTAAAATTCCTTCACTATGGAGAATTAATATAGTAAGAGGGATTTATGTTTATTTTGAGTCTTATGGGGAGAGTTTTGCAACACTCCCTTAAACCAGGATTCTATGTGAATGGACTCAAAGTGCTGAGCTAGTCCTGGTGGGCAGGGAAAAGATGTGGGGAGAGGGTGGGGGACTGCCCACCATTCACTTAATACCAAAGTCTCCACAGTAGGTCCTGTCCTAGCTGTCACCATGTAAGAAGCAGGAAGGAAGGACTGTAAATATTCAAGGCTGGGTCCACAGGGCCTGATGTCCACAGCCAAGGCCTCCTCCTACCACAGCCAATCTTTCACACTTGTTACAATAACTCCATCATTTAAATAAGATGCAAGCTAATGAGATTCAAGTGCAAAATGAAAGGCAAACTCTTAAAACCATTAACTTGTTTTAGGAAAATCCAGTTGAAGGCTTTGGAAAAATTTCATAAAGATGAGTAATTCTGGGGGCACCTGGGTGGCTCAGTTGGTTAAGAGTCCAACTTCGGCTCAGGTCGTGATCTCGCAGTTCATGAATTTGAGCCCCAAGTTTGAGCCTCGCATCCCGTGTGGGACTCTGTGCTGACAGCTCAGAGTCTGGAGTCTGCTTCCGATTCTGTGTCTCCCTCTCTCTCTGCCCCTCCACAGCTCACGGTGTCTCTCTCTCTCAAAAATAAACATTAAAAAAAAATTTTTTTTAAGAAATTAAAAAAAAGATGAGTAATTCTGGAGGCGCCTGTGTGGCTCACTCTGTTAAGTGTCTGACTCTTGATTTCAGCTCAGGTCATGGTCCCACAGTTCATGAGTTCAAGCCCTGAATCTGGCTCCCTGCTGACACTGCAGAGCCTGCTTGGGATTCTCTCCCTCTGCCCTTCCCCCTCCCCTCGCGGGCAGTCTCTCTCTCTCTCTCTCTCTCTCTCTCTCTCTCTCTCTCTCAAAATAAATAAATAAAGATTAAAAAAAAAAAAGATGAGTAATTTTTTACTGTCAAACAAAATGTTACAGACTGTGAACAAAATAGTAAAATGCTAGAGAGATTCTGCATTCAGATTCCTCTGTAGTGTAAGCCCTTTTTCCAAGGAACTAAAATCTGAAGTCCTAACCAACGTATTATGAGTGTGGCTTAGGTGAAAAAAGACAAGAAATTCCAACCAGCTGATCCAAACACCAAGAGCATCATTTTGTAATGGTTTTTCTGATGTAATGGCTTTGAAAAACTAACGTATTCTGACCCTCAGTTTTCATTTCATAGATAAGAAGGCTTGTTAAACCAGATTTAGTAATTCAGATATGAACATGCTTATCAGATGCTTGGGAGTTCCCCGGATTCAGAACATGTCCATTTTGTTTTGTCTAACATTTCCTGCTTGACCATGAAGCCTGCTTACCAGTTTACCAAGTTCAACGCATTTGTAAATCGTCTCCTCCACTGCCTTCCATTACCTTCCCAAGCCCATCCTCGCTCACTTTTTATTCAGTGAGTTACAAGTAAGAGCTCTGAACCCGTGCATTAGCTAAGCCAGGTCACCGTTCCCGGGATGGTGGGAGGGCGTGGTCCGGCTCAGGCTGGCATGTTGATTACACAGTCTATTCCTGGCGTGGAGTGGATTTCAGGAAGGAAGAGGACAGAAGCACGGACAACAGATGACAAGTCATTCTGCTTGCCTGTGGCAAGAGTTCTGTCTGCACATTTAAACAGGGGTGTGTGTGAAGTCGGGGAACCCACTTCCAGCCTCCAGGGGTAGCTGGGCAGGTGCCTACTTGTAGCTCGAGCCTTACTCAGTGTAACAATTTATCTGTTACAAGTGATTCCATCAGTAGGGTCGGTAGATGCCTTTGAACATTCATCCAGTCACCAGCGTTGATCCAGAGGCTGCTGCCCTTGAGACCATTCACTGAGCAATTTACTAGGTGCCAAGCCCTGGGCTAAGCACTGCATCACCCCCCACCCCCTTTTAAACCTCACAGCAACCAGTGAGATAGGTACTGGCATACCCCAGTTTGGGGACAACACCAAATTCTTGGGGGACAATACAGCTCGGGTCCCACAGTGAGTGGGGGAGCCGGGATTTGCACCCAAGAGGTCTGATCAGAGTCCACACCCTTAAACAACTGACCAAAAGTAATACCTCTCTCTGCCGCCGGCCAGTGCCCTGCACTGAGGGCCTGTTGAGGAAGAAACGGTGTCTGCCTGCAAGGTATTCACAAACCTTCCTTCAACAGCTGAGGCACAAAATACATTTTGGGGGGATTCTTTCAATAGCGTCCCTGATTGGAGCAAGTACAGAACCCGCTAAAATGTCAACAAAGCAAAAACAAATTCAGATAATCCACCTGGAAGTCATTCAAATTTGTATTCTGTGGAAGCCGATTCTAGCCCACATGGCTGCACACCTGCAGAATGCTTCCGAATCAGAGAACTCAAAAAGCTCAAAACCCATCCGAGCTGGCCTCACACTGCTTCCCCACACTCAGGCAGAGGCCATCTGTGCAGAAAAGAAACCTGGAGGTGGCAGGAACATGGCGCCTGGAGAAGGAAACGCATTCTTGGACAGTAACCCTTTTGGCGAGGTAATTGGGGTGAGATTGATGGGTATGGTATATGTCTGACTGCCCACACAGGGTACAGGGGAGGCTGTGGGATTACAGTGGCCTCCAAACTTCTCCCAGGGTGGAGCGGCAGTGAGTCCTGGGGATGAAGGATTCTAGGCAGTCCCTCTAAGTCACAGCATAAAGGAATACTTCCTGCAGAGCTTGGGCCCCAGGAAGCAAGAAGCAGGTAGCACCTTTGCCAAGGGAGCCCCGAGATTCTTGCGTGAGGCCCTTTCCATGCCCATCCAACTCAACTCACAGCCACAGGCTCAGAGCTGGTCCCACTGGTTGGTGCCAAAGCTTCAATCTCTCACAGGGGCAGGACCTAAGATGAGAATCTGCCGTCCCTAAAACTTCAGTGATTTGACCCTGACCATAGCGGAATCTATGTCATGAGCCCCCAGTCTTGATTTCTAGCCTCATCTGAGTCAATCAGACCCAGCTGCTCTTTTGTATGATAGAGCGGTCTTGAAAACCTGGGTTTGGGGCTTCCTGGGTTTAAGGTCCCTGGGATATTTTCTCTTTGTTTTATAAACAGAGGCACAGAGGCTGAGTGAAATCCCTTGCTCCACGTGTCAAGGCTAGATCAGAAATTGTGAGCTTTAGATTGTGTTCCAATTACAGACTCTCTCAAAAGCTCATTTTGTGAATCAGTGGCTCTGGAACTTGAATACTCTCACTGGGTCAATGTTACAGAGCATGCTTGGGTTTCCAGGCTAGCCCACAAAGGCCTACTAAAGCCATGTGTAGCTGAGAAGGGGAGGTGGCTAGTGTCAGACATCCCAGCTCTACCATTCACTGGCTGTGTGACCTTTAGTGAGTTACTAAACCTCTCTGTACATCAGCTTCTCCATATGTAACAGAGACAGTAACAGCACCTACTACCAAAGGGGGCTGCCGAGAGGACTAAATGAGATCATCTCTGGGGAGCACTTAGAACAATGCCTCCTTAAAGGCACTTGAGGAACATAAGCTGCCACGTTAAGAGGACCAGAGTAACAATGTTTCAAGTACTAGTGACATTTGGGGTCGGATACCTTGTGATGTGGCAGACTGTCCTGTGGCTTGCAGGACCTTTGGCAACATTCCTGGCCTCTACCCACTAGATGCCACAACTCTTCCCGAGCTGTGAAAATAAAAAATGTCTCTAGAAATGTCAGTGGCCCCGGGAGCTGAGACCCACTGTTTTACAGGAAAACAGCGGAGAGTCCCGGCTGGAAGATCAGGTTTCTCTCTCTGCTGCAGCCCGGTTGGTGAGGCAGGAGTCTTCTCCTCTCACCACTTGCTCAGGTGCCCCTCCATGCGAGTGTTCCTGCAAGGCACTGGCAGAAGCACCTAGGGTGGTGAGTTGGGGGTGACTAGTCAGGTGGATATTTCTGGGGCTGTAGAGGTGTCGGAGGGCAGTTTTTGAAGCGGGATCATGAAAAGGGCTGGGTGGGAGGACGGGGAGCGGCAGAGGCCAATGGGGTTTCCCACCTCCGTCCTTCTGACCTCGGGTACCGGGAGCGCCTACAGTCCCAGAGATGGCAGGGCGGGATTGTGTGGTCTCTCTCCCTTCCTCCCTCCTCAGCACTCTTCTGGCCAACCAGGGTGACATGAGCCGGGAAGTGCTGTACCGAGAAGGGGGGTGGCTCAGAAGCAGGGGAGGGAGGGTGTGGAGGTGCACCAAAGGGCAGAAGCAGGTTGAGGGGTGCCATTTGGACACTGAGCAAGGGACAAACTGGACTGGATTTGTTCCCAAACCTTCCTGATGCCATGACCTTGAGTAGGCACCCCCCTCCCATTCTACTTTCTCTTTGCCACCTTTTTGACCTGCATTTTCCCATTTTACCCATTGATTTGTTAAATGGGTATGGACCAAATACCTATTGGATGTCCAGCACTGTATTAAGCCCCTGGGCATGTTTTTATTTGTTTTTGAGTGATTCTTTTTTCAAGGTGGGAGTAAGGACAAAACTATCTAGTTGGAAAACTATTACACGTTTCACTAGAAAACTAACATCCTTTCACACACACAAGCTGTGAAGCCACTCAGACCATATACGTAAATGCTGAAGGAAGGGGGAATAAAACACAATTTCTTAAAGTGGTCAACAAATGGGCTTCATGAACTGATGTTAAAAGGGCAGAAAGGAAATCCAACCTAAACAAAGGTCACCACAATCCTGTCATACCTCCAGGCTGGCACTGCCCTCAAAGGGCATGGGGGTCAAAGGTCATGTTCAGTAGAAGGAGCTCTTCTCCAAATAGAATAGATCTGACCCTTTCTCAGTCTAACTGATTCTAAGTTTTCTTCTTGCAATTTATGGGAATAATCCATTTCTTTTGTTCCTGTCAAGGATGCTGAGCCTAATACCAGAAACCAGTTAAAAGCCACGCCCTTCCATCACGGGCAGGTGCGGACGAGGTCTGTGTAGGGCAGGCACACAGTCATGGACTGTCACTCGTCCAAAAAACAGCAAAGCCAACAAAACTCTCCTGCAAACTATCCAAAGGCAACCCCAAGAGTCAAGCCAGGTTACTGCAGTAAACACAACCCGTTACAGAAGCAACTACTGGTCAAGGAATTGATTAGCTCCAGGAGTGACTCCAGACCAGGCACTGGGATGGGGGTGGGGTGGGGTGGGGTGGCAATTTGTTTATTGTTTGGGGATGGAGGAATGGATAAGCAATTCTTCCCTAGCAAACCTAAGTAGCATCATAAAATGCAAAATAATACCTTAATTAATTATGGACATGTCATTTGAAGGGATGGGGATTAAAAAAAAAAAAAAAAAAAAGCCACCCTACTGAGCCTGAGCACAGGCAAGGTGGCTTGGAGAGCCAGGCGGCTGTGGCAGGTTCCATCATCCATCCCAACTCAGCCCAGCTGGAGCCGGGGGCCTGAAGGTTCCTGGGTGCCAGAGGCTAAGTGAGGTCTCCAGGGACGTAAAGGAGCTCCCGCCGGATGGGGATCGGGGACAGGAGTTGATGGCCCTCGGATCGGTGCATGGACATTTCCTGTCGCAGCGTGGGCACACATGCTGCATCCCTTGAGATCCTGGGGTGGGGAAGCCGTTTAGTTCAAGCACGCTCAGAGCCGCGCTCAGAGCTGGGATGGTGTTTCCCGATCTGCGCATGAACACCCAGCCCCTGGCCCCGGTATTTCCTCCATTTGCAGCCCCCCAGGCCTTGCCTACCGACAGCCCCACCAAAGCGCCAACACATTTCAAAATGGAGCAAAATCACGGACGTCTGGACTTCGCTTTGTTCCTAAGCATTGAGCTAAATGTGCTCGCTCCCGGCAAAGCTCCCTTTCCCCCAACCGACAGGAGGCGACCTCTCCGCCCGGGGTCCGCCCTGGGCAACCTTGGCCATGGACTACCAGTTCTCAGGGCGGCTACGAGACCCTCGCTCTGCAAACAACCAGAATTCCGAGCCCAGCTCTAAGGTAGCGGGGGTGGAGGAGGTGGAGGGGGGCGAGCCGAGAAGAGCCTGGAAGCGATCCTTGAGCCTCTACTGCAACCCGCCCGGGGCGGACCCAACTCTGCAGGGAGGCCGGGCACTACCCGGGCTCCGATCTCCGACGCCACAGCGGGAAGGTGCGGCCTGGCCCCAGGTGGACTCTCGACCCTGAGCCGGGCCATTTCCCGGACATTCAGATCAATCTGTGCAGCTCGTGTGGATGATTCGGTTTCAGAGATGCTCATCCCTCTCGGAACTGCGCCCCCGCATCAGTTTTCAGCGATAGAATTAACCAGAAAACCGGGCGGACGAGGCTCTACGCAGGAGGGCGAGGCTCGGACTCCTTTGCCGGAGGTCCGTGCTCCCCTTTCCCGCTCCCCGCTCCCCCGCTTCGTTTCAAGGGTCGCGGTGAACTCGGGCTTTTAAGTTAAAATCTTGCACGTTTCCAAAATAATATTCGCCCACAATAATAAAAAATACATGAGGGACGCTGATTTGGGTGGCTGCGGCCGCCGGAGGCCAATGAGGAAGAGCCACCGGCTCAGTCAGGGATGCGTGTGTGTGTCGGGGGAGGGGGGGTGTCTCCCTCCTGCCGCCTCCGGAAGATGGAGGGGCCGCGGCCTCGCCAGTCCCTAGGGTTCTCAATCTCTGCTGGGAAGGGGCGGGGCCACGCCCCAGGGTCCTTTCTCGGGACGCGTGTGGTTTCCATAGCAACCTCCCCTCCGTGCCCCCTTCCCCCAGTCATCTCTGGAAAAAATGGGTGTGGCCCGAAGCACCCGACGAACCCTTTTGCCCCCTCCTCACATTCTCCCGCGTGGGAAGCAACAGGGCATGAAGCGGAGAGGGTCTCCGACTGCGCGCTGTCCCCGCCACCTCCTGAGTGTCGCCAGTGCCCCTTGGTGGGCAGCCTGGTGGAGTGTGGCCCCCCCCCCAGGCCTCTTGGGGTGTAGGGACCCCGCAGAGGGTCCCCTCGCGGCCACCCGCAGAGATCTCGGAGACCTCCAATCCCAGCCCCTCGGCTCGGTGGACGCTTCCTGGCGCGCGGCCCGGCTCCAGGAGGGGGCCGCGCGGGGTCACGCCCGTTCCAGGCATGCCCTCGGGGCTGTGACTCGAGTTCCTTGACCCCAGCAAGCCCGAGATCTAACAAAGGGCTCGAAAATGAAGGGCGGAAAATAGGGGGAGGGGCGGGAGCCTTGGTTAAACACCCTCATCGATAAGAGCCAAAAAACTAGGGCTGGCAACGCAGATCACGTAAGCCCTACAAACAAAGCAGCTAGTCCCCGAGAAAGATTCCGGGTGAACGCCCCCAGAGCTCAAGCCCACAGCAAAACACCAAGATTCCAGCTCTGATTACCCCTCTCCCCCTTTAATTACAGTCCTCGCCCTGTCCTCCAAAGCCCAGCCACCCGGCTTGGCACGGAACCGTAAAGACGTGACACGCCGCAAAAAGATGGCACCTCGCGTTTGGAGGGGAAAAAAAAGCAGGGGTGGGAGTGGGAGGAGGCACAGCCTACTCCCCCCCCCCCTCCTTGCCCACCCGGGTCCACACCCACTGCCGCAGTGAGGGGCGAGCCCTGCGCGCCAGCCCCGCGCCTCCGACAGGGAGCGCACACGCTGGACGCCAGGCGCAGAGCGCAGAGAAAGGGGCCCGCCCCGAAATGCACCTGCAGCCCCCGCGCGCGTCTGTGCCGGGCTGCGGCTGCTAGCGCGAGCGAGCGGGGATCCGCCGATGCCGAGTCTTTCCACATTGCAAGGCCAGGTGACTCCAGCCTTTCGCCTTTCCGAGCCTCCACATCGGGATCCGCGCACTACCTTCTCTCGGGCACGGCGCTGCTCGCGTCTCGGTGCCAGGCGCGCGCAGGGGGAAGGGCGACTAAAGTGACAGCGCCTGGACCCCTCCCCATCTCCCCGATTCCACTCCCAGCCCCCAAATGTCCCCTGCGGGTTTTTGAAGGAGGAAAACGGGGAGGGGGTGGGCCACCGCCTTAAATCAGGGGCAGCGAAAGCCCCAATGGAATTGCTGCCGGGGAGGTGTAGGGAGGGGCAGGCAGGGAGTCATCTTTTCTAGAACCGGATCCATACCTTCCTGAAGGGCTTATAGCAAACCGAAGCAGAGAAATTGGATTACAGGTTCGGTTTCGGGGGTCGTCATTGGACACCCTCAACACACACACATAGACACACGCCCATTGCGGCAAAAGGTGACGATCCAGAGTGCACAGCAGCCCCCTCCCCCAGGTCACCACCATCCGCGCCCCACCCTTCGCGCACAACCTCTGCCGGGTGTCGCATGGACACCCCCTCAGCACACATACACACACACACACACACACACACACACACACACACACACGCATACGTGCATCCCTTGCATGGGTCCTCTTTCCAAGACGCCCCGGTCCCAGCTCCAGGGCGCACAGGGCGCCAAGGAGGGGCCCCCGCTGTTGCCTCGGACCTATGCTTACCTCATGAAACCCATCTCTGCGCAGGGGGCGAGGAGCTGGCAGCATGGGGTGCAAGGGGGCGGACGGGGAGGCAGATTTAGGAGCTACGCGCTTACCTGATAGTCGACAGAGGGCGAGGACAGTAGAGGAAAGAGAGGAGAAAGTGGCTGTGGTGGCGGCGGCAGAAGGTGGGCGGCGGCGGCGGCGGCGCTGCTGCTGCTGGTGCCGGAGCTGGTGGGTGGCGGAGGTTGCGAGCGCGCGCACCAGGGAGAGGGCGCGCTCCCGAGGCCGACGGGCAGCGCAGGCGCGAGCAGCGGGAGCGCGAGCCTCCCCAAGGGAGGGGTGGGCATCGAGCGCTCCGTGGGCGTTCTCTCCTCCGGCCACCAGTGGGCGCGCGCGAGCGCCCCACCACTCGGCCCTCCCCCGCCGCCTGGCTCACTGCTCTTGACGCCTCCCTTCCCTTGTCTCCCTGCCCCCCCGCACCTCGGGCCGCGGCGCTAGCCGCCAAGCGCACGCGCGTTCTGTGGCGCACGCGCACCTTGGGTCTCCTCCCGCGGCTGGAGCCTTTGTCTTGTCTGAGGGGTCTCCGCCCTTGGGAGAGTCACTCGGTTGCCCCCTGGGTTCGCCAAGGGGCTGGTGCTCTGTCCCCAGATCCGCTGCCCCTTATCCTTCCTGTCCCGGGGGGTGATGTCCTATTTCAGAAATGTCCTGGGCGTGTTTCCACGTAGCTCCGCGGTCCGTCCAGCCTGGACCTCAAGGCCTCCCCCTGGGCTCGCCCTGCTTTTCTCTGGCCGGGCATCCCGACCCCCCGAGTTTCTCTGAAATGGTCTCCCTCTTGGAGATTTGTTTCCCTGAGTCCGCTTCCTTTCCACCTGCCTTCTTTCCGCCTTTTTTGTTACTGACCAACGTGAATTCCTAGTAAATCCATTTTAAACAGGCTAATTCAGCCTGGAGCCTGCTTCGGATTCTGTGTCTCTCTCTCTCTGCCCCTCCCCCGCTCATGCTCTGTCTCTATGCCTCTCAAAAATAAATTATAAGGCATTAGAAAATTTTTAAACAGGCTAATGTAGTTGTAATACAGTAGTGTAGGGTTTGTTTTTTTTTTTAATAAGGAGTACTCAAGTCTATTATTTACATAACCTGGATCCTAGAATAAAATTTTAAATTAGACGAAGTTTCCAATGGCGCTTACCACGTTACAAAGCATTTTCACATACACAGTTATTTTTATCTTGTTGGTTGGGACACCATTATACTGTAAGTAGAGCTTAGGGTCTGAATTTCCCAAATGCCTGCTGGAGACTCTCACCTGGATAGCACACCTCAAATTGAAACTGACCAGTGGCTTTTATTCATCCAGTCCCCCAGTCCCCCGACTTTGTTTGGCCTTATTTGGTCTATCAAAACATTTAATTTAACGCCCCCCCTTCCCCGGCAGAGGAGGGCTTGGTATGTTTGGGGCTTGGGTGGCAACCATCTTGTATAGGGGTATGGGAACTTGTCTTGAAGCTTTAATTCACATAGCACTCATATTTTCTTCTTAAAAGCCCAATAGTGTATATTACCCATTAATACAAAAAGTAGGCTGTTAAAAATGCTTTATTCACACAAGATTAATATGTTGTTATTAGGAGCACTGGTAGATGATGGGGTGGGGGGGGGCTAATTTCTTAAACCACTGGTTCTGAGTCTCCAGAACTGACCTTTTGTTGTTGCAACTGCTACCATTCTAGTTAAACGCTGCTACTTTGTTTCTGGAAATGTAGTCACCTTACTGGTCTCCCTGTTCTGTTTCTCCCTGTATAGCCCACCCTGCACCCCCTAATCAGATCAGTCTTTAGAAGCAATCATTTCAATCATGGTGCTCTCTTGCTCAAAAATATCTAAAGTTTTCTAACTGCCCCCTAAATGAAATTAAACTCCTTAGCCTTCAATTCCCATTATTCAAGGAGCCCATGTCTGTCCAGTTTTCTTTACTCTGTGGCAAACGGATCTTGTTTGGCATTTCCCCACCTCTACTCTGGGGTTTTCCTTTGCCTAACAAAGTCCTTGCTCTTTCTCCCCTCCTCTTTCTCCCCACCCTGCCCCCAATGTCCTACGTAACCTTCAAACCTTAGCTCAAATTTTACCAAAGCCTCCCTTAGTCACCCTAACTGAAAGGGATATTTCCAACCCCTAGAAGGAGCTTAGAAGAGTTATTCATCTTTCCCAAAGTGAAGAGGGGAGTGGAATTAATAGCTCTCTTGTAGCACTGAAGTTGTGTTATTGTAGCCAATTGTTTTCTTTCCCTTTTTCCCCTATGGGGTTTATTATATGTCCTTGCCTGTTACTGTGTGATCTGCACTGCCTCCGCCTTCTACTTCCCCATTGATGTTTGACTCGGCCATTTGATGGTTTTTGGCTACTAGAATTAATGGACATTAGGTAAATTTGTCCCAAAAGAAGCTTTAAGAGGCATTGCAAATTTCTACTACTTTTGCTCTTTCTTTCACCACCAGAATGGCATGTCCTGTAGAGCTGCACCTTCAGCCTAGGTCCCAGAATGGAAAAAACACACAAGGAAGTACATATAACATGAGTAAGAAATGCACATTTATTGTGTGAATCACTGAGATTTTGAGAGCTGTCATCACAGCAAAGCTGATGATACAGAAATTCAATGAGAATCTATATATATAGGGGCGCCTGGGTGGCTCTGTCGGTTAAGCGACTGACTTTGGCTCAGGTCATGATCTCACAGTTTGTGAGTTCAAGGCCCGCATTGGGCTCCATACTGACAGCTCAGACTGTGGACCCTACTTCGAATTCTGTGTCTCCCTCTCCCTCTGCCCCTCCCCTGCTCATGTTCTATCTCTGTCTTTCAAAAATAAAAAAATAAACATTAAAAAATTTTAATGAGAATATATATATATATTAATATATAGTCTTATATATAAATATAAATTTCTTTATAAAAATCTATATAATATATATATTATTAAATATATATATTTATATATATATAAATCTATATTTTATATAATATATATATATATATATATATATATATATATATATATATATTCTTACACAGTGTGTTTGTGTGTGTGTGTGCATATGGGTAAAGTTCCACATGCAGAGCCAACAAATAGTGGCCATTTTATCATCATGTTCATTATCAATGCTTTTGCTACACATGATTTTATTTCTATACGTAAAATAAAATGTAGCAGTCAAATTAACGGTCATCCTCACTCAAATTTCCTGTTTCCTTTAAGATTTAGGTAATTGTGAACTGACAGGGGCCTGATGACACTGTGGTGCCAAGATACTGAATGATCACATTTGTCTACGTTGAACTGAAGTAATGAGTGCTCAAAACAACCCTAAACAGGGGCGCCTGGGTGGCGCAGTCGGTTAAGCGTCCGACTTCAGCCAGGTCACGATCTCGCGGTCCGTGAGTTCGAGCCCCGCGTCAGGCTCTGGGCTGATGGCTCGGAGCCTGGAGCCTGTTTCCGATTCTGTGTCTCCCTCTCTCTGCCCCTCCCCCGTTCATGCTCTGTCTCTCTCTGTCCCAAAAATAAATTAAAAAAAAAAAAAAAAAAAAAAACAACAACCCTAAACAGATCTGTCATTCTGTCATTTAACTGTATGTGATGTGGAGTTGGGTATTCTTTCCAGATAATTTAATCACCATAGGTAGCTAATGGCTGACTAATTCAGGCCAAGAAATACATCCCGTCCCTTTCTCCCTGCCCTTCCCTCTTGCTGAAATAGAAATCTCATGGCCACAGGGGACCTGGGTGGCTCAGTCCATCGAGCGTCTGACTCTTGATTTCAGCTTGGGTGCTGAACTCATGGTTCGTGGGGTGGAGCCCCACATTGGGCTCCCCGCTGACAGTGCAGAGCCTGCTTGGGATTGTCTCTGCCCCTCCCCTGCTCATGCACTCTGCCTCTCTCTGTCTCTCTCTCTCTGTCTCTCTCTCAGAAATAAATAAATAAATAAACCTAACAACAACAAAAAAGAAATCTCATGGCCACATTCAGCATTCTATGCCCTCCCTACAGAACCATAGAAGGGGAATGACATAGGGATTAGGTTTCAGAAGAGTTAGGTCCTACTCTCAGCCATCTTGTATGATTTAGGTAAATTCATTAACTTCTCTGGACTTCAATTTCGTTGTGTAATAGTGTCCCACGTGGGATTGGAACTAAGCTCCAGATACGCATAGAATTTGGGCAGTCTGCTACCGAATCTTTTCATATACTATTTCAGTCAAGGTAGGCTAAACTGTTGTGATAAACAGACCCCAAAATGTAATGGCTCAAACAGCACTTCCTTCGCAGCCTAGGGGGCAGTGTTCCAAGTCGGTGGGTGGCCTTCTCCACATGAGGCCCAGGAACCCAGACTCCCTGCATCTTGAGTCTCTGCCATTCCTTAGAGTCTTGTGTGGCTTGTTTGAGGCTGGGTCATCGTGTGCTGGGTCCAGCTGGCAGAAGGAGAAGGAGCAAATGGAGGAAGCACACTGGCTGTCTTAGAGGCTGGACATAGCGTCTAATCACATTTGTAATTTAGCGTCTAATCACAGTGTTGTAATTTAATCACATGGCCACCCCTAGCTGCCAGGCACACCAATAAATGTAGAAGAGTTGTGTACCCAAGAAGAAGAGAAAGGATTAGGGTGGAAGTTTCTGCCATGCACACCTTGACTTACATTCAGGATGAAAAAGACCCTTGGGAAAAGAACCTGAACTTGGTCTATCATAAGATTCTCACACATGTGACTATGTCAGCGGACCTGGTGGTAGGTAGTAGATAACTAGAGAAAGATGACAGCCAAATTTCAAATTAAGTTCCAAAGAGAGAAGGCATCATTGGATATCTTTCTATCGGGGCATCTGGGTGGCTCAGTTGGTTAAGTGTCTGACTTTGGCTCAGGTCGTGATCTCACCATTCGAGGGTTCAAGCCCTGCGTTGGGCTCTGTGCTGACAGCTCAGAGCCTGGAGCCTGTTTCCGATTCTGTGTCTCCCTGTCTCTCTGCCCCTACCCTACTTGTGCTCTGTATCTCTCTCTCTCTCTCTCTCTCTCTCTCTCTCTCTCTCTCTCTCTCTCAAAAATAAATAATTAAAAAATACATATCTATTAATGACAAAGTCGCAGGTACTGTTAATACTACATTCAGTACTGATATGTTAAAATTCCAGTAAAGGTTGTAAAAATAAAGACGAGCTTTTCCCCTTTCAAGCTAACACCCCTATCTTCTTTTTCTATGTAGAGAGGGGCTTAATAAGTCCATTTAACTGAATTAAATAAAGTCTACAATGAGATGAAATGAGCATTTCCTTTATGACTGGGTCAGTCTGAGATTTAGCTCTGACAAAAAAAAAAATGCAGCACAACAGTGGTTTAAATAAGAGAAAATTTTATTTCTCTCTTACATGGAAGTCCACAAAGAGGAGTCAAAGGCTGATTTGGAAGTTCCAAGACCTTGGGTCCCTGGGTGGCTCAGCCAGTTAAGCGTCCAGCTCTTGATGACTCTTGATTTAGTCTCAGGTCATGGTCTTCACGGTTGGTGAGATTGAGCCCCTGGCTGGGCTCTGTGCTGACCGTGCAGATCCTGCTTAGGATTCTCTCTCTCCCTCTCTTTCTGCCCATTCCCACTCGTGCTCACACTCTCTCTCAAAATAAATAAATACATAAACTTAAAAAAAAAAAAAAAGAAATTCTAAAACCTTCCTGGAGCCCATGTCCATCGGTTTGGTTTCTCTGCCATCCTTAGGACACTCCTTTTAGGCAGCAAAATTCCCGTCCCCTCAAAGGTCCTTTTAGCTGGACTAAGAATCAACTTGACATGAGACTGATTAACAGCAGAATATCAAATTTACATGCATGTGGGGAATCCAGGTAGACACGGAAGTTCCCAAGACAGGTCAGGTAAAATGAGGTATATATGTCATTCTGAACTAAACAGAAAGGGGTAGGGGGTCTGGGGTTTCAGAGGAAAGAAAAGCACTGCACAGGACAATAAGAGCAGATATTTGGTAATTAGATGTTTGCCCTGCCATTACAGATGGGTCACTCAGATACAATTTATCTCTGCTAATAACCCCTATTCTGGGAAAGACCCCCAATTTAGATTCTTCTATGTAGGTAAGGGAGGATAAAAAGTTTCTCTTGAGCCTACAGGGTCTCAAGTGCCTTCAGCTCAAAATCATCCATATGCCAAAGTGGCACATTTGGGGATGGAGTGGGAGGGGGAGCTGTCCTGAAACCCTTCACTCCCCCAGAGTCCAAAATGGCTGCTTAAACTCCAAACATCACATCCCCAGAAAGGAGGAAGAAATAAAGATGAGAACATCTCTATCCTTTGAGGATATTTTCTGCAAGTCACATATGACATTCTTGTTAACATCCTGCAGGCCGGGATTTTCACACGGCCTCGCAAAGCTGCCGGTGAGCCTGGGAAATGTAGTCTTTATTAGAGAGGGCCTTGTGAGCCGATTAATATCAGCTCCAGGGGGAGGAGGAGGTACCAATTAATAACCACAATAATGCAAGGAGGCCATCTCACTTGGTAATTCCTCTGAATGAGCAACCCATTCTTTCTTTTTGAAATAGTGTCCTGAAAAAAATTTTATTTTTATTTTTAAATGTTTTTTAATGTTTTTACTTATTAAAAATATTTTTTTTAATGTTCATTTTATTTTTGAGAGAGAGTGAGAGACAGAGTGCCAGCGGAGGAGGGGCAGACAGAGGGAGACACAGAATCTGAAGCAGGCTCCAGGTTCCAAGCTGTCAGCACAGAGCCCGAAGCAGGGGGTCAAACTCACAAACAACAAGATCATGACCTGAGCCAAAGTCAGACACTTAATCGCTTAGCTGACTGAGCCACTCAGGCACCCTGTGTTTTTATTTATTTTTGAGAGAGAGAGAGAGAGAGAGAACATGAGTGGGGGAGGGACTGAGAGAGGGGGACAGAAGATATGAAGCAGGCTCTGTGCTGACAGCACAAACTCATGAACCCTGAGGTCATGACCTGAGCCGATGCTTAACCGACTGAGCCACCCAGGAACCCCCCGAAAACATTTTTCATAACAAGACATTTGCTTTTGAGACATGTGACAGCTTTCAAGACCAACGTGTCTTTATTTTCAATATAAAGCCAAAGGCCCAGATTCATGGGCTATATACCCAGCCTTAAATGTATTTGTCCTGCCTAATTGTCTGCTAGGTGAGGTGTTTTGTTGAGACACCTACAGTCCTCTCTCAAAGCCAACATAGGGAACTATCAATATACTACAGCTAAATTAGAAAGTGGATATTGACAGACAAATATATCACAGTACAGAAGGCACCATCACCAGATTTGCCTAAATGTCAGTTCCCCCAGTTGCAGTTAGAATGCAGGTTGATTTACATGTAAATTTATAAACACCTTAGTTATGTAAAGTGAGGCAGATCCATGTTTTAATTGCTCTGGACGTACCTCTCACCACTTACTGTTTAGGCTCAAGTTTTCCTATCTGTCTTTATATTTCCCAAATGCCTCTAATCACCTCTCCTTCCCTCCATTTCTCTGCTGAGGCCATGGCTCCTTGCTATGCTCCCCGGGGTTCCGGCAGGAAGCAGGATGAACTTCAGACGAAGGTGTAGGTTACACATGACTCAGCAGTGCAGCTCTATTGTCAAAAAAGCAAAGATGATTCTGGGGCTAGAAATAGGGACAAGGCATAACGGATCCGTGAGCTCATCCTCTCCTTATATTTGGCTTTGCTCAGACACTCTGGATAACCCAGCCCTAGGGGAGTGTCAGGTAATTTGGGGAATGCTCAGAGAGGACGCCAAACACAAAACTTGAAAAAGCTGAGCAGAAATTCCTTTCACTTAAACCATGCCATCATTTGGAAAGTTCCCACTCTGTGGAGGATATAGTTAGGATTTTAAGATCTGAATCAAATCTCATTCTCCCTCTGTCTTTCTCCATCCATCATCTGTGGAGAAAGGGAGAGGGAGAGAGACACAGTTTGACATTTGTACCTTAGGTTTTACAAGCTGTTCTTTATTCAGAGAAAATATCATCATTTCTCTTCCCAAGTAATACTAAGTTGTAAGTGCTACTAGTGATTATTATTAGTGTTCTGATTTTTTTTTTAATTGGAGAATCTGCTTGCCTTTTTTTTTTTTTAATTGGAGATGCATCCATTCATGCTTTCAACATCTAAGACACCTATGACCAAGACCTCAAGCCGCTCACAGCGTGGCAATTTGCAAGTGTCTTATTAACTTTGATCTTACACATTCAGGGTTAGCCAATTTGCAAAGGCTACATACTGATTCCCACTATATGACATTCTGGAAAAGGCCAAACAATGGAGACAGTAAAAGGTCAGTGGTTGTGTGGGTGGGTGGGTGGGTGGCAGGGGGGGGGGGGTGGGCAAGAGTAGAGCACAGAGGATTTTTAAAACAGTGAACTATTCTCTATGATCCTATGATGGTAGGTACGTGTCATCGTGTGGTTGTCAAAGCTCACAGAATGGACAACATGGAGAGTGAGTCCTAATGTAGACTGTGGACTTGGGTGATAATGATGTGTCAACTAGGTTCGTGGGCTGTAACAAAGGTACCACTCTGATGCCGTGTGTTGATAGTGAGCAAGGCCATGTGTTGGGGCAAATGGGGGGCAAATGGAAACTCTGTAATTTCTACTCAGTTTCGCTGTGAACCTAAACTTACTTGAAAAAATAAAATCTATTGTCTACAAAATTACATTTAAAAAATTGGGGAAATGCAGGGGCACCTGGCCTGGGTGGCTCAGTCTGTTGAATGTCCGACTCCTGATTTTGGATCAGGTCATGATCCCAAGGTCATGGGATCGAGCCCCACGTCAGGCTCTGCGCTGAGTATGGAGCCTGCTTAAGATTCTCTCTCTCTGTCTCTGTCTCTCTCTCTCTCCCTCTGAACCTCTCTCCCACTTGCATGCACATGCTCATTCTCCCCCTAAAATAAAAAAAAAAATTTTAAATTGGGGAAATGCAAAAAAATTGGCATTAAATATCACCTAGGCAGTTAGTAGCACACATCCTTTAAAGATCAAATCCTAAATAATGACGTGTACTCTTTAATGATATAGAAAAGTCCCTGATGACATCAGTGGGTCAGGTAGGAGATTAAACTGAGGGTACTGTTTCTACAGCATTTTTTTTTCCTATACAAGAGACTACCTGTATTTTAAAATAGTAAGTAAAACCTATTAGTCCTGTGTCTAGCATTTCAAATAAATAATCTCCCTGGAAGGGTTCCTGGGAATGTATTTATCACTTTGTTCCAGAAAATTCTGAAGCACCAGGCTGCCCAGACCGTTCTTAAAACATTGCTGGGCAAAGCCTGTCGCATTCCTGACAGCAACGGGCCCAACGATGCTGTGATTTCCTGGTGCTCCTCCATATATGAATACAGACAACGTGGTTGCTGACAGCTGACATAATAGAGAAGCCCTCTGGGGCTCTGAGACACTCTCCTTTGCTCCAGTCGCGAATGATTCTGCAGGTTAAGTAGTCTGGTTTCCCTGGCATCAGAGAATGTCACCCTCTGACAGGCTGCCCTTCTAGAATGACACACGATGGTCTGTTCTGAACACTGCTCTAGTGTAATGTGGCTTTATATGAGTTCCCAGATCTTTAGTCTTAAATTGATAGAGAGCCCTACACTCGCTCATGCCTTTCTCCTGTATTACTGGAAAAATCAAAATGAAGAGAATCAAAATATTCTGTTGAGTAAGTGGTCATTGGCAGTTCCAAGAATTTAGAGGTCTGTATTTATGTTTTGGAAATACAGACAATCCATCTTATTCACGATTCCAGATTTGTCTATTTGCCTACTCTCTGGAATGTATTTGTAACCCCCAAATCAATAGTCGTGGCATTTTGCAGTCATTCACGGACATGGGCAGAGTGGCAAAAAAATGTGATTGGCCCAACTGGGCACGTTCCCAGCTGAGGTCAAACAAGGCAATGCTCTGCCTTCTCCTTCCAGCTCGCACACTGTAAACAAGTGTCCTTTTCATAGTCTGGTGCCACACTTTTTGCATTTTTGTGTTTATTTGTTGGTGATTTTGCCATTTAAAATTGCCCTCAAACATAACGCTGAAGTGTTGTCTAGTGTTTGTAAGCACAAGAAGGCTGTGACGTGCCTCACCAAGAAACTATGTATGTTAGGCAAGCATCATTCAGGTATGAGCTGTTGGCCATGAGCTCAACATTAATGAATCAATATGTATTAAATAAGGTGTTTTAAAACAGAGACACATGGGGGCACCTGGGCAGCTCAGCTGGTTAAGCATCTGACTTTGGCTCGGGTCAGGATCTCACGGTTCGTGGGTTCGAGCCCCGTAACGGGCTCTGTGCTGAGAGATCAGAGCCTGGAGCCTGCTTTGGATTCTGTGTCTCCTTCTCTCTGCCCTTGCCCCACTTGTGCTCTGTGTCTCAACAATAAATTTTTAAAAAGTTAAAAAATAAAAAATAAATTAAAAAAAAAAGCAGAGACACGTGTAAAACTGGGGTATGTGTTATCCATCTGATGAGAATGTTGTGACCAGAGGTCTGTAAGATTCTAAGCCTGTATTTCCCCTACAGGCAGTATGGCTTGATATTTGCCAGTCCAGTGTGCATGGCGACTTTCGAGAAGATAGCTACCGTGAATAATGGGAAAGTGAGTAATGGGAACCATAGTTTGGTAACCAGGGACAGAGGCCCAGGGCAGAGCTCCTGGGCACCATAGACATGGGATGGCCTGACCATCTCCTGTCTGAACATTACTGTCCAATTACAATACACTCTCTATGGTTCAATGGATCACCACACTTTCTCTTGCTTTTATGCCTTTCGTGAGCCTGGATCCATCTCTCATCTCTGCAAAAATAACTCTTACTTGTCCTTCAAGACTTAGCTCCCCTGAGCCCTCCCTTTCAGGGCCAGATGTTGCCCAGGTGTCCCATTGACCACACTGGGGTGTGATTGCTTGTGCACATGCCTGTGTCTATCTGAGTGCGGTGCTCTGGGAGGCCAGGGCTGAATTCTCTTCCCTTCTGTACCCTCAGCCCATAACACAGTACTTGACACACAGCAGGTGCTTCAGAAACAGCTGATGAGGGAGCGGCTGGCAGACTGAATGGATAAAAGAACAACTGGGTGAGATATTTCTAAGAAACAGGTGCTGACTGTGGATATAGGACAGCCTGGGAGCTCAGTTTATTCGCAATCCAAAGAACTGTTCATGCATCTGGAAAAAAAAAAAAAAACCCAAACCAAAAACAAACAAACAAAAAACCCAAACAAGTACAAACCTAACACAAAGAAAAAAAAATTTATATATATATATATATATATATATATATATATATATATATATATATGCCCTTTTTAGGGGATCTAGAGTGAAAAAGGCCATCTGGCTTGTCTCTTCCAGCTTTCTAAAAGCCCTGAATCATTGTTCAGACTGAACAGCCGTTTATTAAATACCTCTCACTCCCTTTCAAGTTTTGCTGGCTTTATTGGATTCTGAGATGGACCAGGAGGAAATGTGGCTGGCAAGGAACAGAGGGCACCCCTCTCCCTTTCCTTCTCTCATGCCTGTCTTGATTGGAGCTGAACAAGAGTCAGGAGGCCAATAAGAGATCAGCAAATCTAATAATCCTGTGATCATGATTTTCTTTAAAGCTTACAGGCAGATTCAAGCTGAATTGAAACTGTCCAATTTCTCTTGCCATTAGTAAGGATACAGCAGAGACGGGCGTGCACGCACACGAACGCACACACTTCCCTCCCACTCAGGTGCGTTGCTCTTTTCTCTGTGTAGAGAGCTCGCTATTTATCCTGTTAACTTCTTCTCCAAAAATCTTTTACCAGCCCCTTCTCGTATTGTCTATTCCTTGGGTCCCAGGTGGCTTTTTAATGGGGTCAGCCCAGGATCAGCCCAGGGTCAGCCCAGGAAATGCCTTTGATGCATCCCATAGCTCTACTGCTGATGCGTTTCCCCATCTTTCTCTTTCTCCACTGGCTGCTGGCCTTCCACGCTCTGTGGTCCCCCACGGCCCCCGCCTCTTGTCATCTGGACAGTGCTGCTGTGCAGCTGAAATCATCCCCCCACTATTGTTTTGGGGGAGAGGGTGAGGCTATGCCTGGAACGATGCTGGAATGAAAAACTCCAGAACCCGAACCCTAGAGCCTTCTAGAAGTTCTGAATCCACTTTAGGAAGTGTCTTGATCAATCCTCTCATTTTACAGAGAGGGAAGCTGGGGTCCCAAGAGGGAAGCCACTGAGTGATATAAAGGTAGAGCTGGATTTAGTTATTTATTTTTAATTTTTTAAAATTATTATTTTTTTTGAGAGAGAGAGAGAGAGAGAGAGAGACAGAGTATGAGCCAGGGGAGGGGCCGAGAGAGAGGGAGACACAGAACCCAAAGCAGGCTCCAGACTCTGAGCTGTCAGCACAGAGCCCGACACGGGGCTGGAACTCAGGAACTGTGAGATCATGACCTGAGCCCGAGTTGGATGCTTCGCCGACTGAGCCACCCAGGCGCCCCAAGGCAGAGTTGGATTTAAAGGCAAGTCTTACAGTTCCCAGCCCAGGGTTCCTCTGCAGCACAGCTGAAATGGTGCTGTTGACAAAGGTTGGTGTTGTTTCTGATCAGGGTTCCCTACTGGTGGAGATTCTGCCCTTGGGGACTTATGACGCTGTCTGGGGACAGTTTGTGTTGTCACTGCTGGAGAGGGAGGGCTACTCATATTGGGAGAGTTGAGGCCACTTGTAATTAGTTATCAAAAGTGGGATCTGGTCACCACCCTATGCCGGGCTCGGCCACAGCCTGTCTCACGGACGCTCCTGTGTGCCTTCTACCTGGAGGTGTGACTTCTCAGCGAATCCACTTTTGGACCATGTGAGCATTTGCTGTGGGGCCTGTCCTGAGCCATGTGGGGTATATGGCAGCATCCCTGGCCTCTACCCGCTAGATGTCATCGTACCCTTCTGACGTCCCCTCCACCACCACCAACCCCGTGGAGGAGCAGATGAATTTTTTTTTTTTAATATTGAGGCACAACTTATATACCATAAAATTAGGTGAAGAATTTCTATGACTTTGGTTGTCTAAAAACCTACTAGAAATTCCTCATGATTAGTACTTAAATGTTTGACCAATTGATTTGGCACTGGGCTGTCCCCAGAAAGGCATTTACCTGGACCCAGTATAAAGATGGGATTCTTGTGAGGGATGTGTGTGTGTGTTGGGGGAGGGGGGGTGAGGTCTGTGTGGCGTTCTTGGTGGCACAGTGCCCAGTGGTTGCATGGGGTCATAGGGCTATTTCAGACCAATGGGTTGTAAAGGGAGGTGACAGGTGTCACTTCCGGGCTGGAACATTCGATTGCTGGTGAAAGTTCCTCCAGAGCTCTCGCCACCTGCTGAGGTGAGTGTGGAAGCTCGTCACAAGATGGAACCTCCCTCCATCAGGATCTCTGTGTGATTACAACAAGATCCTCACGGGACATGTAACCTGAGCAGAAAACAAACCTTTGGCAAGCCATGGATACTTGGGGGTTTTTTTGTTACTCCACTGCAGCCTATCCCATCCTGACTGTTACAAGGCACAAACACAGAAATCAGCCGTATTCAAAGAAACCATCCGATTCAAACCAGCCCGTGGAGTTCATTCATGCAGACATAATCTGGAGTTAAAAAGAAAAGCTCGTGAAGTTAATTAACAAACAGTTTATTGAGTTAAAAACACCAGCAAGCTAAAAAAAAAAAAAAAAAACTTGTTTGTGTTATGTTTCAGTTGTTTACAAATTCGGGAGGGTTAAACAGAGCGTGAGCACAGTGAGTGCCCTTTTTCTCGTGCTGTGTGATGTGGGAGATTGACTCTCACAAAGTCATAGAGGGGCTTTTGTGTGTAACAATAGCATCTCAGGGCCCAGTGCTTTGCTTGTTCATCCACAATAACTGCTTTCTCTTGCAAGTTGGGCCAGTGACTTTTGGTTTGGGACATGGAATCAAAATTATGAACAGACTAAAGAAGAAAAATGACACTAAACGTGATAAATACAGGGGAGTGTGTCTCTTTAAGGAAGACACATGTGAAGACCTAACTAGATAAACCAGAAAGAGTGGACCAGTGACGGAAGCAACTCTTTTACAAAGAATTCTTCTGCCCCAATCCCCTTGGGGCCCTGAAGTGTTTGCTCCCATGTCCCTGAACTCCCAAGTAGAAGGCAAAGGGCAGGGAAATGTAAAGCTAAGATCCATTGCCCACTGAAGATCAAAGGCATGTAAAGATAAAGCATTTTGTAGATGAGAAAAATTAGATTCAGTATTCATGTAATTAAAAAAAAAAAATCTAAAGGGGCTCCTGGGTGGCTCAGTTGGTTAAGCGTCCGACTTCAGCTCAGGTCACGATCTTACAGTCCGTGATTTCGAGCCCCGCGTCGGGCTCTGGGCTGATGGCTCAGAGCCTGGAGCCTGCTTCCGATTCTGTGTCTCCCTCTCTCTCTGCCCCTTCCCCGTTCATGCTCTGTCTCAAAAATAAATAAACGTTAAAAAAAAAAAAAAAAAGAAAGTAGGAACTTCTTTAAAAAAAAAAAAAAATCTATGGCTTAAACTTTAAGCCTAAAGAAAAAAAGTGAGGCAGGCCTGTCCAAGATCATTTTCATCGCCCTATTGTGTGTGCAAACATCATTAGGTGGAGACCCTTAGTGTCAATTCGTTTTTAAGATTCCTAATCGCCACTGCCACTATCAAGCTGTTCGAACTGGGCAAAATGCTCAACTTCTCTGTGCTTGTTGCCTCTTTTGTAAAATAAAGGGGTTGGAATAGATGACCTCCGGGGGTCTCTTAGCTCTTAAAAAAAAAAAAAATCTGATTCTTTGAAAGGCAGCATCCTGGAGGGAAGCGTGGGCCCATCCTTTGTACACAAATGAGGCATTTTCTGACACAACCGACCTTCCAAATCTGACATTTTAACATCTAAAATAACTTTCTTCCAGTTAGACTGGCTGCTGAAAAAAAAATCAGGTTTGGCAGAATCCAGGATGCCTTGGAAATGAATGCCTCGAGCTGGGGGCTGATGGAACCCGGAGCCAGTGCACTCTGGGCAGCAGCTGCTCAAGGAGGGACAGCAAGAACAACCAGTGGTCCCAGCCAGTCTCTCAAGGTCTGCCTGCCTGTTAAAGAATCAGTCTTCATATACAGGGAGGCCAGGTCGTGGGCTAGACATGGGAGAATGTGGACACCTCCTGTTTTGTCTGCCTAGGAGTCTCTCCCCTTTTCTTGGAGATGTATGTCCTCTTCTTTAGAAGAAATATCCGCCTGGGGGCGCCTGGGTGGCTCAGTCAGTTAAACGTCAGACTTAGGCCCAGGTCATGATCTCACGGTTTGTGAATTCGAGCCCTGCGTTGAGCTCTGGGCTGACAGCTCGGAGCCTGGAGCCTGCTTCGGATTCTGCGTGTCCCTCTATCTCTCTGCCCCTCCCCGCCCGTGCTCTGTCTCCCTCTCTCTCAAGAATAAATACACATTTTTAAAAAAGAGAGAAATATTGGGGCGCCTGGGTGGCTCAGTCGGTTGAGCGTCTGACTTCAGCTCAGGTCACGATCTCATGGTTCGTGAGTTTGAGCCCCGTGTCGGGCTCTGGGCTGATGGCTCAGAGCCTGGAGCCTGCTTCAGATTCTGTGTCTCCCTCTCTCTCTGCCCCTCCCCCGTTCGTGCTCTGTCTCTCTCTGTCCCAAAAATAAATAAACGTTTAAAAAAAAAAAAAGAGAGAGAAATATCCCTTTTGTCATTTTGAACCATGTGGTTCTGATGGGGTCCTCTATAATGGTGTCCACCTCTCTGTCTGTGCAAGTGGGTTTGTGATCCAAACTGGGCTGACCCCAGGACTCCGTCTAGCTGTAACTGGGAGAAGAGGCTCCCTTCTTCTCCACCCCTTCCAGGGCTCTAGTCTCATGGAGAAAGTGCCTCTGAGAGAAGCAGGAACAAGATGGGGAGAGGCCTGATAGGGTCTGAGTCCCTGCCCGGACCTTCCCTTGCCCTCCCTGCAGCTGAACCCACAGCTCCCCCTCTCTACCCAAGCGAGTTGCAGGTGACCATTTACAACTCATGAGGCTGGGCTTGTGGATGAGAAAGAAGGAGGAGGAAGTTCCGGAAGCTTTTCTGTGCGTTCAGCCTGCGGAAGCCAGCCTTGGAAATGTGCGTGAAGCCAAATCGATGTGTGTCCAGCCCAATGACCACTCTGGAAGGGTGGGCAGGACCAGCAACAAAATGCCTCTGGGAAGAGAATTTATGGAAGGGCAAAGAATCTCAGTCTTGGTAAGTGAGGAAGGACGGAAGGGGAGGGGGATGGAGAAATGACCAAAATCTTAGGAAGTTTGGGGAAAAGAGGATGAGTGGAAAACAGTGGTCAGGGAAAGAAGTGAGAAGCAAGAAGAGATGACGTGCCATTGTGTTGAAAGACATTTTTGAGAACAGGATCTGAGAAGAGGTCAAAACAGGATACTTTAAGTCTTAAGTGAATTTAGGAGGGCCATTACTGTCCAGGAGACGGAAAAACACTGTGCTGCAGAGGAGTATAAACCTACATTAACAGGAAACTCACTTGAAATAGATTCACTCTGAGCTCCCCTCCTCTTCCAGCTCTGTTTACCTTGAAATGACTTCCAATTGCTCAAGGACAGGTTCTACCTTATGTCCAACGTTCTGCCCGCAAAAATGAATGAGACAGACTTTCAGCTGTGATGAGGTGTGGAGGCAGCCTTGTGTCATCCCACCCTCTTCCCCTCACCCTGCCCCTCCAGTACCCAATCCCTCCCGACTTCCCACCCACCTGAGGCTGAGATCCTCACTCCTTCCCCTGGTCTGCCAGGCCCCTCTGATCTGGCCCTGCCTTTCCCTCCTTCCCCACTGCTACCTTGAGGCCGCCCCAAGGAGGTGACCATTACGCTGAGCTCTAAATGACCAGAAGGAGCCAGCTGTGAAGATGGGGGCAGAGCGTGCCATCTGGGAAACACGGCAAGCTCGAAAGCCTTAAGTCAGGAATAAGCTGGCAAGTGTGGGGACTACAGAGAAGGGGGTGTGGGCAGGGTGGGGAGGGGACGGTGTGGACCCAGCCCAGCTTCAAGTTAGAGACATTCGGAGCTGGAAGCAACCCAAGAGGTTGGGCCCTGACCCAACACCGTTATTAAATTAAATTAATTAATTAATCAATTGAATCTTTAAAATTTGAGATAAAATTGACACGTAACACTGTAATACCACCTCCTTTATTTTAAAGATAAGGAAACTGCAGGTCAGAGAAGGTTAGCACTGGTTTGAAAACATATCGTAAAAAATTGCACAAGTAATACGTGAAAGCCTTATTGTTAAAAATGCAAAGAATACAGAAAAAGTAAAAGTCCCCTTTGGCACCACCCTACCCACCCTGCGTGCCCCAATCTCTTTCCCTCCGGCCTCTCCAGAAGAAGCTCTTTCCCTCCGGCCTCTCCAGAGGAAACTTGGGCCAGTCGGGAGGGTATCTTTCCTAGCTTTTGGGGGTGGTGGACACATTTGTTATACACACATTTAGGCATGTATGGTTTTATTTGTGCTTTTCCTTTGCATCAGTGAGATTACACTTTAAAAAAATTTATTTTTTTAGATTTATTTATTTTTGAGAAACAGAGTGAGACAACGCGTGAGCGGGGGAGGGGCAGAGAGAGAAGGAGACAAAGAATCTGAAGCCGGCTCCAGGCTCCGAGCAAGCGGTCAGCACAGAGCCCAATGCAGGGCTCGAACCCACAAGCTGTGAGATCGTGACCTGAGCCGAAGTCGGATGCTCACTCAACCGACTGAGTCACCCAGGTGCCCTGAGATTGTACTTTAAAAAAAAAAAAATTAAAAATGTTTTATTTATTTTTGAGACAGAGAGAGAGAGAGAGAGAGAGAGAGAGAGAATGAGCAGGGGAGGGGCAGAGAGAGAGGGAGACACAGAATCTGAAGCAAGCTTTGGGTTCTGAGCTGCCAGCACAGAGCTGGATGCGGGATGTGAACCCATGAACTGTGAGATCATGACCTGAGCCGAAGCTGGATGCTTAACCAACTGAGTCACCCAGGTGCCCCAGTGAGATTATACTTTTCTTTTCTTTTCTTTTTTTTTTTTTTTGCTTTGTAAGCTTTTTCCTTTTTGTTCATGTGGATGCGTTGCGTTCTTTTTTACCTGCTATGTAATATTTCAGGGCTAGAGGCAATGTATCATTTAACCTTTCCTGTGTTGTGCATTTCCTCTGGGCGTGTAGGTTGCTCTTGGTTACTACAAATAGGGCTGTGGCAAATGCCTTTGGACATGTCTTTTTGAATACAAGTAGAAAGATTGTGGTGGGGTAAATCGTAAACTCTGGAATTCCTGGGTCAAGGGGCATGCAAAATGACATTGTAACCGATACTGCCCAAGTGTCCTCCAAAACAATTGTATCAAATCACACTCCCACCCAAGGTGCACGATGCAGCCGGCTCCTCCTCAGTACCACCTCCAGCGCTGGATCTTTCTAATCTGTGTAATTCTTGCCACTCTGTTGGGTAGACAGTGACCTCTCTCTCTTTTCTGTCATCGTTGTTCTGGTAGTTCTTATTTACCTTTCTATTTGGCAAAAGAGTTTAGGCTAACAGAAGAGTTGTGACAGCAGAGTTCTCAGAGACCCTGCATCCAGCTTCTTCTAACGTTAGCATCTTATGTAGCCCTAACACAGTGATCAAAACTAGGACATGAACGCCGGTTCGGTTCTATCAACTAGACTTCAACTTTTCTTCAGATGTCACCCACTTTACCACTCGTGTTCTGGTGGTTTTCGGTTTTGCTTCCCTAATTACTAGAGAGATTGAACATGTTTTCATATGCATTTTGGCCATCTGTGTTTCTTCTGTAAAATGCTTGCTCAAATTCTTTGCCCATCTTATATCCTGTTGGATTGTTTGTCTTTTTCTAATGATGTGTAGAGGTTCTGTATTTAAGAACACTTCCAAGCTCACCCAACTCATTAGTAACCAAGCTGGGAAGAGAACCCGAGTCTGCCCTGACTCCCTGTGCCCAACGCGAACACCCTGTCCTCAGTTCTCCTGTCTCTCCTTTCCTTGGTCCCATGCTTGGTGGTCCCTACCTGGGAGATCATGTTCTTATCAGCATCCCTCAGAGAAGCACAGTGGGGCCAGGCTAGCTCATTCATTTCACTCAGCATTACTGGACTAATGACATTAGCAGCCATCTGGGATGGGCCTTTTCTGGACCAGCTCACTTTCTGGAAAGTCTCATCTTCCTTGGCCCTGAGACAGACTACAAAGAACGCTGGCTGATTATCCCTTCCTTAATTGCCATTCTGGCAATCATAATACCTCCTGCACTGGCGGAACTGGGAGTGCTGGGGGTCCTGCCATTCCCAGAATGCTATCCAGGATGCTCTGACTTCCTCTCAGGGCATTCTCTCATCCTCCAGCCAGAGCTCCGGAAATTGACAGGAGATAGGGGCCAGGGTGGGCACTGCCACGGTCAGGGGTGCAACAGTGTCATCCCTCTTGGCTCTTCTGGTCCCACCCAACCACTGGTGCCTTGAGAAGAGGGGCTGTGCCTTGTTTCTTTGATATTCTTTTCCCTCTGGCTCTAATATGGGGCTAACGAGAAATCTTGTCATTTGCAGTTATTCCAGACAAAGATGGAGATCAGACAAGGGTACCACTTGTCCCCAGTCTGGTCCCAAACATTTGGAAGGGAGGATGGTGTAGTGTTTTGAATGGCAGCCTCCCCAAAATACATGCCTACCCAGAACCTGTGAATGTGACGTTATTTGGAAAAGGGGTCTTTGTGGAGATAATTAGTTAAGAATCTCCAGTTAAAATCATCCTGGGTGATCCAGGTGGTCCCTAAATCTAACAACAGGTGCACTCATGAGAGAAAGTCAGAGGGATATGAGGAGAAGAGGAGAAGGCCATGTGAAGATGGAGACAGAGACTGGAGCTAGATGTGGCCACAGGCCAATGGCTGGAGTCACTGGAAGCTGGAAGAGGGAAGGAAAGGTTCTCCTAGAGCCTTCAGAGGGAGAACAGCTATACTGATACCTGAATTCCAGACCTCTGGCCTCCAGGCTGTGGTTTTAAGCTGCTCAGTTTGTGGCATTTGTCACAGCAACCACATGATACTAACACAGGGGGGAACCAACCAGGACACTAAAACCCATGATCCTTGAAGGGACAATAGACATCATTGGCCCTTTTGCTGCCTGAATAGGAAAATGAGGGCCACAGGGAGAGGTGACATGCCTCTGACCAGTATGAATGGAGCCAATGTGTTACATTTATATAGAGCAGCTGTGGGGTGGTTTCTCTTTGGCAGACCCACAGGTGACAGGTGGAGAGCAAGACACTGACTCTTCATCATGGAAAGAAGATGGGAATTTTCTCTGCAGCAAATGGAGGGCAGGGAATGGAACTTGCTTACAGCACCTGTGTGAAACATTCAGCTCCTTCCCAGACCTTCTCCAGGGCCTGGGGAAGGACCTCAGAATTTGTCTTTCTGGTGAGTTCCCAGGTGATGGATCAGAGATCATTCAGGGAGCTGCTGCTCTATGGCAGTGCTCCTGAGACTTTCATAAACACATGAACAACCCGGGGGTCTTGTTAAAATTCAGATTTTGATAACCCTTTTTACCATCTGACCCCGCTCCCCCTGCCCTTCATCTCTAGCCACAGCTAATTAAGCCAGGGGTAGGTGCCCGAGTGAAGGACCCATGGGCTCACCAACAGCCAAGGACAGGACCCTGCCCAAATAGAGTAAATCTAATACATACTTTTTTTCCCCCTTGAGATTCTGAATGGTGTCTGAATAGAAACCATTGCCCATTGGTGGTGATCCCTGGGCCAAGAGACCACGATTGAGGCCAGTACCCCAGAGTTGGGGCCAGTACCACAGTGGGCCAAGAGCAAAATGCATGTGCAGAGGCAGTTGGCTCAGGGAAGAGTGGGGAGGAAGTGGATACCCAGAAACCATGCAGCCTTGGGAGGCAGAGAGGGCAGCTTTGCTTTCTGACAGCTTTCTAACTTACAATTCCCCAGAGCCCCAGTTGAGCTGGTGGCCCTTGTGCCCTGAGAAATCTCATATCCTTCCAATAAGTTCTTCTTTTTGTATGAGATATTTTGAGTAGACACTTACTTCTTAAAGCCAAAAGGCTCCTAATTAGTGAGAATGTATCTGTGCCCTCTTCCACCTGCTTTTTGGCGGTAAAACCCTCTGAGTCAGGAACTATACATCCTGTGACTGCTCATCTCCAGGACCTTGGACAGGGCCCTGCACAGGGGTGTTGGGGAGCGTGGACTGGTTCTCAGAGGATAATGTGTACACAGGAGTCAGAGGAGGGTGGAAGAAACACATTCCAAGTGAGTGGAACAGTGGGGCAGAGGCATGGAGTGAGAATAAGCGTGTGCAGGGAACCACACACACACAGAGGCTGGAGGCTGGTAGGAGGCAAAGTTGGCTGGCAGAGAAACCTGGTTGTGGCTGGCTTTCAACACCAGACTGAGGAGCTGGGGTTGGTTTGACAGGCAGTAGAGAGGCATCTGAAGTCTTTCAGCTGGAGGGACGTGACTAAGAACAATTGTTCTCTTTTCTGTAACAAAGATCCCAATGGCCCAGGTGAGAGATGACGTCTTCAAATAAGTTTGTAAAAATGGGAATGAGAAAATGGATTCTAGAGATTTTCCTAGTGCCGAATCAATAGGAAGTGGTAACTCGTCAGACTCTGCGGTAAGCCCCGGAATGGAGAGTATTCCATTAATAAACCAGAATAAGGAAATAGAGATCTAACCTCACTACTAATCAGAGATACGCAAATTTAAAGAGATGCTGTTTCTCATTATATCAAATTAACAAAGATGCTGGTGAAGGTGTGGTAAAATGATCACTTCCCTACTTTACAGCATACACAGAGGATGAATTGTCACAAATATGATTTGGGAAGTAATTCAGCAAAATGAATGACAACCTTCAAAGATTTTCGTATCCCCAGTTTCCCAGAAATAAAATGGCTAGATCTATCTTACAGACACTTTCTCAAATATATAAAGTAATTTGCAGCCAAAAATATTCTTCATAGTGCTATAAGAAACAGATCAAACATCCATAAGAGAATATAAAGTCTATGTGGTTATATCTGCTATAGAATACTACATAACCTGCTCCAAATAAAGGTTCAAGGGTTACATAGAATATTTATAGCAAAATACCAATGTATATTGGTATGCATATTTGATTGTAACTATGTATATCCAATTTGACTGCATGTCCGATGTGATTGCAACTATGTAAATGTTGCATATATCCAATGTGTATATCCAGTTTGATGGTAACTATGTAAGTGAAACACACTAAAACCTCTGAAAGGAAAAAAAAAATGACTGGATGGAAATATACCAAAATTTTAACAGTGATTGTGTGTTTCCCCCCTACTCTCCTGTCCTTTCTACTTTTTCTCCAAAGTGCAATAATCTAACAATAGAAAGAAGTCCCTGGAGCCTGCCCGGAGAATGGTAACTCATACCCCAATCCCTGCCTCTCCCTCACTGACTTCCCCTGTGCTTGGCTCTCCTCTGCAGAAAGAAACACACAGACTGGGAGTTTTGCTGTTTTGTTGCTTCTTTGTCTCCTCTGTTCTGTAAAATGTTTCATTTTCAAGCACAGTGCTGGGTACATAGACCCTGTGTGAGGGATGTTTGTGGACCAGTACATATGAATTTCCTGTGGCTGTTGTAACAAATTACCACAAGGCTGGTGGCTTAAAACAACAGATACTTATTCTTTCACAGTTCTGGAAGCCAGAAGTCTGAAGTCAGTATCCCCCAGCTGAAATCAAGGGGTCAGCAGGCTTGTGCCCCTTCTGGAGGCTCTGGAGGGGAACTGGTTCTTTTTTTTCCAGCTTCTGGTGGCTGCTGGTGTTCCTCGGTGTGCGGTTACATCATTCTCATCTTTGCCTCCAGCATCACAGTGCCCAAGCCACTTCTGCGTGTAATACTTCTCAGCTCCTTTCATATTAGGACTCCTGTGATTACACTCAGGGCCTGCTCAGATAATACAGGATAATCTTCTCATCTCAGGATCCTTAGCTTAATCACATCTGCAAAGTCCTCCTCTCCCTCCTCCCCCCCCCCCCCCCCCCCACTTCATGGAGGGGAGCATTCACAGGTTCCAGGGACTAGGATATTGATACCTATTGGGGGGACATTATTCAATTGACCACAGTCAGCTTTAAGGATTAAGCAAGGTTGGGTGGAGATCAGACCCGCCCCTGGCTTACACTCTCTCGGGTGCAGCAGTGGATGGCCTGGAGGAGACCCTGGGCTGTGACAGGCCAGGATTCTCAGGAGACCTGCCCTTCCTGCCAAAGTTCACTTCACTGACTGGGTCAGAACTGCAGGCACGGTGAGGCTTTGCCCAGGCTGGGTTACAAGGGGCCTGAGATTTTTCCCAGAGTAATTCTTTTCTCTTTGGACTCAGGGGCTTCCTGCTTTAAGAAGACCGAGTATGTGGGGGACATTGGGCTGCAGGAAGCAGTCCCTGAGAGGCAAGCATTTGCATTCCAGCAAGGGTCTCCTGTTTATGAAGGATTCTTGGGTGAGTTTCCAGGTTCCTGGTTGCCTTTGTCACTGGCTTGCTCTGTGACCTCAGGCAGGCTGCTTTCTCTCTCTGTCCTCAGTTCTGGAGAGCTCTGGAAGATGTCTGGAGGCTCTGCTAACACTCTCACTCAGACCTCACACACCTTTTTCCCTGCCAATCTTCTCTACTATTCAAGTCCCTAAAAGGCTGGGGGAAGCTACTGAAAGGCATTTCTCAGAATACCCCAGAATTCTAGCAGCCCAAGGGTCTCCCAGCAGCAGCCTCAGCTTCCCTTTCCAGCTTCCCTTCCTGGGATCTTTCCGAGACCACGTCTCCCGATCCCAGGTGGTTGCAGACTTACATGCCCGGTGGAGCTCTTGTTGGCAGTCCTAGAGGCGAGAGGCTAAGTCCTGGGAAGAGTTACTCCTAAAGATAAAACTAAGCATTTGGAAAGTGAACCAGTGGTGAGCAGGGATGTGTTCCCAAACAAAATGAATAATTGCTGAGGTGTGTGTGGGAAGGGCATCTGTGGGCCTCCAAGAAGAAAGATGAGGTCTGGCCTCAGGGTGGGAGGACCATACGGAGTCCAATCTCCCAACAATGGTCTACGTGCTGGCGGCCACGAACACGTCTTCATGGTGGCCCGATTCTCCTTCTCCTCCTCCTCCTCTTCCTTCTTCTTCTTCTTCTTCTTCTTCTTCTTCTTCTTCTTCTAATTATTTCTTTTGGGGAGAGTGCAAGCGGGGGAGGGGCAAAGAGAGGTGAACAGAGGATCTGATGCGGGTTCTGCACTGACAGGCTGACAGCAGCAAGCCTGATGTGGGGCTCAAACTCACAAACCCCAAGATCATGACCGGAGTCGAACCCCAAGAGCATGACGCTCAACCGACTGAGCCACCCGGCTGCCCCACGCTGGCCTGGTTCTATGAGAGGGGATGAGCCTCAGAGCGTGAACCATCTCCAAGCATTAAGGACATTCAGCGGTGTTGTGCTGGAGCTTTCTCATTTCATAAAATATCAAAATACTCTCAGACCCTTCTCCAGGACACCTCCACCTTCTCACAACAAGCTTCTAAAGCGTTACCCCTGGGCCTGAGGGGCTTCAGAACTCTGCTGATGGGTAGGTTAGTATATATTTTTGGAATATCATCCCTAATTGTGGTTATTCCAAAGTTCCCTAATGGAATGCCCCTCCCTGGCCCTTGGGGTGTGAGCCCGCCTGCTCTTATCTTACTGACCAGCAGGTGGCAGCACAAAAGCGCTCAAAATTCAGCATTGCTGGAAAAAAGGCACAAAACCTTCCTTGCTTCCATCTAACTACAAAGGGACCCACCTGCCCGGCTTGCTGGAGGTGTCCTTGTTCACCTGCCCACCCACCACATCCCACTGGGCCTGGATGGAGCGACCAAAAGAAGAGGATGGCTCCATTTCTGAGAGCTCAATCCTGAGGAACTATAAGCTGATTTGGGAGAGATGGCATGTGGGGGCATTTAAGTGCTGTCCTGGAGATTTCTGCTCTAAAACCTGGTGTCATGTAATGCGATAATGTGTATGCCTAGTCTGTTGTCAGTGCTTGGCAGATGTTAGCTGTTTATACCCTACCTCACCCCATTTAATCTTTATAACAAACCTACAAGGTAAGTCTTAGCAAAAACCGTTTTACAGATGAGGTATTGAGGCGCAGAGGGGTGGCCTTGGTTGTTCCGTGTCACGGGGTGAGTGCATAGCCGTGCTGAGCTTTGAGGTCTCAGTGACCCAGAGTCCAGCTGCGTCCTCCTGCGCTGGCTGAGGAGACGCTTCACACTGAATCACAAACCTTCCTTCTCAACACGCACGACTAGTCCCCAGGGAGAATGGAGGGCTGTACCTCCTGGGAGGCACAGGGTAGAGGACTGAGTAGATCCTGAGTTCTCCTGGAAGAGGAATGCTTTGCACACCAGGATGTGTGCGGGAAGGGGTGTTGAGGCATGAAGCTGGCCCCAGCTGTTGCGCTGGGAGGTAGAAGACCAGAGTTGTGTTCTATTTCTGCTATCCCATTGCTGTGTGACCTTGAGTAGGTCCTGACCCTCTCTGGGCTTTCCTTTCCTCATCTATGGATTAGAGCACCTCATGGGTCCTTGCTGGTTCTCACTCTCCAGGGAATCCAGAAGGGCACCAAACTCTTCATTAACTCAAAAAGGCCAAGGCTGCCACTATTCACCTCATGGGGTTCTTGCCGGGATTAAATGAGGCCACAAAGAGAAACGCTGGGTAGCCTGAGCAAAGCACGGCCCCGGCGCCAGGCCTCGGCCACCTGGAGCCCTGCATGTGGCCTCAGGAAGCTGGTTTCTGCCCTGGCCCTGTCTTAGGCTCCACCTGTCACAGGTGGAGCTCTCCCGGAAGCAGATGCTAAGACGGAGTCAGGAATGCCAAGGAAGTAGAGGAAGCAGGCGGGGCGGGGCCGTCAGACTGGGAGGCAGGCCTGCCTCCATCTCTGCCGGGCAGCGGGGCTTGGGGGCAGATGTCCAAGCCCTGGCACCGCTGTCTTGCTTGGTCATGAGCTGGCCCTCCGAGTCTTCCATCTTCCTGCAAAGCAATTGGGCCGGAATGCAGAGACGGCCCCTAGAGGGCGCTGTCGACCACATGCCCTCCTTGAAGGGGCGTCTGGGCATCGCATCGCAATGTCTGCCTCACCAGGAAAGGACCGCCCTGCCCTCTGGGGTGGGAAGTCCAGGCATCAGCACCCTCACTCCCTCAGGCCCCAGGCGGGCCTGGTGGGGAAGGGCTCTGTCGGAAGGGAACAGCAGCAACAGGTCAGAGCCCAGGTGCACGTGTGTGCACAGGTATGTGCGAGGGCCCAGTACCGGGCCCACACATGCGTGTGGAAGTACGTGTGTGTATATGCATGTGTATCCGAGGGCCCTGTATGGACGTGTGCGCATATCTTCACGCGTGTTCAGGTGTGTGTGTGTGCACATGTGCAGCATCCTGTGGCCCTCTGGGGGAGGGGGGCTGCCAGCTCTGGGCACCTCTGACAGGTGGCGGCTTGGTCCGGCCACCTGGCTTCAACCCAGTCTCTGGGAAGCAGACTGGCAAAGTGAGGCAGAGCCCACAGCTAAAAGGAGACGTTGGCTCTGGGGTCAAGGCGGGAGCAGAGGCCCCTGGGCCACCAGAGGAACAGCACTTACAAGATTTCTGGGGCCCAGGCTCAGCCCCTGACCCATATGGTTTGTGCTCACCGCAGGCCCTAGGTAGATCATATTATTCTCCCCATTGTCTAGACAGCGTGTCCTCTGAATGCTTGCCTCTGCCGGGTCGGGCCGTGAGGACAGAGTCCGACTTGCCCTTCCCTGAGTCCAGTTCAGACCTGGATGGAGGGTGGGGCCTCCCCCCCTCAGACCCTCCCCTTGAGAATCTTCCTCTTGGAGGTAGGCATAGGCCCCGCCATGGGGACACCCACTGTGCAGGCCCCTCCCTGACCACAAATTCCTGGGAGACAGGTCCTTTGTCTCCCCCTCTGGGGGCGAGGGGGCCGAGAGCCCTCCCCACCAGGCCTGGTGCAGGGATGTAGCCCACCCCTGGGAGGCCCAGTGACGCAGGGCAGCAGTGGGGAGGCTGCTTGGGCTGGGGGTGAGCCAGGGCCTGCGGAGGCCCCTCTGTCCGGGCCAGATGGCTGCCGGCTCCAGTGGGAGGAGCTGCCAGCTCGGCCAGTCAGTGTCCTGGCCCAGACTCCACGCTCTGCCCTTGTCCGGCTCGGGCCTTCAGGTGCTGTTTGCGGAGGGGCCAGTGAGGGGGCTTTCTTCTAGATGCCTGTTACCTGCACCCCTGCACACCCAGGGCCCAGCCAGCCCCTCAGAGTCCCATCGCCACACTGACCAAGGCCCTGCAGGAGCCCAGGGAGGTGGCCTGCACGGTGGGGCCTTCTCCACCTTGTCCCCTTTTCCTCCATAGTTCATGCTGGATCAGCCCCTCATTCATTCGTTCGTTCATTTGTTCACTCATTCATTCATCCACTCCTCCAACAAACAAATCAAGCGCCTAACGACATACCATCCCTGTTCTGGGCTCTGGAACCACCTGGATGAACAAGACAGAGTGGTCCCTGCTCTCATGAAGCTGATGCTGGACTGGGGAAGATGAGAAAACTAGTAAGCAGGTGTAGGGGAGAGTGACTGAGACGGGGCTTTCTTTAGAAAAGGTCTTCAAAGAAGGTCTCCCTGTGTGTGGGGGGGGGGCATTTGAAATGGGACTGGAAGAAGAAGGAGCCAGCCAGTCCCAATCCTGGGGGTGGGAGGAGCAGGAAGTTCCAGGTGGGGGAACCCTACTGGGGGAGGATGGGTGTGGGGGGGTCTGGTGTGCACTCCTTGACCCGAGGAGGTAGGGGCAGGGGTGCAGGGTGTGGAGGGCTTGGGGGGGAAGTTGGGGCCAGAACTCAAAGGCTTGTGGGCATTGGATTTAGGAGAGTAATAGAAACAGAATGAACATTCATAAAGCATTATGTCAGTCACCTGACATAAGCCAACTATTTCAACCTCCCCCAAATCCTATGATAAGTAGAGTTGTTATTATTATCCCATTTCACAGATGTGGAAACCATGCCCCTAAGAGATTAAATCACTTGCTCAGTGACACGCTGTGGGTCAGTGGCAGAGTTGGAATTTCTGGGGGGACAGCTGGTTCAAGAACCCTAACCGTTGGACCACACTGCCTCTGTGGATACGATTCCCTCACCTCCAACATAGACTCCTCCAGGAGGCCTTCCTGACCCCCGGGTTTGTTTCCTCTGCTTAAGCAACATATAACCGCACCATCCAGCCTAAAAAACCACGGGGGTACTCAAGAGGTCATCTTGTTTATGCCCCTGCCTCCAGGCAGATATGGTATTATAAGTCCCATCTTGAAGATGAGACTGCTGAAGCCAGAAGGGATTGGTCCGTGTCCAGAGTCGGTGAGGGAAGTATGGGAACCAGGGGTGTGGTCGAGGAGCAGTAATGGTTCAGTTGGACCCGAGCATGAGGAAAAGATAGGTGATGAGGGATGGGACCTGTCCACCAAGCTGAGGAGCCGGGGCTCTGGCGTGGAGGGTGGGCAGTGGGGGAGAGGGGAAGTCACTGCCCAGTAAGCCCTGGGAGCAAATCCTGGCCTTGCCGAGTAACTTCGTGTGAGTCCTGTGCCCCTCTCTGAGCCTGTTTCCCACTCTGCACGATTTGGGGTTGGCACCTCTCCTAAGAACCCTCCAGGCCTTACATGGACTTACTCTGTGGCCACTGCTTTCTTACAGTCCCAGCAAAAAATGGAGCTCTGCTGGGTAGACACGGAATATCTTTAATGCCCTGATTTCCTTTTGACCGCGTGTGGCTTTGCTCTGAGGTATTCTGCCGGACCTTCTGGAGGCACGTGTCTCCGGGTGCTGGCTCACAAGGGAGCCTGGGTCAACATGCTCTCCTTTACCTTCAAGCCCTTCCTCTCGTGGAGCCCCGTCCAGGGCAGGCCGGCGTCGTGGGCCTGGGCCTGCGCGTGGCCCGGCTCTGAGGGCGATGGCATCGGTGGCATCAGAGGTATCAGCTCCTCCGAGGCCCCAGGGGAGGCACGAGGAGATTCGTCAGTGTCCAGGCTGGCATCGCTCCAGCCCTTGGAGCTATCGCTGTGGCCGTCCGGACCAGCGGCTTCATCCTCGGGTATGGTGGCAATCTCGGCCGCGTCCTCCTCAAGGTTGGTGTCTGAGTTCCCTGCCAGGTGGCTGGCGGCCCCCTCAAACTTGCTGGCTGTGTGGACGACTGCCGTATCCTCCCGCTTCTGCGCGGAGCCAGATGAAGGGGCGCCACGCAGCCCGGCCACAGCCTGGGCGGGTGTCTTAGCTCCGCCCTGGCCCGTCCAGAAGAGGGCGAGCTCTTGGCGACAGGCGGCCACGGCCAGGCTGGTGAGCAGGGTGCTGGACACCAGGTACAGCAGGGCGGGCTGGCCCATCTGCATGAGGACCATGGCGACAAAAGTGACCAGCAGGCCCACGGCATAGGCCACCGTGCAGGCCACAAAGTAGACCTGGCGGGAACGGACTTGCACATCAAAGCGGTGACAGTAGGCCACCAGAAAGCCAGGGACCACAATGTCACCGAAGCCGAGGATGGAGAAGGGCTGGTCACACAAGGTCAAGGCTGAGAAGCTCAGCCAGGGCACTTTG